>NW_008340932.1:1427328-1458189 GCF_000622305.1 Nannospalax galili
AAAATTGTGATTTTTTTCAAAAAAAAGAAACACTTCCCTTCATAGGGATGCAAGAATAGGATGAAATAGGCAATACATAGCCCTTAATCTCTTGCCTGGCATGCAGAGTGCTTAGTGATATTAGCTGAGCATTGATGTCCTCAAGGGCAAAGAGCCAGAAAAATGGCAGCGCTGCAGCTCCAGCTCAGATCTGTGCCTCCAATCCAGCTTTGCCTGAGCAAGAGCAATAATGATGAGGAGGGAAGAACCCCGCAACAGTGACCATGCATAAGCAAGTGGGAGTAAGTCATTCCAGACATGACAGCTTCCAGTGTCTGATCCAAGAATTAGACAGCAAACCTTTAGCCACAAGAACAGGTAAGAGAGAACAAAAGGCATAGGTCCTAGAGAAAGGTACATCCTCATTATGTTCCAGGGTATTCTCAAGGAAAAACTCTAGTTGACAAGACCTAATTAACAATTTTCCTATAAATAGACCCAGAAGGAAGTCTGCTGCTCTTCCTGGTCCCTGTTTCTCATTTCCCTTCTTTAGACACTGCAGCTCTTTTCCCAGAAAATCCCTAGGCAGAAAATGGGCTCCATCCCACCATCCTCTTCCCACACTTCTCAGGATGCCTGAGAGAAGGTGTTCACCCTGAATGAATGGGTCAGACCCGTGATTCAGAGTCAAGTGGCCAGTCATAGGAACAGCTCCAGGGCCTGGCTGTGGAGTGGAGGAACTGTAGGCACCTCTGGACAGTGTCAGAATCATACATTCAGAACAGTTGGGAAGAATTCAGCTTCCGCAGATACACAAAGAGGCAGGAGTATGGACAGAGCCAGGCAGGAAAGGTTGCTCAGCAAAATCAACAAGCTTATGACCAATTCCAACTTCACAAGACAAGAGAGGGAGCCCAGAACAGTGATGCTCAGTGAATATATAGCTCCTTCATAGATGGAGTCTTCACCACCCCAGATGTGGGTAGTCCTACTTCTTTTGTAATTTTATCTATTTCATTCTTTGAGAATTTCATACATGTATACAATGAAATATGATCCTATCTATTTCCCATTTTCCTCCTCCAACTCCTTTGGTATCCTTCACCACATCCCCCTCCCAAATTCATGATGTCTTCCTTTCTTATTTTTTCATAACCCACTAAGTCCAGTTGGTGCTGCTCATATGTACATAGGTGTAAGGCCAACCACTGGAACATGGACAACCAATGACCACACCATCAAAAATGAATGATGCTCCCTCCCCCAGCAGCTATCAACAGCCAATAGTTCCTCAGTAAGGGATGGGGCCTGGAGAATGCCTCCTGGATCTTCACTGAAATTTTGACTGGCTTCTGTACAGTCATTAGTGAGCTCATTAGTGTGATAACCATATCATTATTTTTTAATCAGAAAACAGATTTATATTTACATGTGTCCCATGTGATTTTTTTGACATATTGAGAAATGATTAAATCAAGCTGGTTAATGTTGCTGTCATAAAGCATACTAATTTTTTACGGAGCAAATATTGAATATCAACTCTCTTTTCAACTTTATTAACTAACTATAGCCCTGTGCTGTACAATAAATCTTCAGAATGTATCCATCCTAACTGACATTCTATATCCTTTGTCTAGCATCTTCCTATCCACTATCCTATCCAGTCCCTGGCAACCACCACTCTATACTGGGCTTCTATTAGCCTGACATTTTTATATTTCACATAGAGCTGAGCTCGTGTGGCATTTGTCTTTGTATTTATTGTTTGCTTCACTTTTTATGATGTCCTCCAGGCTTATGCATGTTGTTGCAAGTGATATCTCCCTTCTGTTATAAGGCTTAATGGCATTCCAGTGTGTACGTATGTGTATCACACTTTGCTTATCCATTCATCTATTAGAGAACACTATCTTGGTTTTTGTGATTAGTTCTGCAATAACTAAGACAGACAAGTCTCCAGTAAATGGACCTTATTTCTCTTAGGATGGCCTTGCTTTTCACCTTGTCCACCAGCCTGTATCCTTCCTTTGAAGCATTTTGTCTCTTTTCAAGCAGTTTAGTTATGCCTTCTCTGCTTCCACTCTCACAATGCAGGGACCCTTTCTGCTCTACTGGATGCTGCATCTCCAGTGCTCAACGTGGTGCCTGATGCATAGCAAGAGCTCAATAAACATTTGATGACTGACTTATGAAAAAGTCATTTTCTGACCTCCCCTTAGATAGGATAAAAATGAGATTCATCGTTGGCAGATCCACAGTTTCTCCATCATAGACTTCAGGGATACAGGTCAAGCAATCAGCCCTCTAATTTAAAAAGTGCTGGTTCTGCCTCTTATTAGCTATGTAATATCCATATGATGTAATATCCATATGATTTATCCAATTACTTAACCTCTACTCCTATAACTTGATTTGTTTTTATCCACAACGCTTATCTATTACATAGTTGTATATTACCTTGTATGTTAATTATCTGTGTCTTCCAACCAAGAAGAAAGTGAACACTTTGTTTTGCCACTAAAATAGTTAACAACTAGGATTATGGACACTGTCCAACCAGTGTGAATATTGGCCCCATATGCTATACAGGTTCACACAGTGCTCAGGTCATTCAAACTTGGTTGTACTGCAGAACCTAGGATGGGTTTCAAGTTCCGTAAGGTCCAGTATGTACTCAAAAAGTGGATGAGCTAAGTCACCCTCTCTGCACTCCCTCGGAGTACATTGTGTGCATTATGGCTGCTCGTGTGTTAGTTCCTTTCCGTCTCCATGGTGATCTCACATGGGGGCCTAAGAAACAAGCTCCTTCCTCTATCATCAGCCTGTCTCCCCACACCAGCAAAGATGATCTGACCTCCTTCTACAAGACCTCAAAGTGGTAGTGCCTATTATTTCTACCTCCTAATGTGCTAAAATTGAGTACAACTCTCTATCATTTATTTAATCTCTGTGCTTGATCACTTTTGTTATTTAATCTCTGTGCTTGTCACTTCTGGGAAAGGGAACCTCACCTGGGAAATTTCCTCTATCAGATTGGCCTTTAGGCATGTCTGTGACGCATTTTCTCTGAGGGCCCAGATCAATATGGGTGGTACCACCCCTGGCAGATGGTCCTAGGTTGTATAAGAAAGCAGGCTGACAACTCCCTGGAGATCAGGGAGTGGTATCAGAAGATGCTATGTAACCTGCCAAGGGAGAAAACCAATGAATGATCCAGCTTTGCCTACAAACCACAACAGTGATCAGCCCAGAAAATCATCTCTATTGGTACAATAGTAGCACTTTTTTTCTTGGAAGTAATTAACAGCTGTCCAGTTGACTTAAAGGCCCACTCAATGGGAAGGAACTCATGTGTGGTATTGTAAATATAGCCAAGTACATATGGCTGGAGAGGTCTAAAAACCTACTTTTGTCACATCCCTAGACCAACAGAATTTCTTACTATATTCTAAATACATATATTTGTATTTACAGACAAGTGAACCTCTCACCACTCATCAAAGAAACTTCTTTTTGCAACAGACAGAGATTATTATAAGGTTCCACAACTGGTCAAGTGCAAAAAATAAGTGTTTTGAGGTGCTCAAATGACACATTTGTAATGCAACCTCTATACCTAAGATTCATAGAACATTGTGGAAGAGGTGGGCAGAAAGAATATAAGGCCAGACACTGCTAGTTAATGCGTCTAGACATGATAGGGAAGCGACACCAGTGAAATCTCCACAGTATAGTAGTCTAACAAGATCTGCATATAATAATAAAACAAGCTGACACACCACGGTGGATGGGGAAAATTTCAAGGGGTCCCACCTCAAGATGAAGAGCTATAGGCAATCAATAGATGCTGAGAGAGGGAGAATCAGTTTTCTCCAGGGACTAGCTCCCTGAGAAGTTGTCTAACTCCAAGTGGGCAGCCCTAAACGCAGGTACAAAGGAGCACCCCTGAATGGGCTGAGTGTAATATATATGTACGCATGTATATGTAGCAATAATAATCAAGGAAAGGAACAGGAAATTCAGAGGGAGTCGGGGAACATGGGAGGGATTGGAGGAGAACTGAAAGGGATGGAAATGGTACACAGACTATACTCATGTATGATGCTCACAAAAATATTTTAAATAAAATAATAAGTTTTTTTAAAGAAAGAAAGGCTGAACAGCAAGGTACTAAGCAGCACTCCTCCTTGGTCCCTGCCTCAGTTCCTGCCTCCAGGTTTCTACCCTGCCTTCCTGCCTAACTTCCCTCAAAGATGTCACTTGGAAGTGTAAGATGCAATATACCTTTTCCTCCCCAAGTTGGTTTTGGTCAGAGTCTTTTCTGACAATGACAGGAAAGCTAATTAGGACAACCCCTCCAATCCATTTCTCTTTCTTCCAGCAACCTTAGAACCTGTCTGTCATGTCCACCAGTGGGCAAGAGCAGCATCACTACAATGTCATTTGGCCAGCACAAGCCTGCCACTGCTAGAGTTCTCCTAAGATCCCAGTGATGGAAAGACTCAGGCAGATACAGCTGGCCTGATGCTCGAGTGAATTCACTCATTAGCACAGATGTTTGGGACATTTCTGTGATTACTATGTGCTAAACTCAGGAGAGAAAAATAGAAAGAAAACCACTATACCTGCCCACAGATTACTCATAGTCTAGCAATTGAGACAGATAAACAGGCAATCACATTGAGAATTCCTGGCAAAAGAGAAGAGAGATAGAGCTGCGATTCCTAACAAACTTTACTGTTTTGCTCTATATTAGTGAAATTAATTTCTCAGAGAAACACTTAACAATTCCAGTTTGCTGTCACTGGGTATAACTCTACGTCTCAGAGCTACCTGGGGTTTGAAAGACAGTGGCAGTGACTCCAGAAAAAGAGCAGCCATCCACCCGTTCTTACTTTCCATCTTGCTTCCTGGATGGGAGCCAGGGCTCAGTAGGTGGAGGCACCTACCAATCATGACTACCTCAACACAGGTAATCATGAGAGTTTATCGTTTGTGCTTACAAGACATCAACATACAGTTTTGTGCACACAGCCACATGCAGACCCTTGCACACTGTTTTACACCTGTGCATGGGCACACGCATGCACACAAATACAGTCCTGCACTCATGTGGACAGGAATCATGTCAACATATGATGGCAAAGGTGAAGGATCGCCAAAGCAGGAGCAGGAAGAAAATGTCCCAAAAGCTCAAGAATTAGAGTTGGAGAAATGGCTCCACTGGCAACGCACTTGCTAAACAAGCCTGAGGACCTGAGCTTGCATCCCCCAGCACACAAGAAGCAGGGAGCACGGGGCTAGAGAAATGGCTCGGGGGTTAAGAGCACTGGCTGCTCTTGCAGAGGACCTGGGTTCAGTTCCCAGCACCCACATGGCAGCTAACAACCATCTTGTAACTCCAGTTCCAGGGCTCCAATGCCCCCTTCTGGCCTCCATGGGCATTGCAAGCACATGATACACAGGCACATGCAGGCAAACAGTCCTACACATAAAATAAAAATAAATAAAAGTTTTTTTTAAAAAAAGCAAGGAGCAGTTGTGTACACCTATAATCCCAGTGCTGGGGAGGCAGACACAGGAGGATCCCTGACACTTGCTGTCCAGCCAGGCTAACCAAATCAGTGAGAACTTGTCTCAAGAAATAAGGTGGGAGGCAATAGAGGAAAACACGCCATGTCTGTCTCCAAACACATGCACATGCACACACACACACATGAACATGTACACAGGCATATCATACACACACATACACACACCACACACATGCATGTACGCACGCAAGCACGCACATACACACAAAACTTCAAGAACTGAAGTACAGATCCAGGAGTCAAAGAAAAACAATGAGAATTGATCACGTTTTAAAAGATGTTGTGTATTGGCCAATAGAATAAAAGCTTCTCTTGAGGTGTGTTTTCCTGTTCACCCACAGTGATTCCCTCCCAAAATAATAATGACTATAATAAATAATAACAATAATAATAATTACAAAGGTCTGCTGAGAGTTGACTGAGTGCCAGCTCCAATGCTAAGTGTTTTATGTAGGTCATTTAATTAATAACCCTGAGTCCTGAATTTATTATTATTATTATTATTATTAAGCCCTGACTTGTAACCACTGTGACATAATCTCCCACCTTATAATGCTGCCTTCCAAGGTAAAGCAAGAAGAGATTTTAAAGAGTTAGCAACAGAAGGCACATTGTTCTTTTTCATATACTGATAACAGTGACGGTAGTGGCTTATTGTTGAACAAACAGAGAACTGTACCAGGCATTGCCTCTCCAGTGGCCCTATGATATACATACCAATACTGTGCCCATCTTAGAGATGAGGAAAGTGAACAGTGAGGACATGTCAGAGTCTCAGAGCACAGAGCATATGGATGGTGAAGTAAGTAGTCATTTGTTGCTGGACTTTGTTTCATCAGCATGATTCTGTCACTTCAGTTCAATGTTACTCACCGGATGCAGTTAATGCTTTCATTGGTGCTAATTTCATATAACTAAGATGTTTGCTGGCAACAGAGAAGGCAGAAAGAATTAAGAGCAGAAGGATGGGGAGATGCCATGAAATGCTGCCATCCAGATAAGGGATGGCTGTAGCAGCCGTGAGCACACAGTAGCTATGGATACCAGCACGAGATTGGCCCCAACAACTTTCCATCATAAACAGAGGAGGTGCCTAGAAGGCCCCACCCATTCCTGAGGAGCTGATGCCTATTAATGGTTGGTGGGGGAGGGGGCATCACTTCTTCTCCTGGTGTAGCCACAGGGAGACCAGGTGGGCAGGAGGGATTCAGAAGGAAGGAAGGGGAATTTAGAGAGAGGTGGGGATAGGGTGAATATAATCATAATAGATTGTGTATATGTGTGAAACTGTCAAAATAAAGAAAAAAGATGTGCTTAGCATAGTCTGCTGCTGAATGCTGGGTGTTCATATTTATCCTACCTTTTTATTATCGTAAATTTTCCTGCTATGAGTATTTTGAATGAATTAATTTCTTACTAATTTCCTGGTCAAACATAAACAATTTCCTAAGCATGCCTGAGTTAAATCCCAGTGCCTCAGCACTGGTACATGTATTTTTTTCCTCTACATAGCATTAGAAGTTTGCAAATAGATTTAGTTACTAATTTAATTCATTTTTCACAATATGGTTTTACTTTTCGTTTATGTAATTGTGAGCAAGACCATGCATCTTCCTACATGACATTTGTGATAGCTTTATTTTTTAATTTTTTAAAATTTTATTAAATGGAGGGAGGCCCCACATGCATGCCACAGCATGCATATGAAGGTCAGAGGACAACTTTCAGGAGTCCATTGTTTTCTTCCACCATAGGTTCCAGAAATTGAACTCAGATCATCTGGCTCACACAGAAAGTGCATTTACATGCTGGGTCATCTTGACAGTCTTTGTAGTTTTCTACTGTTATGTAGCCATCTGCCACAAACACAATGACTTAAAACAGCATCTACTTATATCATAACCCCGCAGGTCCAAAGTCCTGGCCTAACATAACTGGATTCAACATATAGGGGATCACAAGGCTACCATCAGGCTGTTAATGCTGTCTGAAGCTCAAGGATGGTCATTGTCAAAACCTATTCACGTGGTTAATAGAATTCAGATCCTTGCAACTGCAGGACTGAGGGTCCCACATTCTTACTGTTATCTAAGTGTCAGTCTCAGCAACTAGAAGCCAGTCTCAGTCCTCTACATGCATCCTTTTCTTTCTCACTACCAGCAAAAGAAAATATGCCCCTAGTCAAATTCCCTTTCAGAAAAGACTTACCTGATATGGTAGGATTCATCTGGATGCCTCCTTTCCTTTTTTCAATATATTATGTATGTGTTTGATGTATGTGTATACATATGTGCACACAGGTGCCTGTGCATGTGTGTGTGCACAAGCATGCATATTGAGGCCAGAGGTTGACATTGAGCACCTTCCTCAGTTGTTTTCCACCTTGTTGTTGTTTTATAAGCATTTATTTTTTATCTGTGCATGGGTGTCTGAGTGAGTGTGTACCATATGTGTGAGAGGGTATTGGATTCCTGGGAGCTGGAGTTGTAAAGGTTCTGAGCCATCAAACAGGAGGGCTGGGAACCACACACAGCTTCTCTGGAAAAGCAGCAAGTGCTCTTAACTACTGAGCCAGCTTTCCAGCCAGTCTACCTTTTTTTTTTTTTTTTTTTTTTTTTTTTTTTTTGTGTCTCCCTGTAGCGAGTCAAGATCATTCACTGAACCTAAAGGTCTCTAATTCAGATAGGCTGGTTGACTAGCAAGTTCTAAAGATTCACCTGTCACCAACTTACCAGTACTTGATATATATTATGTGAGGGCTGGGCATCTGAACTCAGACAGGGTCATCTCCCCAGCCCCAATAGTCCCTTTTGATCAGCATGAAACCTGATGATTAGTAACCTAATCACAGCAGGCATGTCCCATTATGTTTACATATGCCACCCAAACTCAACAGGAGGTAGTCAGCCTGAGGACTGCATTAGTTTTCTACAGCAACTGTAATAAATCACCGCAGACTTAGTGGCTTACAACAGTAAGCTTATTTTCTCACAGTTCTGGACGTTAGAGCCTCTGGTGGATAACCAGTGCTATATTCCTTCAGGAGTTGCTGTAAGAGAGCCTGTTTCATGGTTCCCACTGACTTCTAGCAGCTCCCTTTATCTCTGGGCTCATGGCCCCTTGCCCCATTTTCAAAGCCAGACTTCTGATATCCCCAACCACTATCTTTCTCTCTCCTTCTCTGGCCCTTCTACCTACTTCTTTCCTTTTTAAAGATCTTCATGTTCACATTGGACCTGCGTGGATCATACAGAATAGTCTTCCTCACCTTTACTTAATCATAGCTACAAAATCCCCCATGCCCTAGAAGGTTGCTCATGCCCAGGTTTTGAGCATCCACATGTGAACATCTTCAGAAACCACACATTATATGTTCTGTATTTGCATCAGAGCAATGTGCATACTGCATCCATTTGTTTTAAAACACATTTGTAGCATTTCTCAACAGGTTTTTTTTTAATGTAACATTTCAAGTATTTGTGTCCAGTATCTATTTCTCCATTAAGTTTTTCTCCTTCCTTTCTGGTTTTATTGCATTTTTCTCTGTAAAGCCTTGCTGCCTTTCAGTGCTCTGTATTTGACAAATGCAATCTTGTTCCTAATGACATTGCCTATTTCCTCAACAGGCAGGAAGATGCCTCCTCTCCAAACCTAGAATAAATGTGCTGCTCTCTTCTTTTTCGCTTCTGTTTTGTTAGTCTTTCATTCGTGACTTGGAATCTTTGCCATGTAGAAAAAGACAAAGCATGGAGCTGATGTCTTAATAACATTTCTTATCCTAAGATTGCTTTCAAGGTTGCTGGTTTGCTTTCCAGTTTTTAATACTCTGTCTTACTGGTAATTAGAACCTCTTGCTAAAAGTATGGTATTTTCCATAATCACTTTTCAAATACTATGTATTGAATAATGCCATTGAGTGATTTTCAGTTTGCAAGATACATTTTACTTTTTTAGTTAAGCAAATCTCCCACCGTTATTATAAGCATTTCCAACATTGCCACCACCACCACCAGATTAATAGCATCATCTGTGCATTCTTGACCGGGTTTTCCCCAGATGGCTTTCACTCTCAGCTCATCACATTCTGCTAAATGCTTCATTAAGTTATGATAACATAGAAAGAGCCACCTTTCCTATTTTTAAGCTTTCCCAGAGATAAAAGAAACTGACTTTCTGGGGCTTTTTCCCTCCATCATCATTCTAACATTCCATAATTTTCCCTGGATATATCTGGTACTTGATAGATTAAATTAATTCTCATGTGTTTAAAGGTTTTCTGTCATTGCTACAACTAATTTACCATGCATTCAGGAAACCATAGTAATGAAAATGATTTTTAACTCATTTCATTTTCTACAACTCCCTGACTGCTTTTTGTGTATTTTCCCATTAGAGTATTTTTTTTTTCTTTTTGAGTCAGGGTATGGTGTAGCCCAGGATAGCATCAAACTTGCTATATAACTGAAGATGACTTTGAATTTCTAATCCTCCTGCCTTTGCTTCCCAAGTGCTGGGATTACAAGTGTGCACTACCATGCCCAGTTTATAGGTTTCAGGAAATCAAACCTGGGGTTGTGTGTATGCTAGCCAAGTACTCTATCACAAGAGCTACATACCCAGCCCTACCATTAGAGTAAATTCTTGACACTCTGGAGTTTCCACAACTTGCAAGAAACCCTGAAAAGACATGATATGCCATAATTCATCATTTTGCTAACTGAACTCCCACTGCAAGTCTGCTATGCAAAAGAATGTCACTTTGCCAAGGAAAGCAACGAACCACCCAGCCCAGTGTCTCCACATAGATTTGTTATTTACGCATGGAATGCTCTCATAAAGTGAGATGGAGGAGGGACTCATGAGGCCCTGCCCCTCTGCAGGGAACCACCATCTACTGATGGATTCTAAGGAAAGGGCTGAGACTCATTGTGTTCAGTTGTATACACACCAGAAAGCATGCCAGGCTCCACTGGATAGTTCCATGTTCATGGTCAGGTGGGTAGCCCTGGCTAAACTCAGAGCAGAGGAGAGACTGGCAGAAGTGGGAAGAAGGCAAGAGAATGGTGGATAAAAGTTATTGGGATGCATTGAGTACATGCATGAAATGATCAAAGGATAGATTTCATTAATAAAAATTTAAACTAATTAAATAATGAGTTCTATAGATGTCGTTGCTAGAGCCAGAATGAAAGCAAGGATAGACTTTAATCTTCAGTTCAGTATTTCCAAGTCATGGCCCACTTAAAACTGCTCCCAAGGTTGACAGTTCTGTCAAAATTAAAAAATAAAAAGAAGAGAAAGAACAGAAGGAGAAGGAAGGGAAGGAGGCAAAGGAATAGAGGAGAGAGAAAGGAGGAGAGAGAGAGAAGAACAGAAATCCCAATGCATTTGGGAAATTCTGAGCATTACATTTCCATGAAGTCCTTCCCTCCCTCCCCGATACTCTCAAATGCAGATTAATTGTACATTAAAACCTCTGATACATTGTCCAATAAAGAAATTTACCTCATTTTGTTCAAGGTACTGTATCTTAAACTTATTCGAGAACAAACATTTTTCCATGGTACATTGTGTGCTACAAAACACTAGTTTGGGATTCACAGAATCCCTTAATGAGTCAGAGAATGATTAAAAGTAAAAAGACACTTAAAATATTTCTACTTCATTGAGCCTCGAGTTTACAGAAGGCATTACATGCAGTTAAAATATTCTCGAACTGGGGGTTCCTGTAACTTTTGCAACTTACCTTACAAAGAATACATTCAAGTATATCAACTATCATCAGCAAACATGATGTTTTCCTCTCCTCATTTCCTTTTTTAAACACCTTTATTGGTTCCTTGAGAATTTCATACCAGCATCTGGACCATATACAGACCTCCTCCCACACCCCTACCTCTGGCTAATATCCCACCCCCCCAACTTCATGTCCTCTATTATTATTTTTCTTTTTTAAAGCCTATCAAATCTAATCTGTGTCCCCCAAATACCCAGACTTCATTTCCCATTTCTGTGCAATTTATTTGTTTTCCTTTCTGCATAACCACTTAGCAGTGTTTTCCTCGGTTCTTTATTTGTTCACTTAGCCAGCATAGCTGTAGTGCTCTCTGTGTAACTCTTCTTAATGCTTTAGTAGTAACAACTCATGGATGTGAAGTCACCCTAGATCTCACGTGCCATTATTATTATCCCCACTGCACCAGCAGGAAAACTGAAGTTTCAAATGATGATGAAGCATCATGTAGGTAAGCATGTAGTCTTACCTACATCCTAGGGTGGGGGGTGTTAACCCATGCACATGCAGAAGCCAGAGGCCAACATTAAGTGTCTCCTTCTATCTATATCTACCTTATTTTTTCAGACAGAATATCTCACTGAACCTGGAACTCACCAATTAAGGTAAACTGGCTGGCCAGCAAGCCCCCAGGGTCCTCCTGTCTCCACTCCCACCCCACTGCTCAGTGCTAGTATTATAGACCCAAGCCTCATATGTTTTATGAATTTTGAGAGGATTCAAACTCGGGTCCCCATGCCTTCCCAGGAAGCACTTTACCCAAGTGAGCCATCTCCCCAGCCCCTAGAGTCCATCTTTTACAGAAACTATCACTAATTTTTTTTCCTTAGTCATCTTTGTTCTAATTGTAACTATAAAGTTCATATCATGTGAAGGAAGAAAGTTTCTATTTGGGGTCTTATTTTTAGTCAACATTAAATGTTGAACTGTGAATACCTTTCTCAGCCTTTCATAATTACCTTTCATGATTATCTCCAGTGAGATGCTTATGTTTCCAATCATTTTCAGCTAATGAAGTAAGATGCTAGCTTGGCTTTCCTGAGCCCAACCATCCTTAGTTACAATTGTATTAAAATCAATATTTTATTTCTAAACTCATAAATGAGGTTCAACAACCATTCCTTCCTTTAAGTTTGATGGGAGTGCTTGCCTCAGCCCACTCAGCGCATAAACATTTGTGAAGTGGTTGTCATGTGCACTAGACACTGTAAAACATCAAAGATTCAATATGTGCATCGTAGGAGAGAGCACAAGGGAAGACGGTTTTCTATAGTCATGTAGACGAATGATCCCTGATAGACAGGACAAGGTCAATGACATAGGGAGCTTCATAAATGCTCAGAACATGTATAAATTCACTTCTCTATTACTGTGTTTTGATTCCCCCAAAGACTTAAGGTATTATTTAAATACGAGGCACCAGTTCAGCAGCCTGAAAGCACAGAGTCAATGTGTGTGTGTGTGTGTGTGTGTGTGTGTGTGTGTGTGTGTGTGTGTGTGTGTGCAGGCAACCATCAGACACTTTGTTGTTGCTGTTTTTTTTTTCAACTGTCATATCATACTTTTACAGCAAGCACTTCACCAACTGAGCTATCTCTGCAGCCCAACATCCATCTTCTAAGGTAAGAATCTACCATCTGGTCAATTACTTAGCACACTGTAAGGGTTAAATAACTAGTTATTTTTAAAAAAGGAAAAGAGATCAGGTGTAGTGGTTATGATCACAACAGAACTCAGAAAGCAAGAGGATTGAGAGTTCAAGGCCAGCCTGGGCTACATATCAAGACCCTGGAATTGGGAAAAAGAAGAGAAGAGATAAAGACACAAGAAGAGAGAAGAGGAGAGGAAAAGGGAGGGGAGGGGAAGAGAGGGGAGGGGAGGGGAGGGGAGAAAAAGACATCAGTCAGCTCTTTAATCAAACCAACCAGCCAAATCATTTTTTTTTTTGCCCATTCCTATCTTTTTTAGTTGATTTTGTATGTGTGTGTGTGTGTGTGTGTATTTCATACAGAACATCCGAAACAATCTTATTCATCTTTATACCTGCATACCAAATGGCACCCTCCCATAGCCCACCCACTGAACCCCATATACTCTGTCATCCCTGTTACTGTCCACTGTGTTGTCGGTGCCCCCAGCCGTTCCCCACTGCAAGTCCATCTGCTGAGTCTAGTCATCCTATCTAGAGTCCCTTGTTTTAGGAAGATCAGCTCTTCCTCATCTAGCAAAAATCAGTTGCCAACTTTCCTTTAGATAACATTGGGGTCTGCCAAGCCCATTTTTAAATGCTAACCCATTGAACAATATATTTGTTCAATGGTTCAGTAAAGAAAGAGGTATTATGAAATTTCACCTTCAAATGAACTCAGAATGTGAGAGGATAAGAATCTGAAGTAAACAACAGGAATCCCTGGGATCTGCAGAAAAAAGAACCATAGTATTCTTTTTGCATGTGTATGTGTGCAATACGCATCCATGTGTATATACATGCTCACATGTGTGTGGACACATGAATGTGTGCAAGTACACATGTAGGCATATGGGTGTGGAGGCCAGAGGTATCTTCTCTGTCATTCTTCACCTTGTATATTGAGGCAAGGTCTCTCACTTGAACCAGAGCCCCCACTTCAGTTAGTCTCACTCACTACATTGCACTAGGGATCTCCTGTCTTTGACCTCCATGCCCTGGGGGGCTACAAGTGGGCTTCGAAACTCATCCAGCGTTTACATGGACATTAGTGATCTGAACTCCATGGAGGCCTCATGCTTGTGATGCAAGACCTCTCTCTCTGCTAAGCCATCTCCCCAGCCCAGAACCATAATACTTTGCCAAACTCTTTCATTCCCTAAAGATATAGCCAAGTATCTAAAGAGCCCTGGGTACCATCTCCTGAACCAAGCAATTGGCTCTTTGCATCCCAAGGGTTTTCTGATTAATTGGCTACTCCAGCCAAAGCTCCTAGCCCTAGAGAATTATGGGGTTAGGACTTGGGGACAATCAAAGAGCAGAGGAAAAGTCTCACCTGTAATTCTTCCTAATAAGAATTATCTGGTAATGGAGACTAAATGATACTCGGACCCAGAAGTAGATGTCACATAGCAACTGAATAGATATAGCCCATCAGAGGATCAAGCACTGACAATCACATTCGTTCTTTTTTCTTCCATCCTCATTTATCCCTTCATCCCTCTCATCCATTTTGTTTTTCTCCACCCCACTAAACCCCTTTTCTCCATTTCATGCCCTCTTTTCTATCCCTTTGGGGTCTGATTCCCTTAAATTTTCCCTCCTCCAAGATTCCAGACCCATGCCTTGCCCCTGCCCCAGCCTCTCCTGATGGCCCCTTTTGCCCTCTTTCCCTGCCTGTTCCTCTCCCCCAGTTCCTGTCCCAGGGCTGCCTACCCTTCTCTTCCTTTCGTCCCCTTTCCTTATCACTAGGATCCTGTGGGTGGCTGTGAATTCCCGAGGAGTACTTCATTCTCTCCTCTCTCATCTTGGTGGGGTCTATAGCCAGTTCTCCTGTTGCTCAGAGATGTGGAGGCAGTTGCTAAGAGACAGTGAAACGTCATTACCTGGCCCTCGAGGAAAAAAGGGGAGCGAAAAAGAGAGAGAGAAGGGGGAGAGATGGAGGGAGGGGGAAAGGGAGAGACTGAGGAGGGAGGGGAAGACCTGGCTCTGGAGGAAGGCACACGCCAAGGCAGCCTCAGCACCAGCTGAGTTTCCGAAGAGGCATTCAGATTCTGTGAACTTTCTTCTAAGCATCCTCTCTGAGATTCCCCTTCGGGATAAAAGAAGGGGCACAGGGGACCACAGGACAGGAAAACGCAGAAGATGCTGGCCTGGGATCCGGAGCCGTGGAAGAGAAGAGCTGGGGAGGGGAAGAGCCGGGTAGGCAATCTGTTCCTAAGCAAGCAAGCAAGGGAGCGAGCGGGGATTCCAGGCTGAGGGAGGGAGAGCCGCGTCTGCTGCAGATTGATGGCTGTGTCCTTGGAACAGAGTGAGTAGGCTCCTGGGGGCCTGTCGGTGTATAGCAGGAGACCCTGGAGCTCAGAAAAAAAAAGAGTATGCATAAAGGGGTGCTGAGGTGATTTCCCAATGGGTGAGATTGAGGCTTGGACAGTGGGGGAAAGGGTGGGAAGAGTAGCGCTGAAGAAAGGGGTGGGGGAAGACAAGTGGAGACAGCAGGTGGGTAAGACAGAAGCTGGAGCCACAAAGGGTGAGGGGTGGGCATCTGGGCAAGGCTCGGGTGGTCTGTGGTTCTCCTTCCTTATCTCTTTGCCTGACCAAGTATGTATGGGTGTGGGCTTATCTGGAGGCAGGGTGCTGGAGAGTGGAGTGTTTGTGGAAAAGGATGCTAGGAGTAGAGCTGTGAAAGATGCTGGGGGGGCTCTGAAGAAGTGTGTGTAGAGAAAGACACTGGAGGGGAAACTGGGGAAGTGGGAGAGTGGGAGAGAGGGAGAGAGAGAGAGAAAGAGAGAGAGAGAGAGAGAGAGTTTGAAAGGGGTGTACAAACCGAGTGTGGATGCATGTTTTTCTTAGGGAGTTGTTCGGGGTGGGGTGTTTGGTGCTGATGAGGGTGGAGCTATGAGCAACAGAAGAAAATGCATCCAACTCAGAACAGAAATGTGGGAGGGGGATGGTCACAAATCAGATGGGAAAGGTTTATAAGTGGAGGCGGGGCTCTGAGCCCACTATGATCCTCATCTGGAAGATAGTAAACAAAGAACTTGATGGTTGGGGGACAGATGTTCAAGGAAAATTTGAGGAAGTGGGATATAAAAAGTAGTGAGGTAAGACAAAGGACCTAGGTAAGGGGACAGGGACTCGCAGAGCAATGGATTTCTCTGCCTGAATGCTTTTCTTGTTGACAGAGTGAATTCTGCCTCCACCTGCTGAGTGCACAGCTTCCCTGAGCACAGGGTCAGCTTGAAGACATAGACAGTGCTCTCCTAGCTGATCCCCAACTGTACTAGTAGAACTCATGACTTTTTCCAGCTTCAGTGGCCCAGACAATGGGTGTGACTTGGGTCCCACCCCTCCCTGGGAAACAAAGAGCATCCCTGGAGATTCCAAAAGCCACTAAGGCCGAAGACCCAGATTTTCAGGAGGCCCATGGGGGACGACACACTTCCCAGGCTTCCTTCCTAAGTCTCCTGCCCTAGGTCTTCCTTGAACTCGTGCCCACTGGGCCACCAGGAGAAATGGCCCCTGAGACCTTGAACGCTGGAGATCCAGATGTAGTCCTGACTTCTTAATCAGTCTCAAACCTAGGACAGGGCTTAAGTTTTCTTAGAAGAAGTGCCAGGACCTTTAAAGAGCACCTTTCATCTCCCTCACATCCTCCCTCCCACACCTCACACACAGTGCCAAGAGGAAGCCTCCAGCAAGCATGGGTGACAGGGGCACAAAAGATCTGAAGGGACCCTTCCAGGCCCTGCTGGCTGCTACTCCAACCCCATCCTGGTTTCCCCCCTTACTCGACCTTTGATCATCCTTTCAGACCCTGGGGGACCCTCATCTGGGTTTCTTGCTCCCCAGACCCCATAAAGGGACTTTCTGTGGCGCTCAAAAAGCCCTTAGGTGCTTAAAGGCTCCCTGGGAAGACTTGAACCATGACAGCTCACCCTCAGAAGCTCCCCCTTCCAGACTCAGGCCTCTGACATAGCTGCTCCCTGTGCACTGACTGTTGGACCCCAGGACACAGACCTCATGGGCTCCCTACAGCACTGCAGCTGCCAGCTGCCGAAGAGGAGTGACACCTGGGCCCAGCTTCCATGGCCTGGGCCTCCCCACCCAGCCTTGTTGCTGGTCTTTCTCCTCTTGGCAACTGGGGTGATGCACACTGATGCGGGTACTAGTTGCCCAGTCCTTTGTACATGTCGTAACCAAGTAGTGGACTGCAGTAGCCAGCGGCTGTTCTCCGTACCCCCGGACCTGCCAATGGACACTCGCAACCTCAGCCTAGCCCACAACCGCATCGCAGCTGTGCCGCCGGGCTATCTCACTTGCTACATGGAGCTCCGAGTGCTGGATTTGCGTAACAACTCCTTGATGGAGCTGCCCCAGGGCCTCTTTCTCCATGCCAAGCGCTTAGCCCACCTGGATCTAAGCTACAACAACCTCAGCCACGTGCCAGCCGACATGTTCCAGGAGGCCCATGAACTGGTGCACATCGACCTGAGCCACAACCCCTGGCTGCGAAGAGTTCACCCCCAGGCCTTTCAGGGCCTGGTGCAGCTCAGAGACCTGGATCTCAGCTTTGGAGGCCTGGCTTTCCTGAGCCTCGAAGCCCTTGAGGGTCTCCCCGGGTTGGTGACCCTGCAGATCGGGGGCAATCCATGGGTGTGCGGCTGCACCATGGAGCCCTTGCTAAAGTGGCTACGGAATCGGATCCAGCGCTGCACAGCAGGTAAGATGGTGTGACTGGACTCTGTCACCAAGGGGAGGGCTTCCGGAAGTAAAGGCTCCAAAAAGAATAGGGGGTGATACTGAGAAAGACCCAGGGCATCTCTTGTGTGCCCTTATCTATGTACCTCTGGTCTTTCCTTTAGTAAATATGCTTGAGATGGTTGCTTAGGTGCTAGAGACACCCATTTATTAAAGAATCAGATGCTGCTTGCCTCTGTGGTGTATATGATCTAGAGAATGACCCACAGTAAGCGAAGTGGGAACAGCTGATCATTGATAGTATTTGTTGAAATGTTACCATGACCTTGCCATATACGATCTCATTGAACCTCCATTTTATTAGGCCCATTTTACAGGTGAAGATACTGGGATTTAGAACCAGGAGGAGGCTTGCCCAGAACACTCATTTAGAAATTGGTAGGGCCATAGAGAAACGCATTTATATGACTTCTCCTCCACTCCCTTACAAGCACTAAGAAAAAACGCTGAAAGAAACAACCATGACTAATCCTATTTATTTTAGTACTTACTATCTTCCAGACCTTATTCTGAGCATATTTCATATTTTAGCTCCTCTTATCCTCACAAGAACCCTAATGAGAAGAAAACTGAAGTACCAACAAGCGTAGTAGTTTGCTCAAATCACGCAGTTACCAAATGTTGGAGTTAGGATTTGAACCCTGGCAGTCTGGCTGACCTCTTGCTCTATTATCAAGAACAGGTTCTGAACTAAGAACCTAAGCTCTGGGCTGGTCAAGGGGCCTTAACTGAGTCTTCAAGGTTTACATATGGGGTGAATATTTGGGAAGAAGAATGGCGATATGGCAGTTTAACCATCTCGTACCAACCACAGTGGACTAAGGCCCGTGTTATAGAGGTCCTGGCCCACCCAGTGGCATCCAAGCCTGGTCCAGAAGCAGGCAAGTTTAGCTGTGTCTCCAGCCACCAACTCACTATGTGACAGCACAGAACCTTGACCCAGATGCCCAGCATTAGAACAATGGGAGTTCCTGGGGCCTCAACCCAGGGGTTCCCCAGAGCCTGGACTCGGCATGCCAGAATAAAACATGTGTATGTATGTTGAATGAGGCAAAGGGAGAGGACTGAGTGGGGAATCCAAGACTAAAATAGCTCAGAGGGGCTGTGGGTCACGATTCCAGTGTTTCCACAGAACTGTGGGAGGAAGTTCTCTGGAACCAAAATAGTTTGGGACAAAGATGGGGTAACGATGGGAGCCAGGAGGAGGAGGCTGCCTGGAACTGGCGCCCCAACAGCCCAATCTCTCTGCAAGCTGTGCCTCCCCCACTCTTGTCACTAGTGACAGAAAGGGTCCTCTGGGGTGCTCGGCTCCTGTCACAGTAAAGACTCTTCTTCTGGATCTCTGGAGGCCTGCTGTTCTGCAGAAGGCTTGGCTGCCTCAGGTGGGGGGGGCAGCCTCCCATCAGTGTAGCCTTAGAAGTCACTGCAGGTGAAGCATCTGAGCTCCAGAAAAGGACAGTGATGGTCCACAGACCCACTGTGAGAGCGCAAGCAGCCTATAGTGGACAGCCTGGCTCCTCTCCCTCTCCATAGAGCACGTGTTGCACTATGCCACGCTCACCATGTTTCCTCTTAGAATTGGATGATGCCATCCTTTTAGGTCTTTTCCCATTGCTCTCCTCCCTTTTTCCTTTGTGAGATTTTCATTGTTATCTATGTTCTAGATAACAATTCAAACATAGACTTGAAGAGCTACTGGGATACAATCTGACTCCGACATTGGTCTCTTGACTTACTAAAGAACTCAGCCTGTAGCCTCCCAGCTCTCATCCTGTGTGACCCTGCTGACTGCCCTCAGTCTCCACTAGATGGTCTGCACTGCTCCCTGCATTGGTCCTCACTCCTTCACTACCACTCCACTTATGGCACAGTAAACTTTGGAAGTCAACATCTTTTAGTATCAGACAAGAGCTTCTTGTGAGCCAACCCCAAACATGATCAAGACCTAGGCAAGGTCTGGGGTCCTGTACAAACAGCCTACTGGGATGACTCAACCTGAGACTTGGAGACGGTTGCATCCTTGTCCCAAATAAGAAAACATACACACACACACACACACACACACACACACACACACACACTTCTAAGGACAATATTGCATACCCATATCCACTTGTCAAAAGGATCAATCCAAGACCATGACTTTGTTCTTTGCCCTCAAAAGCTACATAACAAATGGATAGCATTTACACATCCTATATTTTATGTGCAATTTTGAAGACCTCACATTGACTTGCTTGGAAAATTCAGAGTAGATTAGCCCCTTCTTAGAAAGGCAGTACATGTGAGACAGAACAGGGGGAAAAAAGTAAGATTTTCCCAAATTAGAGCTCAATTAATATTTATGTCCTGAACAAAAAGCAAGACTGACTAGCTGCTCTGCAGCTGCTGCCCAGACTGAAGGGTGGGTCCGCCCCCATATGCCACTCTTACCTCTAAGACACTCTAAGATAAAGGCCACTGACATCCATCATGTGCTCATAGAAGTGACCCTGGGAGGATGAGGTGGTGCCATCATGGCTAGAAAGAACAGCCATCCCACCAAAGGAGCAAGCCCTCCCTCAGAAGCCTGAGTGCAGAATATGACCCCCAATGGACAGCGAGGGGCCCATCTATGATCATTATCAAACTCACACTTTGCCTAATGCTTATTATCATACACAAGAAACATTTGTGTATATGACTACAGCTCCAGGGGTTGAGGATTTAACTCAGTGGTAGAATGTATCCCTAGCAGACACAGGGCTCTGGGTTCAGTCCTCAGCTCTGAAAAAAAAAAAGAGAGAGACAAAACAATCACAACTCCAAAACGTAGATATCATGATTACCTCATTTTTATCTTCATTTGACAAAGAAACCAAACAAAGAGGAGCTAAAGTTCTACAACCACACAGTTAATGAGAGTTGGAAGGATTCACGCCCAGGACAGTAGCTCTAGAGCCCACACTCTCAACCTCGTATTCTGTGTATCTGGAAAAACCGTGGGTTAAGTAGCAAGACACAAGGCTTTGGACTTAGAGTCCTATGTTGATTTAAGAAAAGTTTACGATGAAAGGATGCCTTTCCTACGCTGAGGATACTGTGAGAGAAGCTTACTTTCAGTGGGGAGAAGACGGACAATAAACAAACTGTCAGGCAGGGATAACATCATGGGGAAATAGAAAGCAGAGCTGATGATAGGGAGACTGGGGAAAGGGATGTGGTCTGTTTTATACAAAATCACAAGAGAGGGCATCACTAAGAAATTTGCATTCAACCAAGTCCCAAAAGAAGTGAGAGAGTGGGCTCTGCAGGCAGAGACCCAGGGGAGAAGCTCCTTCACAAAGGGTAAATAGAAAGACCCCCTCTTCCTCCTGAGTAGGAATGTGCTTGGGGCCATGAAAGAATGACTAGAGGTCTGTGTCTCTAGAGAAGAGTAAATAAGCAAAATGGAAGAGCCAGGAAATTGTCCTTGGAGCCCATAGGGAGGATGCTGGCTTTCTCTCTATGCAAAGATGGGACGCCTGAGGAAAGTGTCAGGCAGAGAGGCATGGTGAGACTTCAGGCTTTTTTTTAATGTGTATGAGTGTATTGCCTGCAGCATGTAAGTGCACCCGTGCCATGTAGTGCTCACAGGGGACAGAAGAGGGCGTTGGATCCCTGCAACTGGAGTTATAGACAGATGTTAGCTGCCATGTGGATGCTAGGATTTGAACTTGGGTTTTCCGCAAGGACAGCCAGTGCTGTTAACTGCTGAGCCATCTCTCCAGCCCCTTCAATTTCAGGCTTTTATGCTGCAAAAGTCCCAGATCTACCACTGATGCTAGGTTTAAGACTTTCATCAAATAACTAAATTCTGTAAGCAATAATTTTCACATCTATAAAAATAGGTATAAATATGTTTTTGTTGCTGTTGTTGTTTGTAGGTTTTTTGAGACAGGGTCTCTCTATAGCCCCAGCTGGCCTGGAACTCACTATGTAGACCGGGCTGGCCTTGAACTCACAGAAAACCACCTGCCTCTGCCTTTTGAGTGCTGGGATTAAAGGTATGCACCACCACACCCAGCTGGTATAAATTGTTTTAAGGGTTGTTGAGATAAGAGAAGAAAAACAAATTTGAGATACATAGAAGAAACCCAGTGACTCTTCTAGGAAGTTGGGAGATTTTCCCATTCATCCTCATTCCCACAGGAGCCTCACCCTGCCTGGGTTCTTTGTTGTAGATTCTCAGCTGGCTGAGTGTCGGGGTCCCCCTGAAGTTGAAGGTGCCCCTCTCTTCTCACTCACTGAGGAGAGCTTCAAGGCCTGCCACCTGACTCTGACCCTGGACGATTACCTCTTCATCGCATTTGTGGGCTTCGTGGTCTCCATTGCTTCTGTGGCTACCAACTTCCTCCTGGGCATCACAGCCAACTGCTGCCACCGCTGGAGCAAGGCGAGCGAAGAGGAAGAGATTTGACACAGGTGCCTCTCACCCCTCCATGCTGCGACTGCCACTGCACTGACGACTGGACATCCACCCTGGCTGCCTACTCTGGATCATGATGCCCTAGCCACCCCCATCATAGCTCAAACAAGGTTGGGAAACTGACTTTATGTGAGCATCTATTTACTTTGGGCCAGGCACTATGCTAGGAACTGGAATCGAAGGACAAATCCAACGCAGGCCCTGGCCACGAGGTACTTCTAATAAAGGAGAAGTAAACTATCCCTTTATATCTAACTACCCCTTTATATCTAAATGTCAGTGCTCTGAGCACAAAGTTAGGGAAACCCAGAGGATGGTCCATCCACTGTGTCTCACAAGCCCCAGGAGAATTACAAGAATGGTGTGCTGGTAAGACGGGTTATCAAAAAGAAAACAAGGTCTGGCTATAAGTAGACAGAGAAGAGTGGACATAGCAGGTGACAGGGCATAATACACAGGGTATGCTGAGAGCAGCGAACTATTCCCTGCAACCTAAATGTATAGAGGGGAGTTGTGCAGAACCAAAACCTTCCCTCTGACACCCAGTCTGTCAGCTGTCACTGCTGACATCATCTGCCTACCATTGCCTCCAGGGAGTGAGGATGTCTCCATGCTAGCACCTTTGGCTTCCTCTTCCTAACAACGATTGGATGATGCCACTTCCAAGTGACTGTCCCCAAACTGCCCCTCAACTGCAGTCTGCTGGTGAGGTCTCAGGCAGCAGGCTGAGGGTGATAACCCTTGCTTTATCTGCTGCCTCTGACTCAAACCTTGTCTTCAAATAGGAAGGCAGGAGTCCCCAAATAGGGGCAGCAAAAGTCATGACACCCTGGGACCCCAGTTATGTGACTGTTCATGCCCATGGTGCTTACACCAAAGGATCTCACCAGGAAAGTATATTGTGGACCACAGATCCTAGCATGACAGTACCCAGGGCAGAAGGACAAAGTCACCGAGTCATAACCACAGGAGGGTGTTTCTTTTCTTCTAAGCAACTCACCCATTTTGAGCATAAGGGAGAACTGTTAATTCCTGAATTCCTGCTAAAGTCAGGCACTGTGATAAGTTCTTGCCTCAACTATTCCCTTTCACACACACAACAGCCCTTCCTGGGGAAAGTTCTTCCCATTATGCAGATGAAGTCATTCAGGCTCAGAAAGGATACAATCACATGCTGTGTCATGATCAAAATAAAATCAATATTCTTTTTACTGCCCCACCCCAATTGGAGAAGTCACAATTCTTTCTAAAGCTAGGCATTTTTATGCCTCTGATTCTTTTCTTTCTATCCCCACTACTGGTAGTTTTTATTGTTCCCACTTTACAGTTACATATGTTATAGAAAGTTGGGTAATTCATCCAGTCATCTAGATAAACACTAAAAAGAAGGTGGCAGGCAAGTCCTTCAGGAAACTTGTATCTCATCAGTCAGAAATCAAGTGATTGTGTGAGAAGTACAATTCTCATATTTGTTGTCACCTTCATCTTCTGTGTCATCTGCTTCATCACAATCCTCCCTGTCCTGTTCAGGAGGTGTTTTCCTAGACTTCTCATTAGCCTGTTTGGGAAACAAACCAAACATTAGAAATGCTATTTTACAGATGGGAAAGTAGAGGCTTAAGATTGAGTGTGATGTCAGCCTAGGTGGCAAGGTTGAACTCAGCTCAAACATGGTCCTTTCTCTAGCGCTTCCTGAGGCATTTGGGGAAGAGAATGCCCTGGAGGCCTTCACAGTGGGACCCTAGAATTCAGCAGCATTGAACATGTTAATAGCCCAGCTGTGCTCAGACTAAGCTGTGCTCAGACTGAGCTGTGTTCACTGTGAGGTAATGTCAGTCTCGAAAACACAGAAGCTGGACAAGCACCGTCTAACGGGAGACACCTTCTTTACAATGTATAGATTAAGCATTAGAATTGGTAGCTATGGTGGCTGTCATATTTTTTAAAAATAAGTTATTTGGGAAGCAGGAGAAGCTTCCCAGAAGCTCTGCTGTGTTGTGCTGCAAGAAAAATTAGGGAACTGAGAAAGTGATAGGTGAGAATCTTTGTGGAAGGTGAGAGGTACTCAAGGCTCAGTCCAACATGTTCTCAAGACGAACGAGGGTGAGAATGAAAACAAGGGCTTTCTACCTTGACCCCAGCTCCTGCAAGCTTCCATTGTGCATCCCCAGGTAGCCCTGAAATGAATGAAGAAGGAAAATATGTCATCTTCCAAATCATTTGCACTGATCTAGTCAAGCAAAAGAGTCCCCAGAAGCCTCTCCCTGTCCCTCTTGGCTATCCAGTCTGGGTGAGAGCCGTGCTCCTGTAGCTGTAAAGCAGAGTTGTCTACTTTCTCTGTCCACGCCACTGTGGCCAACAAGGGCAGATGCTAGCCATTCTTCCTCAGCCAAGCTTCGCTTAAAGTATTTGGAAAGGAACTTTTAGAAACAGTATTCCTAGTGAAAATAATAAAAATAATAATAATAATTCACCTTTCCATAGAGGAACACCATGCTCATCTATAATAATCCCCTGAGTACTACTGTTTACTGAATTATACTTAATATATTTTAAGATATGTACTATGTTTTTGCATAGAATTAGAACCAGACAAGACACTACATGCCCCTTGAGACCAAATGTCCTTTTCAGTGGGACAATTTGATCTCTACTAATGGCAAAGATTTCTAAGCAAGATAGGTGGCTTTTAAAGAAAATGTTTCTCTAGCTTCTAGAAGCTTGTCAGTTAACTAAAGCACAAAAAAGGGAGGCATTCAACCTCCAGACCAACATGGCATTCCACCTCCAACTTCTTCATACTGTCAGAACTAAGTGTCTAGAAATATCCTAATAATCCTCACTGCAATTGTTTGAACATCCTGGCGACCACAAACCTGTTATGGTGTTCTTATAAGGTTTCATTCCGTTTGTTCCACACTATGTATGTGTGCACGATGGGGCTCCTCTATGTCCATATGTCTGTCTGTGTGGTTCCACTTACATTGGTTATCTGCTGACTTGGAGAATGTTGCTCCTCATTTGGGTTCAATTCTCTGACAAAGTCTACTCAGTTATCTGACTGTTATATCATTTGATACACCAAGATGGAACCCCACCAGGTGTCTGGCTGCTCAGAACATAGGAAAAGAGACAACTCTACATTGACACACTCTAATGAGAACTTGGCTTCTTCGCGCTTCACTCCATCCCCTTGAGACACGCCCCCACACAGGAGTTTCAGCCGTTCTTGACCTGAATATATCAAGATTTAACTAACCAGCAAGATTATAATGGGCAAAGTCTGTCCAAGAAAATTGTTCTTTAGAAAAGACCCCACATTGTCATCACACCGTTCTGGATAACATGCGCTGATCATCCTCAAACACCCACCTCTTTTTCCATTCTTACCATGACTCCCATGAAAAGTCAAAGAAATGGGTCACTCAGAGATATTGTTGGGTTTCATGGCCCCTTTCAAAGGGTTGTAAAGGATTTGAAAAGACCAGGGAAGGTATTCCACTTAACCACTGAGGAAGATCAATAGCCCCATTTTCTCCATAAACATATTAGCTGTCATTTTTTCTAGTGGTGTAAGAGCATAAGGAGATGTCTTTGTTCATTCCTCAGAAGGACACTTCCCCAAAGCTAGCAAAAGGCGTCTGCTTTTCTCTACTCCAGAAGGAGGTAAAAGGAAAGGAGGCAAGTTGCAAGGTCCTTTGTAAACCCCCATGTCTGTCACAACACCAGCTGGAAAGCTGGACCCCACAAAACTCTCTTTTCCTACGCCCTGTCCTGCAGAATGCTGTTGTCTGGTGCTGGGAGGGTTAGGGAGGAGTAGGGATTCAAGGGAAGATGTCAACCTTTGTATGGAGATTATTTTATAACCATGCACTTTTGTAACTGTGAAGAATTTTTCATAAATGTACATTAATAATAAAGAGTGTATAGTTTAACAAATTTTCTAAAGAGTTGTGAAGAGGAGGGAGAGTGAAGTAGGCACAGAAAGAGACAGAAAGGAGTTAGGCAGAACCAAAAGAATGTGTGCCAAAATATACACACAAAAGGTCTATGGGGAGGGAGTAGATGGGAATAATTAGGAGATGTGCCAGCCATGGAGGGGCATGTGTGGGAGTAAAAGACACATCACAGAATCCCATTTCTACCAGGCGAAAAAAGAGTATGTGTGTGTCTCTATGCACATACCCCTGCGTGTAGGCATATTTTGGTGTCTGAAACTAAACAAAGCAGAGAACATATGTTTTAGACATGT
The DNA here is from genome assembly GCF_000622305.1 of Nannospalax galili. Lineage (NCBI taxonomy): Eukaryota > Metazoa > Chordata > Mammalia > Rodentia > Spalacidae > Nannospalax > Nannospalax galili. The sequence continues at coordinate 1,453,843 of NW_008340932.1, forward strand.
TGGTGTTTGCAGTTTGGGTCATCCATAAAACATGCCAAGGCAAGTGGGTGTGCCTGCCTAATTAGCATCCTGAAGAGCATTGCTAGGAAGATGCCTCCTGCCAACAACATGGGCAAAAAGGCACTAACTCAGGCATGCGGGTAATCCAGGCATCTGGATGCATGGTTTGGGGGGCAGACAAGCTCACCACTGGTACAAATTCCATCTCTGTTCTCACAGGCTAATTAGCAACCTATAAGAAAAGAACCTAAACTTCCTGGGTCTTACAAGTGTTACCTATACACTGCCAGAAATGAAATGTTAGGCAGTATACCTTAGGAACAAAGCAGGAAAAGGAAGCAAGTCTACTTGGTAAGTATGGCAGCCGTGTTTCTCCCAGTACTAAAGTGGCTCTTAGCAGGAAGTCAGTCGAAGCAGGAAGTGGCCTACACTGCAGCTGATCCCTTCCATTTCCACCCACTCTATTCTTCCCACTCCTATTGCCATAAGATACAGAAAAATGCTGCACTCAAAGAGAAAGTCACTAAAGGGGATTCAGACACTAAGAAGAGCAGATAAACAGAGAACATCCTTATCTACAATTGGCATTTTCTAGAATAGAATGGAGGAAAGCAAAATCTTTCTCTTCAAACTAAATTATTTAATAGACTATATTGAACAAGTGACATCTCACAGAAGGCAAGACTTTGTACGTATCATTAAATGTTGTCCCTGATGCCCAGCATTTTCCTAGCAATGGATGGTGGTGGTGGTGGTGATGGTGGTGGTGATAGTGGTGGTGGTGATGATGGTGTTGGTGGTGGTGAAGATGGTGATGGTGATGATGGTGGTGGTGGTGGTGGTGGTGATGGTGGTGGTGACAGTGGTGGTGGTGATGATGGTGTTGGTCGTGGTGAAGATGGTGATGGTGATGATGGGGGTGGTGGTGGTGGTGATGATGGTGATGGTGGTGGGGGGGGGGGTGATGGTGGTGGTGGTGGTAGTGGTGATGATGGTGGTGGTGGGGGTGGTGGAGGGGGTGGTGGTGGTAGTGGTGGTGGTGGTGATGGTGGGGGTGATGGTGGTGGTGATGATAGTGGTGATGATGGTGATGGTGGTGGTGGTGGTGATAGTGGTGGTGGTGGTGATGGTGGTGGTGATGATAGTGGTGATGATGGTGATGATGGCGATGGTGGTGGTGGTGGTGGTGATAGTGGTGGTGGTGGTGGCGGTGGTGATGATGGTGATGGTGGTGGTGGTGATAGTGGTGGTGGTGATGTGGTGGTGGTGGTGGTTGTGATGGTGATGTTGGTGGTGGTGGTAATGCTGCTGGTAGGTGTGGTGGCAGTGATAGTGATGATGATGGTGGTGATGGTGGTGGTGGTGTTAATAATGGTGATGGTGGTGGTGATGGTGATATTGGTGGTTAAGGGTGGTGATGTTGGTGATAAGAGATGGTGGGGATGATGGTGATGGTGGTGGTAGTGATGATGATGATGATGGTGGTGATAGTGGTGGTAAGGGGTGGTGGGGATGATGGTGGTGGTAGTGGTGGTGGTAGTGGTAATGGTGGTGGTGGTGATGGTGGTGATGGTGGTGGTGGTGGTAGTGATGGTGGTAGTGGTGGTGATGTTGGTGGTAGGGGTGGTGGGGGTGATGGTGGTGGTGGTGGTGGTGATGCTGGTGGTAGGGGTGGTGGGGGTGATGGTGGTGGTAATGGTAGTTATATTTATTGAACATTTATGTAACAGGTGCTGTGCTAAGCACTATATCTGTATCAATTCACTTATTCTCTCAAAAAGTCAAGATAAATGCCAGGTGTAGTGGTGCACATCTCTAATTCCAGCACTTGGGAGACTGACACAGAAGGATTATGAGTTCAAGGCCAGTCTGGGCTACATAACAAGACCTTGACTCATAAAACAAAGAGAGAAAAAAAAGGTAAGTCCTGTGATTATAGCCACATTACAGATAGAGGAGTTGAGATACAACAGATTGATATGGGCATAAAGTTGCATAAGTAGTGTGAATAGGTCTGGGTTTAGATAATCAGTGTGTGACTACTGATTTCATAGGATAAGAAAACATAAGAAATTTTTAAGTATTTTTTAATTTAATAACCACATGATTAGAAGAAGCATTTCATTACAGCTTTAACATATTCAGTAACAATTTCCAGAGCAAGGATACATCTCTTTCAAAAGTGGCTGTAAATTTTTAGGTTCACAGTTGAATTAATACAGTTATACAATATTGAACTCAGTATAAATCCTATAAGACATAAAGTTGAATGAGTTTTTAACCTTTAAAGATCTCCATTTTATTTTAAAATAGGCTGTTTCCTACATTTTTAATGCTACTAACACTTAGATGTTTGCACATGTGTCTTTAATCTCTATGTAACTGATTATTACTAGTCATAGTCGCTTACACTCGGATCCTTGGCACCTGAGTATGGATATAAAGTCATCAGGTAGATTTCAATGGTAATGTTTATCACCTCTACTAATTAACATGAAGTAAATTTTTATGCTTCCTCCTCAAATACGTTTTTTTTAATTTGTTGATTTTTGTGTGTATGTGTATATCATACAGAACATCCCAAACAATCTTATTCATCTATACACCCACTTCCCAAATGGCACCTTCCCATAGCCTCCCCACCCCACCCCCACTGGAGCCCATATACTCTGTCATCCCTGTTACTGTCCACTGTGTTGTCAGTGCCCCCAGCCATTCCCCAGTGCAAGTCCATCTGCTGAACCTAGTCAGTCTATCTAGAAATCCTCGTTTTAGGAAGATAGGCTGTTCCTCATTTAGCAGCAATCAGTTGTCAATATTCCTTTCAATAAGATTTGAGTCTGCTGTTCATTTTCCCAGTTCTATGCAAGGTTACTGTCTGTGGGTGTTTTGGGCCACCCTGCCCAATAACTCAAAGAAAGGCATCGCCTGTCTGGCATTGTTTCTTGTTATGTAGCCTTTCGCTATATGTAAGGACTCTTAAAAAAGTATATTATGATGGCGCACGCCTTTAATCCCAGCACTTGGGAGGCAGAGGCAGGTGGATCTTTGTGAGTTCAAGGCCAGCCTGGTCTACATAGTGAATTCCAGGACAGCTGAGGCTACAAGGAGACCCTGTCTCAAAAAAAGACAAAAAAAAAATTGTATTGACCCCACTAATCTTTGGTTATACTTTCCTTTTGGGTGTTGAAGACCCTACAATTGGCCCAGATAGAGCAATTTATTTTTACTCTTAAGGTCATTTGAGGATCTGTTCCTCAGGGGTCACATGGGCCTGCGAGGAGCCCCTGGCTCCTTTCTTTTACCAGTTCCATCTATGGGAAGATAAGTCAAAGGTCCTGCTCGACGATGGCCGGCTTCACTTGGGAGCATGGAGGAAATGTTTCCTCTGTGTTGACCCTCCTCTTTGTAGACTGGTTCTCACTGGTTTAAGTCCATCTGGTGGGGTCTCCACAGCCTCCTTGATCAAGAGGACAGAAGACTCACCACAGTTTCAGGAAATTTTGAGAGATGCTCATAGTCCCCTGGAACTTAATCGACCTAGGAAGAAAAGGAATAATCAAATTAGTATAGGTCTCATAGTATGGCTGTTAAACATCCAAAAAGATTAGTTCCACCAGTCTGGTACTTTTAATTACCATGTGCCATGTAGATAATGCTTGGACAAAGATCAAACACTCTCAGATAAACCTTGCCTAGACATATATTATATTCTTTGATCTAGTTGTACGTATAATTTGTCAGTTGGTTGTTGGACTAATATGGTTCCCTTTGGTTTTTTAAAACTAGCTAGGCTTTATTTATCTCTTGCATTGTCTAACCCTTCCACCATGGTTTCCCCATTTAAGGTGCCCCATTTTTCCCATTTCTCCCTTAATTATACCCTTCTCCTATGGTTCCACCTCTCTTGAGCTCCTTTCTTTTTATCCCCTAGGTTCCTTGTATAACCTTCCCTCCCCCCCTCCTTAAAATAACCCCATTTTTATCCATATCTCCCTTATTAACACCTGTTTCCTACTGTTCTTCTCATTCAGATTCTTTCTTTTCCTTTAACTCCATGGTTCCTTTTCATTATCCTGGTCTCTGTAGTTATGTCTGGATACATAATCACTTATCAGGATTTGGTGCTAGGATCCACATATGTGGGAGAACATATGTCATTTGGGGGGGAGTTGTTTGTTTTCTGAGTCTGTGTTATTTCACTTAGTTTAACAGTTTCTAGTTCCATCCATTTACTTGCAAATTTCATGATTTCATCTTTTTTTAACCACTGAGAAGAACGCCATTGTGTAATTGTACCACATTTTAATTATCTACTCATCAATTGAGGGACACTTAGGTTGCTTC
>NW_008340932.1:1458390-1468704 GCF_000622305.1 Nannospalax galili
ATGAATGTTCCCCTTTCCCCACATCCTCTCCAACATTTGGTATCATTTCTTCTCTTGATCTTAGCCAGTCTGACTGGGGTAAGATGAAATCTTAAAGTGGTTTTAATTTGCATTTCCCTAATTACTAGTGATGTTGAACACCTTTTAAGATGCTTCTTCTTTTTGTTTCTTCTTTTGGGAACTCGCTGTTCAGTTCCTTAGCCCATTTTTTAATTGGGTTATTTCCTTTCTTGATTCTTTGTTTTTTGAGTTCGTTATATATTCTGGATGTTAAACCTCTGTCAGATGTGTCATTGGTGAAGATTTTCTCCCATTCTGTGCATTTTCTCTTCACTTCCTTGGTTACTTCTTTTGAAAGTATAGAAACTTTTTAGTTTCTATATGAGGTCCCATTTGTTGATTCTTGACCTTGTTTCCTGGGCAATTGATGTCTGGTTTAGAAAATCCTTTCCTACATCTATATCTTGTAGGTTATTGCCAACATAGAAAACATAAGAAATTTTTAAAGTCCCTGTCTCAATCAGATGTAAGCTTTTAGTCCCAAAGGTCTTTTATAATAATCACCCCCTCAGTATACATAAGGGCTTGATTCCAAGATATCTATCTCTTCTGTGTATCAAACTCCATGGTTACCGATTCCCTTATATAAAATGGCATAGCATTTGCATATAAACTATACACCACCTCCTTTTGTACTTTGACTCATCTTTGGATTATTTATAATGCCTAATGCGGTGTAAATGCTGTATAATTAGTTATTGTACTGTATTATTCAGGGAATGACAGGAAGAAAATCTATACAGTATTCAGTACAGAAGCAATTTATTTTTTAATATTTTCAATCCTTAGTTAGTTGAGTGTATTGATGTAAACTGCAGATAGGACACACCAACTCTACTGAGTGAAAGACATTGAAGAGCATAAACTGGAGAGATGACTTAACAAGAAAAGGCACTTGCGTCCAAACCTGACCTAGGATTGATCTCTGGGACCCACAAGATGGAAGTAGAGAACCAGCTCCCACAAACTGTTTTTGTATTTCATGCTGTGTCATGCACACATACACACACACACACACACACACACAAATATAAATACATAAATAATAAAGTAATATATAAAAGAAAATTAGAAGGCCAGTCGTGGTGGCGCCTGCCTTTAGTCCCAGCACACAGAAGGCAGAGGCAGGTGGATCTCTGTGAGTTCAAGACCAGCCTGGTCTACATAGAAAGTTCCAGGCCAGCTGGGGCTATAGGGAGACCCTGTCTCAAAAAGATCCTCCCCCCCAAAAAAAAGAAAGAAAATTGGAATGCAATAGGTAAAAATCAACATATCCTGCACTTTAATAACTGCCTTAATCAAGACAGGCTGACATACAAAGTTGTATAACAGGTGATTCAAAAAATCTCAACAGAATAGAGATTTACCATATGAACACAATATGGGGAGCCAGGATCCTTCCCCCTAGTGGCTCTCTCTTTCCTGAGGCCTCCATGAATCCTCTGCAGTGTGGAGGGTCTCCAGGGAGATCAAAGAGGCCAAGTTGAAGGTGATGAACATCAATTCCAGCCATAGTTTGCTGACCAAACTCAGTCTTGTGATTCCCTCTAACTTCGAGGGGCTAGACTAGCTATGCATCTAAAAGGCAAGGCAAAGACTTCGGTCAGCCTTGCCAGTTCCTAACATGGTCTGCAGTCACCAAACGCTTAACTTATCTCACTCTACACAGCACATACAGCTCAAATCTGAAGATCACCAATGATCCTATTCTCTCTATCAGGTCTCCTGATGTTCCAGTGACCTATGAACTACAATAGAAAGCCATTTGCTCCCCACACTACCTCACCCTACTGTACCCACTACACACTGGAAGCACAGGGTCAGAATAACAGCAAAATTAAAACCCTTGTTTGGAACAGGGTAGCCACACAGAGTCATTAAGGTCTGAAGCAACTGGGAAATCATGCTGCGAGAGCATCCTAAAGGCCTGGGGTTACTCAACTTTTGCAGTCAACCTCCTACTGGTGCAAGCATGCCAGCCTGAAATTTGTTTGAGGTCTCCCTAGTTAAAATCTTTTTAAAACCAGGCTCATTTTTCTTAACAATTTACTTCTCTTGTAAGCTTAGTAAATTTCTGTCCTACATACTTTATATGGTTTATATATGCATATGTTTCAATACATATATGTCTTTCCAAAAGATCACTTTCAGACCTGCCTTGACAATTTGCACCCCTCTTCCATGCCCCTCCCTCTATGTTGCAATTATCTGAAGAAATGGACAAGAAGGGGCACTCTTCTTCCTGGTTCTTTCCACTTGGCTAACTTACTTCAATTGAGTATTTTTCAGTTTTATCTCTTATTTAGTTTTAGAAACAGTTGGCTTTTCTAACTTTTTAATGCCTCTAGTTTTGTTTTGCTTTGCTTTTAACTTTCTTATACTTTTTATCTCTATTTTTTATTCAGTGCATTTTATTGGTGTATTTTAAGCTGCTTTAAAACTAAAGCATTTAAAAACCTGCTTTGGATCCATTTGGTCTGAAACCAAAAATGTCTACAATTTCATGAAGATAATGAACCTCCCTGTTGAAGATAGTCATGATGAGAAATAAGGAAAATGAAGAGGGAAGAACCACCCAGCTATAGAGAAAGTGTGTGGCATTGGGACTCAGTGGGTAAGGGCACTTGCCACCCAGACTGACAACCTGATTTCAGGGAGGGAGAGATGAAAGGAGAAAATGTACCATAGATCCCTACTGCAGGGATGGATCTATAGTAGAGGGGTAGTGGTTCAATAGAGATTAAGAGGTAACTTGTAGGAAAAAGTATTGACTCTATTTTATTGCAGACCCCTACACCCAACCTACTGGACTTGGAGGGCAAAGATTATAAAGAAGTTTTGCTTTTGTTTTGTTTCCTTCTCATTTTGTTTGAGGCAGCACCTTGCTGTATAGCCCTGGCTGACCTAGAGCTTGCTATGTAGACCAGACTAGCCTCAAACTGCCTATGCTGAGATTACAGGTGTGAATCACAGTATCAAGATATGAGGAGTATTTATAATGCCCTGTGACAGGATTGCAGGAGATATCTCAGCATGTATCTCTTCTGCTTTAGCTCATGAGAACATTCAGGACACAGAATAAAGTGCTGGAATGTGCATTAGAATGTAGCTGATTTTTGCAATACTAATTATATTTCTAAAGTTAAGCTAGTATTCAAAAGAGGTCCCTGCATATGTAAGTTTAAAACCCAAAGCAATTTAAATAGTTGATACAGCTAAACAATCTGGCCGGAAGTTCGGTTCCCCTATGAAGAAGGGATTTGTGCTTTGGTTCATCCAAGTGCGTTGCTCCAGCCTCCATGTGCCAGGCATATATTCCGAGGGTAGAGTACTTGATGATCAATGAGATAATGTGCCACTCATGTCTACTTTCTATACCAGATTGGGGTAAGTTGGTGAGTAATGGGGATAGATCAGACAATAAACAAAAATAATGATAATAATCCCAGATAATGAACAGATGCTGCAAGAAAAGGAAAAGAATTGGGGGTGAGGGTATCTAGTTCAAGGAGATCTTTGTGGGCCCCAGTCAGATGTCACATTTTTTTGAAAATGCAACTGAAAAACCACTGGAGAGTTTTCACCAGGGAAATGACTTGAGCTGATCATATTTTTCAAAGACTATGCTGCGTGCTTTATGTACTACCTATGTCAAAGGTAGGGAGACATGTAAGCTGGGATGCTAGGGGTAAGCCTTCAGAGTGGGTCCAGGGAAAATGTGTTCTAAATGATGCCAGCATCTGTTGCCGGGGCAGACTTAGGGGATATTTTTGGAAAGCAGAGCAAGGAGACTTCGATACAGTGGATACTGAGAGAAAGGTCAGCAGAGTAGTCAAAATGTCTCCCAGTGTCTCTGCTTTAACTTCAGCTACCACCATATCAGTCAGAACCAAGGAGTGGAAAGACCGTTCAATTCTATTTTTCACCAGATGGACAAGTACTGGGGAATGGCTGGGGGCCGCCAACACAGCAGACAGCAGCAGGGAAGACAGTAAAAGGGGGGGAGGAGGGGGAGGGAGGGTGCCATCTGGGAAGTGGGTATATAGATGAATAAGATTGTTTGGGATGTTCTGTGTGATATATGCAAAAAAATCAACAAATTTTAAAAATGAGTTATATTTGAGGAGGAAACATAAAAATTTATGCCACGTTAATTAGTAGAGGTGATAAACATTGCCATTGAAATCTACCCGATGACTTTATACCCATACACAGGTACCAAGGATCCGTGTGCAACCAACCATGACTAGTAATAATCAAATACATACAGATTAGAGATGCATGAGCCAACATCTAAGTGTAATTAGCAAAAACAATGAGTCTTTCTATAAGAAACAGTATATTTTTAAAATGAAATGGAGAGCTTTTTTAAAAGTTAAAGACTCATTCATTTTTATGTCTTACAGGGTTTATACTGAGTTCAATATTGTATAACTATATTAATTCAACTGTGAACCTAAAAATTTTCTAGCCACTTTTGAAAGAGATATATCTTTGCTCTGGAAATTGTTATTGAGTATGTTAAAGCTGTAATGAAATGCTTCTTCTAAAAAATAAAAAAATTAAAATTTTTTTAAATGATGCCAAGAGATAGTTAACAATCAGTAAATCAGTAAATCCCAATGAGTAAGTTGGAAGGGGTAGAGAGGAAGCAGATAAACAAGCAAATTCATAATGTCAGGAAACAACCAAAACCTGAGCACTCAGAGATGGGAGAAGAAAAATCACAATATGCATGCCGGTTTTAATAGACTGAAGTTTTGCTCCGAATGCTCCACTGGATGTTAAACTGAGCATCAGAACTTCAGGAACTGGAGTTTCTCATAAACAGCACCATTCTCAATAGGGACAGACTTGTATCCACAGTGATGTACTACAGGCAGATTATCAATCTAAAACTATTTTATGGAAGGAAGTTATAGCATCACTTGGCTGTGGGCATGGGAGAAAACCCAGCAAACAGACAATATTTGAGATGGGTCCAATTATGCTTGGAATGGGAATAGCACGTAGAGCCATATAAGGAAAAATAGGAAAAAATATCTTGTCCTCGGCTAAAGGATGACAGGTAATGTTGCTAAGCAGGGATTTTCAGGATGGTAATACTGTGAGTCACAGAACCCACTGTGATTATTGTGCCACACACAGCACAAAGCGCTTGACTTACAATTTCTCATTGATGTTTTACCACCATCCTGGGAGACAGCTACTGTTGAGAAACACAGAGTTTAATTAAGAGCATGCTCTAGGGATTCATACTTCCTTGGTTCAAATCCCAGCGCTGCTGTTTGACAAACATGTGACCTTGAGCGAGTGACATCATCTCTGTGTGTCTGAGTTTGTCTGCTTGTAAATTTGGTAGGATATGGTACCAACTTCATGAGACCTCTTAGAAGAGTAAATGAGGTTCTGTCCAGAAAGCGCTTAGAACAGTGCTGAGCATACCATGGTGTTCAACTAGTGACAGTGGCTGTTACTATTATCCCTCTTTTACAGGGAAAGAATTAGAAGCTGAGAGATGTTGAACTTGCCTACCATCAAAGAGCTGAAATGTGACAAAGCTGGCATTTTAATCCATATCTGTCCTTCAGATCCAGTGTCCTAAACCATTATCTTATTCCAGATAGGTCACACTGGTGACCTATCCTCAAACCTGGGACTGACAGAGCTGTGCTCTGGTATTTATATGTCTGAGTAGTTTATTGCCACACTGTATTGGGTTGGTCTTGTGGCTCAACTTAAAAGAAAGTGGCAGAAGGAAGCTGAGAGAGTTCTAGATCTGATCCCAAAGAGGGCCTGGAAGCTTCTGTTATGCGCCCTTGGGAGACCTGTGCTGTCACACACAGCATATTCTTTTTCTTTTCTGTGTATGTATGTGCATGTGTACACGTGTGCAGATACACCTGTGTGCATATACGTGTGGATGTCAGTGGTCAACTTTAGGTGTCATTCCTCAGGAGCCATCCACTTTGTTTTTTAAGATAGGGCTTCTTATTGGCCTGGAGCTCACCAAGCTGGCTGGCCAGCAAGCCCCTGAGATCTGCCTGTCTCTCTTTCTCTCCAGTGCTGGGATTAATTGTGCACCACCATACCCTTCTTTTTTGCATGGGTTCTAGGGATCAAACATAGGGCCTCATGCTTACACAGCAAGCACTTTATTAACTAAGCCATTCCCCAGCATCACGTGCAGTAAGTTTAATCCACATAAAGAGATCATGTGGGACTGGTGAGATGGCTCAGTGGTTAAGAACACTGGCTGCTCTTGCAGAGGACCCACCCTGGGTTCAATTCCCAGTGCCCACAAGGTGGCTAACAACCCTCTGTAACTCCAGTTCCAGGGGATCTGACACCCTCTTCTGTCCTCCGTGGGTACTGCACAACACAGGTGCACTTACTTACATGCAGACAATACACATACATATAAAATAAAAATAATAAATAAATAATTTTTAATTGAGTCCATATGGAGAAAAAGATCTCAGCCATTCAAGTGTGCCAGCTGAGACCAGTTTTCTCACCTTCACCTGAAGGTCCCAGATACATTAAGATAGAGTTTGAACATTCCTGGCACTCTCTGACCTTGTCTTATGGAAGAACCCAAAGATAAACAGCAAAAAAATTGTCCATCTAAGCTATGGTAATGATCACTTATTTATTGATTAATCTTGTATGTTTAGGATTGTTATTCAGCCATGATACATAATTTAAATACTAGTCTGTAAGGAAGATTTACTGGGACCAAAAATGCGTCAACAACATATGATTAAAATCCAGAGTGGCCATCCCATTCTAGACAAAAACTATGTAGAGGATAACTGGTCATGCTCTGGAACATAACCATGCAAGTTTAAGTCCATTCCCTATCACTTGTGAGTTAAATAAATTACTCAGTTCCAGTGGACATGCGACATAGCATTGTACTAGTAAAGCAATGAAATGATCCATATTAGAATGGTACCTAGCACATAGTAAAAAATCAACACAAAATTGGCTATTGCTTTTACTATTATTCTGAATATGCTTATTACAAACGTAGTCAAATTGCCAGTGCAGGAAATGAGTGAAATTCTATCTCCTATTCCTGACTTTTCTAAGGCTGCTGCTGGAGCTCTATAGAATTTTCCTTTACCTTAGGAAATTTCCAGGCAAAACATTGCAAAAGTTGTCAAGAGAGTTTGACAATGACAACAAACACAAACAAGAGAAGATGACAACCTCACACTCTGCTGTTAAGAGTACTGGCATCTCAACTACTACTGTAAAACAACATTGTCACAGGGAAATGCATCATGGCAGGTACTTTTTCCCCGGAGGAAAAGTCACTTTCAATTTGAGCCCAAAGTAATATGTGACTTTTTCCATGAAATGAAATTTAAAACCTCACAACAGTAGAAGCTATTGAGCTATCAGAAATTATGAACTCCCAGAAAGAACACAACGGCACGGGGAGGCCTGGGAGCAATACTGAGCCAGTGAGTTACACAGAGGAGAGCAACTGTACTACCCAACCACAACACTGACAAACAGATGAAGTAAAGCCTTCCTCAGAATAACAAGAATGTCTAAAGTTTCCTTTAAGTAAATGATAATTCAGTAATAATTATCTTCAAGGGAAAAATAGACACTTGAACAAAATCAGATCTCAGAAGATAAGAGCAATGGAACGCCCCAGCAAACAGACCAGAATAGCAAGAACAGAATCACCATTCACTGACATGAAAACCCTCATTAGATTCTGATAGGTAGAAGTAGGCACTGGCATTTCGACTTTGTTGTGTGTCCTATACTGCTTCATCAAAGATGTTCAGTCCATGGACTGGAGATGTAGCTCAGTTGGTACATACATGAAGCCTTGGGTTTGAGATGAAGCACTACGTAAAACTGGGCATGGTTGTACATGCCTGTAATCCCACAGGAGATAGAGACAGGAGAATTAAAGTTCAAAGTCATCCTCAGCTACATAGCAAGTTTGAAGCCAGCCTGGGATACATGAGCTTCTGTCTCAAAAAAATAGATGTTCAGTCCATTGGAAATTTCTCATTCTTCTTTCAGTGGGAACCAAAGAGCCTCTTCTTGTAGCATGAGTGACAGACAAATTGCTACCATATGAGCCCAACTTTCTGTTGACCAGGATTGGCACAAAAGAAGGATGCACCTATTCTCTCAGTTACTCTTTAAACAACGTATTTATTTCTGTCTGAAAGTGCTGTGAGTTACTCAAGGAGGCTGGGAGTTGCAAAGGCAGCCACAGTACTGTGGAAGAAGTCCTAAGCCAGAATTCAAATAAACACGTTTACCAGGAGTCTGGTTTAAAACAGAACAATGCTTAGGCACATGAAGAATTACTGAAGAACAGAGAAATAACAGATGCCCACTTTGAACTATTTCCACAGTGTCAAGAACAGGACTGAATGTACAGTGTTTACTAAACAAAATTAATCTTACCACTAGTTCACAAGTTATTAACCTCTCTTGAGTTCATGTGTCACCTTTTACTTTTTTAAGAAAATAATATAAACAGATTGGAACAGTACCGCTCAAACTTTCACATGTACAGTAATTCCTTGGGATTCTTGGGAATCTTGTTAAGGTTTGGATTCTCCATCGGTAGCCCAAGGAGAGCTTGGAAGTTGCATTGTTGACAAACCTTCACCGTCATTGGTCCATGAATTGTGCTTTGAGTAGAAAGAAATTAATGTCTCTTGGGAAGAGATTCTGGACATAACTAAGGGGTCCTCGGGCTCTTATGTTTTACAGTAGAGACTCTGCAAGAAGAAACTCAAAGACTGGGGGATGGGTGTGGCACCAGCATGGATCCAGGAGGTGGACAGAGGCTTCTCCCTGGAGCCAGCAGGAAAAGCCCACTCCTTCATCACAATGCATAAACAAAACTTTTGGTGTCTGTAAAAAGAATCAGTAATAATTTTATTGGCTCTGAAGACTCTGTCTCTTAATGATTCTTCCTGTTTTTCTCAGCCTGATCCAAGGGAATGAGAAAACAGCCCTAGTGACAGTCAGTTGAGGTCATAAATGTCCCTGGAAAGGGTGGCTGTCAGCCCATCCCTGCTTCTCCTAAACTTACTTGTTGAATAATCCAACTCAATACCAGCTTGTTTACACTCTACACCAAGCCCATTCAACCCAGTTCCACGGCTAGGCATGACAACTTCCAGGTGTCAAATTGCTAAGTGCCCCAGATGACAAGATGAAATAGGTCTAGGCCATCATGGTCACTAAAGAAGGCTCAAAATTACAGAATGCCACCAAAGACGTAAAAATTAAATTCACAAGTATTGTAGAAATTTAGAGAAGTATGATATTAAGTTCCTTTAAAGAGATCAAGGAAAACTTCATGGAGATGAAAATATCGAGAACTTGAAGGTGGCTCTGAACTCCTTAAGGAGAATGGAAATGGAGACATTCCAAGTGAGGGAAAAGTCACAGAGGAGGCACACAGGAGATGGAAGACTGGGTGTTCAGATTGGAATCCAGTATAACTAGAACAAAGATATTTGTGAGAGAGAGCCTGCTGAGGACAGGCTGAGAGGTTCTGTGAGGATTTCATCTGCAGAGTCTGAACCCTCCCTTTCCATTCTTAGCATCCGATAGAAACCCCCTCTTCCACACACACGTGCTTCCCTGACCCATCTTTAGAATCATAACTTCAAAAATGGTACAGTGTACAATGGTACAGCAATTCATTTATTCAACATGTTTTGCTGGGGCACTGCTGTACACCGCCCTGGGAATACAGAAGGGGATAAGACATACAAGTTCCAGAGAGCTGGTGTCTTGGTCCATTTTGTGCTACTGTTAGAAAATGCCTGAGATTTCAGATAATTTATAATGAACAGAAAATTATTTCTAATACTTCTGAAGGCTAGAAAGTCCAAGATCCACAGTCTGGCATCTGGTGAGGGCTTTCTCACTGAGTTGTCCAATGCAGAGCAAGAAAAGTACATGACAGAGTAAGTAGAGGAAGCCAAGCTCACAGGCTAGTTTATTGACTCAGTTTGTCCTTTGACAATTTCATACATACACACAGGGCACTCTGTTTACTATCACCACCTACCCTCTTTTATCTCATTCTACCTCCTCTATGCAAGGCCCTTTCCCACATTCATGCCTTTTTAAGGGAATTTCATACATGAGTACAATGCATTTCGGTCGTCTTGACCCTTCCCTCCCCATCACCCTGAACTCCTCTTGTCTACCCCCACACCCGCTCTCAAATTCATATCCTCTTCTTCCATT
>NW_008340932.1:1468780-1500534 GCF_000622305.1 Nannospalax galili
ATATATATATATAGAACCTACTGAGTGCAATTGCTGTTGTCTGTATACATATGCATATAGGACTGACTGTTTAGGCATGGGCAACCTATCAGGAAGCTTCTCCCTAGAAAAAAACTGACTGCCCCTCCCTCAGCAGCAGTTGACTGTCTATAGTTACTAAACTGTAGATGGAGCCTTATGAGTCCCTCCCCATTCCATGACAGAATGTTGACTGGTGTGGTCTTGTCCAGGTCTCATAAAGGCAACTATGGCCGTTGGGAATTCATGGGAGCAACATCTCTATCGTGTCCAAGTGTCCAAAGACAATAATCCACAGCAGTTTCCCTGGTCCTCTGACTCATAATCTTTCTACCCCTTCTTCTGTGATGTTCCCTGAGCCTTGGGTGCAGGTATTGTGTTATAGATGGCCTATTTGGAGGTGGGCACTCTATTAATCTGTTTTCTCTACAATTTGACCAGTTGTGGTTCTCTGTAATAACCTCTCTGCGCTGCAAAAAGAAATGGCTTTGATGATGAATGAGAGCTGCACTAATCTATGGATGTAAGAATATGGATTCAGAAGGCTGCACCAGTTAATCAGAATGGCAGCAGCAGATCCTCCTCTAGGCTCTATGGCCTCTCCAGCCACAGGTTGGTTTTGTCCTGTGTCTATCTGACTTTAACCAGGACTGCCTGATGGGCTTACCATTTTATACTAAAATAGAGGCAATGATTGTCTCTCTCCCAAAATCCATCAGCTGCCAAAAGTTCAACAGGGAGGTATAGGGCCCGGTGAGCCCATCCTCAATCCATGATTGGCTGTCGACAGGCTCAGTCTTGTGCAGGCCCAGGGCAGACAGCTGCAGCTGCTACGAGATCATGTTTGCCAGGGCTGTGTCATGCCCTGATGACAGCGTTTGCAATCTCTTTTCACTGTCTTCTGAATCTTGCATTCTTTCCCCTCTCTCTTTCATAAGGTTCCTTGAGATTTAGCGGGAATGTTATAAATGCTCTGCTTAGGACTGAGCACTAACCCATCATTTATTCTAGCCTTTTGAATAGCCAGGACTCTCTACATTCCCTGCAAAAGAGAAGCTTTTCTGATTAGGGATGAGAGCAACATGTGTCTATGGCTATAAATATAAACAGATTGCAGTTTGGTGCCATGTCAACTTAGCTAAACCACAGTACTGAACTTTCCCTAGGATCTATGGCCTCCCCAGCCACGGGTTTTTAACCAGCTTTACAGTTCCAGGCATGTATTCCCTCCCTGCCCAAATCCAAGCCAAGAGTTCCTGATTATACCGTTACAGTCATGCCACTGTTTCACCAGTGGAAGCATCTTTCTGGCAGGATGGCCCTGTAGCCCCTTTGATCCACAGCTAGGTAAAACCACAGATGCCTTAGCTCCCCCGGCAGCCTGAATAGATCTTCCAGCACTATGAAAGCTAGCCAGCAAGGAGGAGTTCCAGCCTGATTTCTCTATGTCTTACAATCAGGGTGTGTGGTGTCTTCAGTACTGTTACAGGATCTTAATAATGGGCAACCAAGAGGAATGGTAATAACCTGTGTTGTTTTGGAGACATCAGGGGGACCTCCCTGCCCAACAACCCATAAGGAGGTATCCCACTCCTGGCTTTTTGTTTGCTTAAACAATGGCTTTTAGGAGCAATGTTATCCAGCCATGCAGGATAGCTCCCTTCTGGTATTTTTTAGTTTATTTAGTTTATTTTTTAGTTTTTTAATTAGTTTACAAAATAGTGAGTTTCCATATGACTTTTCATATAGCCTTCACTTTAGTTAAACCTCCCTCCTCAGCCTCTCCTTTCCCCTGTCCTCCCATCACTCTGAGTTTCTCCACACCTAATGGTCCCCTTATCTGTCTTCATATCACCTGTGTTCTACTAACTCCTCTCCCCTAAAACATCCCCACACAGGCCAATGGCTCCTTTCTAGCACAGCAAACCTACTCTAAAATTCTTAAATGTCTTAATTCTTAACATTGTTGCACTGGGAAGTAAGTTACCAGCACATGAACAGTGAGGAACACTTTCAAACCAAAACCACAGGACCTGGAAGAACAAGATAGCAGAAACAATGTAGAAACAGGGAATCCTCCAGTGCAAGCACCAGATGCATACTGGGAACAAATTCTGTGCCTCTGGCCCCCAGTCTTCATGTCCTTGAGGGAGATAAGTATACCTATTCCACCAGGCTATTGGAGAAATTAACCTTTAGGGGGCCAGAGAGATGGTTCAGTGGTTAAGAGCACTGGCTGCTCCTGGAGAAGGACCAGGGTTGGATTCCCAGAACCCACAGGGCCATTAACTACCATCCATAATTCCAGTTCCAGGGAATCTAACACCCTCCTCTGACCTCTGTTGGCACTGTACGACATGGGTGCACTTACACACATGTAGGCAATGCACTCATACACGTTAAATAAAAATAATACATAAAAATTTTTTTAAGAAAAGAAATTAACCTTTAGAGAAAGAACTTCATACTTTGTTGGGCACACTGCAGACATTCATTGCCCATTTGTTCTTTATTCAGTCATGAAAGAAGGCACTGGAACAACCAGACTACAGGGTCCCTTTTATCTCTCTTCTACTTGGGCAGTTCTAAGACTCTATGGCACCTGTAACCGTGCCCATTGACCAGGGTTATGGCTCATCCCAATGACCGAGGCTCCATCTGTCTCTGAGCAAGAATCTTCTCCAGGGTGGCCTGAAATGAGGCCAGTGGAATTGGACAGGCATTAATGAGGCAGCTGCCCTCCCTGGATGTGGCGCCAGCAGGGTCGGGCAGTCTTCTGGCTGTTTAGTTTCCCCTATCAGCTTCCATGCCATTCTACCAACCCGTTGCCATGACAGTGAACCCCAGGGGACACCTAGGAGCAGCCAGGACTAAAGAGGAAAGTTCTGTTCATCCCAATCAATCTGATTCAGTCTTGGTTGATTTGAGAGTCCTAGACGGAGAGGGAACAACAATTTAAATTGGCTGAACATTTTTTGTTTCTGTGCTGGACAATAAGGTAAGAGCTTTGTACCAATTGCCTCATCTCATTTTCACAGCGCCACTGTGAGTTGGGATCCTTGTTCCTGCTCAGCAAAACAAAAAACTGAGCTTCAGAGAGGTGAACACCAATGTCACGCAGGCAGTAAGCAGCAAAGCCAGGGCACAGCTGTGCCCCATCCCCACCTCCAGGACAGTATGGCTTCAAAGACTTCATGCCTGTCTTCCCAGCCACCTGAGCCACCTTGAAAACTAATACCCTTTCCCCCTTTCCTGAATATCCCTGACAGGGTTGAGGGGGCAGATCTCAGAAGAGCTGAGTCTCCAAGAGACAAAGCCAGGTCACCAAAAAGTGTGTTCCAGAATGTTCTAATACAATCCTAATTTCAAATATTCTGTCTGTTTTCCTCAAAAAGGAAGGAAGGAAGGTGTAGCATGTTGGCTCGCAAACTATCACATCCTCAAGGGATTCTTCACATCTGCAGGCAGTACAGTATTTGATAACATCTGTCATACCCCATCACATTTTGTTCTAGAGAATTCTGTCCCTGTATTTAAGCAAAGGTAGCAACTTTAACCGCAGGACCCTGCCCAATTAGAAGGAGCACTAAAGGAAATAAACTCTGTCAGTAGTAAACTCAGTGGCTACAGAACTCACCAAAAGAGCAATTTAGCATTCCTTCCTAGCTACCCACACTCCACCTACAGCACCTCTGCTGATCCATTGAGCACAAGCAGTGGGAACCCATGACATGGGAAAATCCAGCTGGCTTTTGTGACCCCAGACATCTGGATTCCCTAACCCCAGGCAGCCAGCCCAGAGAGAAGCCAGCCAATATAAGGAAGCTTGGGAAAGCATTTGGAGGGACTTCTGCCAAGTTATCTCCCTCCTGAACAAACAACATGTCTCACTATCTAAGGGTCAACACAGCCGTGTTTATATACGCTTAGACTATTTCACTGATTAATTAATTAACTCTCTGGGTGGCCTTTGGCCAGCCTGCTAAAGCTTTCACCCCTCAGTTTCCTTATCTATAAAATAATGTAGGAATTAGGCTGGGTGGTTTCTAAGGTTACTTCCCTCTCTTACTCTTTGTGATTATAAGATTCTACTGTAAAGAAACAGGACGGACACAAGGTGACTTGGCTCTGATTCTGGCCTTGCTCTGACAGCATGGGAAAGTCCCTCTTTATATCTGGGCCTCAGTCTCCTTGTGTAGTTAGGTGAGTGGGCTCAGGGGATGACTTAATGATCTCTGAGACCTCCCCAGAAATCAAGAAATATCCTTGGCACGGTCTCTCCCTTACCACCTACATGCACTCTATAACCGAAGTCTGTATTTCAGTGGCCCCATCTCAGCATCTGCATCACCACATGTTAATTAACTAGTGTAGATCTCCCACCTGAACCATGACAGTCACCTCCTAATAGGTCTGGCAACATCCATTATCTCCTTCCTCATACATAGCCCAGATATACCCAAGATATTGGATTTTTTTTTTTCCAAAACGGGGCTGGGATGATAGCTCAGTCAGTAAAGGACTTACCTTGCAAGCCTGAAGAAGTGAGTTCAATCCCTAGGACCCACACAGTTGAAGAAGAGAACCAACTCCATGAACACTGTAATGCATACACACACACAACACACACATAAATAAATAAATGTAAGTTAAAAATAAAAGCTGAACACAGTCAACATGTGCTTGTAATCTCAGGGCTGGGGAGACAGAAACGAGAGGATCGCTCGGGTTCACTGGCCAGTCAGTGAAACCTAATCAGTACGTTCCAGGCCAATGACAGACACTTTCTCAAAAGCCAAGGTTGACGGCACCTGAGCAACAACACTTGAGGTTGTCTTCTGACCTCTGTGTGCATACCCACACAGAGACATGCACCGGCACACATGAACATGCACACACAGAATAAAGAAATAAAAATACAATAAATAAATCACACATTCTGATCATATTAGCCTCCCCCCGGGCATTGGTTCCTACTGCATTTAGGGTAAAGAAGCCTGCATCCTGTCACCACACCCTCCCTTTCTGCCTCCTCAGTGAACAAGGATCCCTGGTCCCAAATCTCTGTTCATGCTGTTTCTTTGGAATACTGAACTGCTCCTTCTCTGTCCCATCTCACTCTTCAATTAGCACATTTCTTCTTCCCTAGATCTTGTCTCAAGAGCCCTACTCAAAAATCCTCCCTGGAAATTACCATTAGCTCAGATTCCCTACTTAAAATCTCCAGCAAGACCTTTGTCTCCCCTGCAGAACACTCTTATTCATTTCTAATGTACATCCTGTGATGAGAGTATCTGCTTTCTCTTATTCCTCCTTGCTCTGTCATCTACCCTCCATAAATATTCCTAAGATGGGCAGGTGGAGCTAGATGTTCTGCCCGTAGGAAGCCCTTAAGGCAAGGATGGCATCTCTTACAACAAATTCTCACAGACACCAAGGCTCAGGACACTCTGATCTAAGCCTTTGAGGCTCCCCAGAAGACATGATGCTGATGGCTGGAGAACTCTGTCCAGGGCAAGCTTGTAGCTTGAAGTCCATTGTGGACTGTCCTTGGGGTTCATTCCAGCAAAGAGTACATAGAAGTTCAACCTGGAGCCTTCAACAGTTGGCTGCCCTCCCAGCTAGTGAGGGCAGGACAGAGCAACAGCTCTAGCACATCAGACTGGAGGCTGAGGCAAGCCTACATTTGTGCCTGGAAAGACAAAATGACTAGATAGACAGAAAGCACCTGTTCTCTCATGTACCCCCCTCACTCATTTGATGCACTGATTGTTGAAGTGGACAGCAGCCTCCTCCTCCAGGAAGCTTTTCTGCACCTTCCTGGCCAGACTAAGGGTTCTGTGTCTGTGCCTCCATATCCCTGGACATCCCTTTAGTATTGTGCTCAGTTTCCAACACTCAGAGTGTTTGTTTCTACATCTTTGTCCCCCATTGGGCTGCAGATTTCCCAACCAAAGTGACCTAGTCCTTCATCTTTTGTTTTGTGCATGTGTGTGTGTGTGTGTGTGTGTGTGTGTGTGAGAGAGAGAGAGAGAGAGAGAGAGAGAGAGAGAGAGAGAGAGAAGTGGGGGGAACCAGAGGTCAGGGCTAAGTGTCTTCCTCACTCTCTATCTTATTTTTTGAGACACCAGTTCATCTAGATTGACTGGCCAGAAAACCCCAGAGATCTCCCTGTCTCCATGCCCCCAGCACTGGGATGACAGGTGCGAGCCACCTACCCAGGTTTTTCACATGGGTGCTGAGGATTGAATTGTCCTCATGCTTGCACAGTAAGTACTTTACTGACTGAGCCATCTCTCCAGGCCCTTATCTTTTATCATGATCAGCATCCAGTGCCTAGAAAATAACTGTCACTTAGGAAAACTTATTTTATAGGTGAGAAGACTAGTTCCCACAGAGGAGAAATTACATGCTCCCCAAGGTCACAGACATGTCGCTCCCTGGCAGAGCCAGCAGTATAACCCAGCTGACATCTTCCCCCAATGCTTCTCTGCCTTCAAGAGATCTGGCCTTATTTATGACTTTGTGGGCCAGGACCTCCAAAGGCCTTTGGAAATGCTCTCACCCCTTAAAGAGGGTTCCCAAAGCAAGAGTTTTAGGCTCTTTCAGGGAAGAGCAGCTTTGGCTTGTTGTATTCTCTGGAGAGGTTGTTCAGCTGGGGAGGCTCATAGTATTCAGTAGTAAAATTAATGAGAAATCCAAGTTATGGTCCCTCTCCCCGAGCCTTATCCCACCTAATTGTTTTTGAAGAGCCAATCAACATTTACCGAGTATATTATCATTCTGTCATTCAATCCCATAGCATAAGCTCTTTGCAGGTAGAGAAAGGGCCTTTAGCATTCACTTGTTTCTAGCTTTTCTGAAAACCTTATCTCCAGAGGGCAGAAGTGACTTGGCTACGTCATCATGGGAATAACTGGTACGGCCGGGGTCTGAGCCCTGCTCCCTGCATCCCAGGCAAACCTCTCTGTTCTGCTTCCTACACCCTGACCCTGACAAGAAGTGTCACTGGACCTCTCTAGGTCTGAGAGCAAAGCAGGTCCTTGTGAAGGCTCATTGAGGGAAGGAAGCATGGTAAGACTGAAGCCGCAAGTCAGACTGTGTCACTTTTTCTACTTAAAAGCCTTCAGTGACTTCGTACTACCCTTCAGGTGAGTCCCTCTTTCTGGATGTGATCTTCAAAGCCCCTGGCTTTCTCCCTAGTCACAGACCCCTGGAGATGTAAGCCACATACCCCCACACTCTAGCACTTTCCAGCTCTTCTCATGTGCTTGCCATTTCTCACTCGAACTCTGCTCCTACCTCCCCACCTAGCCAACTCCTGTTCACCCTGCTGAGTGCCCATCTTCCTCCTCCTCCATGAAGTCTTCCCTGGTGATCTCCCAGTCCTGACACAACCTCCAATGCATCCTGGGCTTCTGGACATCCACTGAGATCACTGTGTTTGCATCATCTCTCTAACCCACCCACGGTGAACTCTCCCAAGGCTGGATGTTCTTCTCCATCATCACTATGTTTCTATAGTCAAACTCTGCCATCAACACTCAGAACCTTCAGCAAAGACTTTGGGGAGGGCACTGGTTGGAAGGTAGGGATCTCTGTCTTGCTTCTTGATTCTGTAGAACCACAGATGCTGATGAACAAGGGCTCAGCAGATAGCTCTAACCAAGGAAGGGCCAGCGAGAGGCAGGAAAAGCCCATGGAGAAGGCTCTAAGGTGCAAGGAGCTGGAAGTTCAGCGTCCATGTTGGTCTAGGATGCACGTGGGTTGGGGAGTCTTCATCTCCTCCTGATCTCTGACTGCTACTCCTGAACTTCCATAGGACTAAGGGGCCGGTGGACAGGGAGGTGAGCAGTGGGACTGCCACACGCTCCCACCTCCAGCATGTATCCTACCCAGAGCACATATCCGGTCACTGCCTCTTCTGGCAGGATGTTATTGCAGAGTCCAGGGCTGTTATTGTCAGGAGATGGGCTTTCCTGAGCTCATTAAAGGACCTCTGTCCTTTCTCCAAGACCAACCCCCCTTTTCCTCTGTCCCCAATCAACACTTAGAGAAAGAGGCCCTGGAGTACCTCCAGATGGATCAAGACAGTTCTCCCTTCCGCCCTTGGCTTCTGCCCTTGCCTGGCTGATAACTAAGATCACAGATGGCTCCCACTTGAATGCTTTTGTGGGATGGTCTCATTCGACTGTCACAGCCATTGTGTAAGATAGGTCTTATTATTTTCCTCATTTTTACAGTAGAGCAAACTAAAGCTCAGAGAAGTTAAAATATGTGCCTAAGTAGCTAAGGAAGGAGAATTGTGAGTTCAAGGCCAGCCTAGAACACAGCAAGACCCTGTCTCAAAAACAAAATGATAAAAATATTTTTTCTTAGATGTACCCAAGGTCACACAGCAAAACGAAAACAGAAAAAGGATTCATATGCATTGTCTCCATGACTCTAACATTCCTTCTCATCCCCTTATATTCCCAGCTCATGAAGCTAGTTTTCCTCCTGTGCAAATGAAGAATTGCAGTGAACAAATGGAAAAGCCTTCCCAGGAGCCTGCATTTCCCTGAAGGGAATCTGGAGGTCACAGGATCGTCCCTCAACCCTGGGAAAGAACTAGAGGTGAGGTAACTCCCACCATGTGTTTGTTCAAGCCTTAACAAAGCCTAGGACTTCTACCCATGGAGAAAGAGGCAGTTGAGCTGGCTTCTTGTCACTCATGGGACTAGGCAGAAGAAGGGAGAGGGTGGCTTCTTCAACATCTCACTAAACTAGAGCTGGGTAACCTGATATCCCAGACCTCCCAAGGGCATGGAATTCAATTATTCTATACATGTGAAAGTGCCTTATCCAATGAAGCATACAAGGACTCCTGGTTCTGTTACATGGTTTGCTTTGTTTGTTTAGTTTATATGACAACCTAGGGTGGCAGCTTTGGGGCCTCAATCTGGGTTCAAACCTCAGTTCTTCTATAATTACTGGTTATAAGACCACAGGGGAGTATGTATTTTAACATCTCTGAGCATCTATTTGTGGCTATTTGTTGGTGGGTTGAGAAAAAGAGAGAAGAGAGAATACTAATGTCTGCCTCATGAGTTTGCTAGTGGGTTAAAGCGGTAGATGCATAGGGCACTTAGCACAGCGTTGGGCATTTGAGCTCTCAGAATGACAGATGATACTTTCTTACAAAGCATGACAGCTATCATTTCTACAACTGTCCTGTATTATTCTACTGAAGCTTTTTTGTAGTCCTATAACACAGCAGACCTGGGGCAACAGATTTTCATACCCAGCATCTGGATCCATCCCCAGTGCAGGAGCAGAAGCAACACTTCTACCTCAGAATAAAACAGAGAGACAGATGGCGAGATGAAAGATCCTTTCAGATTAAGGACATGGTAGAAAGAGCAGACCTGCCTGTGGTACTTCTTGTTTTCTTTGCAAACTTGTGACACACTTACCTGATGTCTATAGGACCACAGAGAGTTCTTTACTTACACTATCCCAGTTAATCACCATAACACCTCTAAGTGGTAAATATTGTTATAATTCCCACTTTACAAAGAAGGAGCTCAACTGAAAGAGGTTTGGTGGTAGGTGGGCCAGCAAGATAGCTCAGTAGGTAAAAGCACTTGCACCAAGCCTGACGAGTTATGCAACCCACGTGGCAGAAGGAGAGAATCAACTCCTACAAGTGGTCCTCTGACCTCCATATGTGCACCCATACATATACACACCCATACATATATACACCTATACATATACACACCCATATGTATATACACTAAATAATTAATGCTTAGAAATCAAAAGGCACTTTAGTGGTGTGATTTGAACACAAGAGCCTACTACTCTCCTAAATATCCAGACCACATACAGAGACCATTGCTAGCACTTATTGCCTGAGTGGAAGGCTTGGGGCAAGCATACAGTCTTTCTTGAATTTTTATATTCCTGATTTGTGACATAAAATAAAGTCCACTTTATAAAAGCATTGTGGGCACAGCTCCAACGTATACCTGACCAATCAGGCACCTGGCTCTTTTGTCTCTAGTATACATCAATTGTTCACAAACCCACTTGACCATAAAAACTACTTAAGTAATGTTTTCAAACATGGATTCCTGACATCTGCCCAAAACCTAATGAATCTGAATTCTTAAGAAAGCCTCCTAGGAGCTACTGTCCCCACAACCCTATGAGCTGGAGCTGTGGTCCCCTCCCATGAGCCTGGAGCTGTGATTCCCCACAACCCTATGAGCTGGAGCTGTGGTCCCCACAACCCTAAGAGCTAGAGCTGTGGTCCCCAATCTTGAGCCACTGATTCCTCTGGTAGTGGGTTGATGGTAGAGCAGCCTGAAGCATGGACGATTTCCCGATGCTGAGCAGCAGTTTCAGCCTTTTCTGAGTGGCTGCATATCCCACACAACCCACCTCCCCTAAAGACCCAGGTTGAGCACAATAGTGGCTTTGCCTCTGGGTTAGCTGGGCTTATGCTGGAGATGGAGAAGGTTTCTGTCATTTGCAGTTTCTCATCTTAGGACTTCCCAGCTCCCTTGATGACTATCTTCACTCCACATGTGGTCCTGGGCACCTAAGCTGATGTTGGGCCTCTCCCATTCCCAGGTACTAAGAGGTTTTCCATAATTTTTCTATCACTGTTCTACAGCCCCAGTGTACCTTCACCTGTGTCCTACAGAAAATGTAAAACACCTAACTGAACTTCTAGAGATAAAATCACAGTCTAGGAAGTTAAAAATAAATAATAACAGAAACGGAAGGAGGAGGAGAAGGAAGAGGAGGAGGAGGGGGGAGGGGGAGAAGGAAGAGGAATATATTCCTAGGAATACACAGTTTATAAGTCCACATAATTTTTATCCTTATAATGAGATGAATTAGAGCTCAGATGAACAGTACTGGATATAGATGAGAATGAGCCTTGAATAAGCCTAATGCCAGTCTCTACCTCTCCAATTAGAGTCTTGAGGATGAGCTCAGCCAAGTATCAGAACTTTACACAAGCACCCAGGTGACTCCAGTGTGCAATCAGAATAGAGAACTACTTCTTTCAAGCCAAAACTGGGAAGTTGTTCAATAGTGGAACTGTCCTATATCAGTACTGCCGAAGCAATTAGTCATGCGTGGCTACTAAAATGTGTCAAGGCAACTGAAGAACTGAAATTTTAGTATTATTCTAGTAATACACATTTGAATTTGTATAGCCATGTGTGACTAGTAGCTATCATACTGAGCCACAGTGCCTACCTCAGAGTATATACTGACCCTCTGGACAACAGGCAGAGACTGAAGAATAAAAATAAGAGAGTTGGAATTTAGGGAAATTGCTCAATGGACAAAGCACTTACTGCACAAATGTGGGGACCTGAGTTCTGATCCCCAGAACGCACATAGAAGCCAGGCATGGGAGCACACATCTGTAATCCCAGCATTCCATGGCAAAGGGGAATACAGATACAGGAGAATCTCCAGAAACTTGTGGGGCAGCTAGGCTAGCATACACAACAGCAATAAACAAGAGACCCTGTTTCAAACAAGGTGGAAGGTAAGAGCCAACAACCAGTGTTATCTGACTTCACACTCATGCACTCTAACATACACACACACACACACACACACACACACACACACACATACACACACACACACACACACACATACACACACACACACACACACACATACACACACACACACACACACACATACATACACACACACACACACACCACAAAGATCTTTAAAAAGAAAACAAGAGAGACCCTCCTTCTTGCATAAAATGGGGTGGGGGAGCCTCGCTGCCATTTCCTAGGAAATCAAAATGTTTTCATGGGCTCCAAGACAACTGGTTCCAGTAGTCTGTTTCATCTGGTAACTCTCCTGGCCCCTTTCTTGGCTCAGCTGAAAAAGGAAAACACCCGTCTCCAGGCTTCCAACAGGACCCTTGAAGTGGCAGGAAAAGCCAGGGGCAGGCCAAGGTGGTCAACTTCTATTTAAAAGATGACTTCCTCTTCAAAATAAGCTCCATCCTCCAACAGTGCAGACAGGGCAAAGGTTGTGACTGGCATTGTGTTGCTGGACATTAAACAGCCTCAGAGGTCACTGGGCACCTGGTAGGCATGTCCTGACAGATGGCCCTTAATCAGACTCACCCTTGTCCCCTGAGAATCTTGAAGCCCTGGGGGGAGGGACCAAGGAGCCCAGCTGTCCTGATGGCTAGCCAGCTGGGAGGGGAGGAATGGCAGGGGTAGTGAGTGGAGGGCGGGTGTTCCCCTCCCCTTCCATACACCCTATTTATCCATTTCTTCCAACCCTAGGTCTCCATGGTGATGGACGTCTGTGAGTTAAAAGGAGAGGCAGGTGTGCTTGGAGCAGACCGCCCTGACAATGGCACGGAAAGTTCTACTGGGTTTCAACCCCTATTAGGAGCTCACTTCTAACTGACAAGCTTTGATTTCCAAGCAAATGTTTCCACAGAGTCACCACACCTAGTGCTTTCCTCTCCCTTGGGAACATTCATCAAGACTTTCAAGGGGTCGGTCACCTTACTTCAGCTCTATGAGGGTGAAGGGACCTCAGACCTCAGACAGGAACAGAGAGGCAAAACAGAGCTGCAAGGTAGTCCTGGGTCTGGGCAAGGCAAACCTTTGAGCTTCCTTGCTTCTTCCTTAAAATGGGGAGAGTGGCCTCATCTGCTATGATGGCTGTGAAAACAAAGCCGGGGGTGACCACTAAGCGAAAGCTGCTGACAAGCAGTAGGTACCCAAGTACCCAAGTCTGCCCTTCCCTGAAATTTCTTTGTGTGCATATATGTATGTGTGTGTCATGTGTATGTGCACCTGTGAGCATGTGTTCATTCATGTATGTGCATGTGAAGGCCAGAGGTCTACATCAAGTGTCTTCTTCAATTCACTCTCCATCTTATCTTTTTGAGACACAGTCTATCACTGAGCCTGGAGTTCACCCATTTGGCCAGGCTGCATGGCCAGTGAGCTCCAGGGATCCTTCCGCTTCTGCTTCCCCAGTGCTGGTATTACAGATGAATGCTACTGCACACAGCTCTTTATGTGGGTGCTAGGGATCTGACCTCAAGTTTTCATGCATGCATGGCACATACTTTATCAACTGAGCCACTTCCCCAGCTGTCACTCCTTAATCTATCCCTTTCCTAAATTCTTAAGCTGTGACCACCGACCTCTTTGGGTTTGTCACCCTAATAAAATCCCCCCAATACCCTAAAGATCCCCAAGCCCTAGTGTCCCACATGCTATAGGACTAAATGCCTTATCTGGTCAGGTAATGGCATTTCTAACACCATGCCTAGGGACTCACATGCATGGAGCAGGACAGAAACAAGATTAAAAATCTGTACAATTATTTCTCTCACTCAAAGAACTCCTAACAGTGACAATAACTCACATCACGCTGACCCAGGTTTCAAAGTATTGTTCTGACTAATAGCCCTTATGATCTTCAAAACAAGCAGATAAGAATAAAGAGAAGTTTTGATACTCCTGTTTCCATGTGAGGAAACTGAGGTTCAAAGAGTTGAAATGCCTTAAGTTCACAAGCAGTAAATGCAGTCAAGTCACCAGATTTTTTTTTACTTCACGATACCTTGTGTGCAAACGCTCATAATAGGATCTGAATTACTGATGAGTATTATTGTTTATCCAAACTACATGCCCTTTCCAACAGGAGGGGAAGAACACACATTTTACAAACAAACAGGCTGTGATTAAGTACAGGCACAGGTGTTCAGAGAAGCCAGATATGAATATGCACTTGTAAGCCAAGGAACTATATCATCCTTTGAAGATCTTGGTAATGAGTGTGAGCTGGGAAAACATCATAGAGTCTCAAGTCAACAGCTGGAAAAGGATAAAACCCACATGGGGAGGGAAGCAATCAGGCTTTGCAGGCTGAGTGCACAGCCAGGGCTGAGTTGCAGATACTGGAGTCAGGATGCACACTTGACCAATTCATACAGCTCAGCTAAGAGGGCCATGGAGATGCAAAAATAAGAAAAATAAGGTTGCTACCCTGGAACTCAGCGACAAGACTGAACCTCTTCCGTAGGACCATTGGGAGGAAATCTAGGAGCATGAACAGTTCTGGTGGGATCAGATACTAGAAGACTCTTGAATGGTGGTCCTGGGTGATCCTCAATGAATCCAGAAGAGAGGGGGTTCTTTCATGCCATTTATCCTGGTCCTTTGAATCCTGCTCAAGCCCCAGGATGACAGCCTCATGGTAGTGTCCCTTCAGCCTTCTCCTCCATGCTCCAAGGCTGCATTATTCTATAATCAATTCAGTGAGCCAAGAAAAAGGCCAATAAATCTCTTCCTTGGTGACACCTCTCCTGTCCCTCTCCCAGGCCTTTGTTCCTCCTCTTTGTGGCCTCCCACCACCTTCCCCCATCAAGCCAGAGCTTCCCAGCTCTCTCCCCTGACCTCTCCTCCCTCCCACTTCAAGTGGGCTTTTGGTTTCCATGGGAACCACAGAGCCCTAGCAGCCAGGGGTCTCTCACAGCAACACTGTGCCACTATATGAGATGGAAGAGACAGTATGAAAGTGAGAAATAGGCTTATAATGCCTTGACCCTCGTGCCTGGATCTGTTTTAGGGGAAAAAAGGACCGAGCTTTCTGATTTCCACTTTAAAGGGGCTTTGCTAAGTTAAGTTGTACACACACACACACACACACACACACACACACACACACACTCACAGCAACACTGTGCACACATGCATTCACAATACCTATACTCACAAACACACTTATAGCCACATTTACACACACTCATGCATACACATTCACATGCATACACAAGTACACATTCACACATTGATACATCCTCACAGATACACATTCACATATGCATTTATAATACATAAGCCCACACCCAAACACATATATATATACATTGATATGCATACTCATACAGTCATACACAAGTATTCACACACAAATGCATGCCTATATGTACACACAAACATACATACACATGCATGTGCACACCCCAGCCCCACCTTCTCTGGTGCAGCTGGGAGACATCCACCAAAAGAACAAGCCTCCTGTAACACAGCCCTGCACTTAGGGCAACCCCTGATCATTCGCAGGGTGTAATTATGCTTCTGGTGACCTCTAGGAGCTTCTCCTCATCAGCCTGCAGCCCCCAGCACCTTATCCCGCAAGTCCCCTGCCTCAAAACTCACAGACTAAAAGCTTGCCTCTCACCTCTGTAAGCTCTTGGTGACAGGAGAGTTACAGATGCTCCAGGCTGGAAGTTCATGCCCCTGTAGGCTTCCCTATGAGACCCCAGAAGAAGCCATCAATCCTGCTCGAAGACAGAGGTCAGCTGATAAGTGAGAAATGGACAGAAACACCTCATTCCCCACTTTGATGAGTCCCAGCTTGGAGATCTAAACCCCTAAGACTGGATTCAGTTTGGAGACAGGTCCTGAGGGTGCCGAAGAAAAGCAGTGCAGGTGACCCAGAGCATGCACGCCTCTGCCAAGGAACAGGCACATGCATTCCAGATGGTTCTTGTCAGCCATCACAGGGAGTCTGGAATGCTCATGGGCAATTCTGTTGTTTCAGCTTAACGTTTTAGTTAATGAGGTAGGCTGGGGATTAGTTCACAATCAGCACAGTCTGCTTGGGAGACCAGATATTTCTAAGCACATGCAGGTCCTTGGTGGGTCAACACAGAGGCTCCCTGGTATGAGCACTGTGATTCAGTGCCTTATAACAGGTCCCTGAAAAGCCTTGTAAGTTCACTGCTTACCTCTTGTTCATATTGGTTTCCTGCCCCTTCAGGGGTAAGAAAAAGGAGACCACCCTCTTCCTCAATCTCACCCCAGCATGTGGACTAGAATAATACAAATCTGGTTCTCCCTCTATTTAAACCATTTATCCAGCACCTGAAAGGTAACTTGCTATGGTGGTCTCAAGTTCCAACTCTTCTGAACTCCTAACCTGACTCTTCCAATTATATTATTGCCCTGAGAAAATAAGTCTAAATTCAGTCTGTTAAATGGACACCATGGGCTGGAGAGATGTCTCAGGGATTAAGTAAGTGCACTGGCTGCTCTTGCAGAGGACTCTGGTTTGATTCCCAGCATCCACATGGCGGCCAGCAATAGTCCATTATTCTAGTTCCAGGGGATCCGATGCCTTCTTCCGACCTCTGCAGGCATTGCATAACATGGGTGCACTTACACACATGCAGGCAATACACTCATATGATACAATGAAAATAATAAATAAAATATTTTTAAATGGATATCGTAGGGGCTGGAGAGATGGCTCAGTGGTTAAGAACACTGGCTATTCTTACAGAAGACCCACGTTTGAATCCCAGTACCCACATGGCAGCTAACAACTGTCCATAACTCTAGTTCCAGGGATCTGATGCCTTCTTCTGTCCTCCACAGGCATTGCATGACACAGGTGCACTTACACACAAGCAGGCATAACAGTCATACACATAAATCAATAAATGGACATCATGATACATAATAATACAGTGTCTCCTTTGAGATAGTTACAGTGATATAGCAGAGCAGACAATACACTGCCTGGCACAAGTTGATTCCATCTTCATAGCTCTTTTCAGTGTACAGGATGGAGGTGAAGCAGCGTTGACCACGAGCATTCCTTCCATATTCTGTAGCTCCCACTATAGAGCTTATGTGTATATATTAATGCCCACTGTCTGTAGCCAATTCTTCTATATTCATGAAAATTAATTTTGAGCTAATCAGTGTTTAGTACCTATTCTCAGAGCTGGAAAATGAAAAAAAAAATCTGAGGCTAGGGAGATGGCTCAGTCAGTAATGTGCTTGCCACATAAGGATGAGGACCTGAGTTTGAGTCCCCAGAACCCCTCTAAAAAGCCAGACATGGGCACTACACATCTGAAATCCCAGAGCTAAGGAGGCAGAGACAAGAAGATCCCAGAGGTATTCTGGACAATCTAACTGAATCAGTGAACTCCAGGCTCCACGAGAGACCCTGTCTCAAAATATGAAGTGGAAAGCCATTGAGGAATACGGCTGGCACCAACCTCTGGCCTCCACATGCCTCCTCACACACATGCATGTACACACAAACAGGTACACACAAAGATTTCATTGTCACCCAAAAATAAGTTACTAAGTTATTTGATCCCTACATGACTGTCTTACAGACAACAGAGGCAATATCACTGCCAACCTACAATGAAGAAATTGTTAGGTCCTGGGTTCCATCTGCCCATGTTCAAATCCCAACTGTTCATTTCTGGCTGTCATTTATTGTGCAGCACTTTAGCTCATCTTTATTTTTTTATTTTTATTTTATGTGTATGAGTGTTATGCCTGCATGTGTATATGTGCACCTGTGTCATGCAATGCCCACAGATGCCAGAAGAGGGCATCGGATCCCCTGGAACTAGAGTAACAGATGGTTGTGAGCCTCCATGTAGGTGCTGGGATTTGAACCCAGGTCCTCTGCAAGAGCAGCTAGTGTTGTTAATTGCTGAGCCATCTCTTCAGTCCCTAGCTCATCTTTATGACCTCTGTTTTCTCATCTGCAAAATGGAGTTGCCCTTTCACATGTTTTTGCTGCATAAAGTAAAATGCAGGGGTGAGCCTCAGAGATCCCTCATTACTCAACAACTTCGAGACATATGCAAGAGAGATGACTCAAGATGTATACAGCAGTGGGGGAAACCACCATTGAATCCTCACAGTCCTGCTGGAGTCTTCCCGCTCACCTTGATTCCCTGAACGCCATTTCTCCAGGAAAGTGCCAATTGCTCTTCCCCTTGCCTTCTCCTCCTGCCTACCATCTTCCTCTCCCCACTACCTTCCTCCTCCTAGGGAAACAGAAGTTCCTGAGGACCAGAGAGGAGGTCAGAGGGCTGTACCGGCCTGGCCAGGAGCCACCAGCAACTTCCTGCCAGGAGTCTTCTGTGAGCTGCATCCTACTCCAAAGAAAACCAAATAAAGTCACCTCTCCTACAGAGAACATTTTGCCCTTTAAGGGAAGGCTGTGTTCAGGGCCCAGAACATAGCCAAGACTTAAGAAAGATCTCATTCAGCTTTTTTGCAGGCAACTTTAAGGGTCTGCCCTGGCCTATCTATAGGTATTCTCATGGACAGATGTGGACTTATATTGTCTAAAATTTACAAAGTTACTGACCTTGACTCCTAATAAGCCCCATTTTTTAGTTCATATTCCCTTCTTCTATGCCCCAACCTTACTCATATGTTCCCAGCCATGGATAAGTACCATTATGATTTAACCTCATCTATATTTTCATAAAAAACATCATAGCTTAATACATTTCCACCCCAGGAAATAAAAGTTTAAAGAGCAGCATCTGTGTGCCCAAGATTTACAGACACCTCATTTTATCCTCACAGTAGATTGTAAGTAAATACAATTACTATCCCTACTTGGCCAGCCCTGGAGGCTAAGAGACATTTTGCAACTCATCAAAGGCCTTGAGCACTGTTGAGGATGGGCTATCATCTCGGCTAAGTTATCTGAGTCAAAGCTGTGTGCATCCCAGCACACCATATCACAACAGGAATCTCTGGCATTGCTGGGGAACTGAAGAGATCTGTAGTAAGAGGCTGGAGTCTGAGGAAAATCTTTCACACCTCTCCAAGACTCCTTCTGGAAGGACTCTGTCTTCTGGGTCCTGAGTTGAAGAAACTTCTATTCCCTGTTCTTGACTGAGGGTTGCAGGCAGGACTTCCTCACCCAAAAACATTTTGATGATGATAATTAACTACTTTCAGCTTCCCATTCATAAAAAAAAAAAAAGTCCTCAGTTTGCCAGAGATTTGATTGAAAAAAAGACAAAAGATTCTCATATACAATAAAAATGTTGAATATTCTATTAGATAGTTGTACACATACCCAAGGGGAGTGATAGATGACTGTGATGGTTAATATTGTCAACTTAACAGGGTCTACAATCCCTGAAACAGGAGCCATGTCTGTGAGGGAGCTTCTAGATTGGGTTAGCTAAGCTTGAAAAAAACTCTCTAAATGTGAGTGGTGGCATTCCATAGTTTGGGGTCCAGGACTGAACCAAAAGGATAAAGCTAATGAGCATGAACATTCATCACACTCTGCTTCCTGGCTGCAGGCACAGTGTGATGAGCTACTTCACACTCTTGCAACCATGACTTCCCCACCCTGGCAGACTGTACCTTTAAACTGTGAGCCAAAATAATCCCTCCATCCTTAAGTATTTGTCAGATATTGTATCACAAGGAGGAAAGTAACTAATATATCTATCCAGTGATGGACAGATGACAACTACAATGATGACAATGATAATGATGATGCATACACACATAGAGATTTAAGAAAGACATACAAAGATATACAAAGGTATAGAGATATAGGCTTTTTTGTTTTTTAATTAACTTATTTTATGCATAAAAAGCCCTCAAAGGTCAGAAGAGGGGGTCAGAGCTCCTGGAACTGAAGTTAACTACTATATAGGTGCTAGTGCTGGTCCTCTGCAAGAGCAATCTGTAAGTGCTCTTAACCACTGAGCCGTCTCTCCAGCCCCACAAATAGAGTGTTTTGTGGCCTAAGTCCCAAGTCAATTAGAAATGGCCTAGTGGGACTCAGAAGTGTGGCATGATACAGTCAGCATGGTTTTTACAATTAGGACAAACCTGACTTTGAACCCTGACAGGGCCATGTACTGGTTATGTGACCCTAAACAAACTGCTTAATATTTTAGGAGGTTCTGTTTCCTCCTCTGCAAAATGGAGAAGTTACTATCTTTCTTTATAGCTATTCAGAGGACTTGCCATTGTTTACATAAAATATCTAACAATGCCAGAGAGAGTGGTAGAAGCTCAGCAGATAGGATTATTTGGGTTTTGCTTAAAATAGTGAAGGTGATAAAAAGCTCTCTGCATATCCAGCCATGAGAATCCTCCTGTCCTCAGGCTGAATGAGGAACACAGGACAGTCTACCCTTCTTTCCTTATCTCTCAAAGCACATTTGAGGAGAACTGCAAAGTCCAGGGCAGCTTTAAATCAAAGACTGTTTCATCATTCAAAGAGCAGCATCTCTGACCTTTCTAAAATAATCACTTCCCTAAAACACTTCACTAACCACTCATGCTTATAGGTAACAGAATGTTCAGAACTTCAGTGTGGCTCACAAAGTCTCTAAGTTCTCCTCCAACCTTGCTTCCTCACAGTCTCCTCTCCCATTCTTAAACAGTTCCAACCAGATGCTCAGTCACCAAGCACTATTTCACAGTTTTGATAATATTGTTTCTAACACCTGACCCTCCTCACTCTCCACCTGAAGCATCTGTGTCAACAAGCAGAATTGACCACCACCACTTTCACCATCACCACAATTCACACTGAGTGTTGGAACAAGGCATGTGGGGTGTTAGGAGCACAACTCTTGTAGAATGCCAATGATGTTCTAGGCACCAACTAATCCACTATGTTATACCACTAACTCCTTCAGACCACCACATGAAGTTTCTTATCATCCCCACTTTGCAAATTGAGAAACCCAGTACACAAGGCCCAATTCTTGATCATGGGATTTTAAAATTCGAAGGCTCTTTTTTTCTACTCCTTGTACCCCACTGACACACAAGCTTGGGCCTGTCTCGACTACACCAGACTAAGATTCTTGTGAGAAAAATCCACATTTTAGGTATCTCCTAAATCTCGTTGCTCCTAAGCTGTATCTCGAATTGATCCCCTGACACCTAGCAAGCTTTCAATGAATCCTTCTCCACATGCACAGAGGACAACTGTCACATCTTTCTGTTTACTGCAGAGACAAGAAGGAAGAGATTCTGGATCCCTGAGGAATAGTACAGCCAGGTAGAATCTCTTAGATACATGTGACCTTGATAGCCATCCATTTTCAGGGCCTTGTAGAAATGACTCCCTGTTTCTCCTTTAATTAAGCATTGGTTTTAAATGTAAGTCTAAATGTTTAATACGCAAAGCCTAACTGTGCTGAGATCTCTGAATGGAGATGTGCTATATGAAGATATGTCATGCCTGAAAAGACCGTGGTTCAGACACAACTGTAACAGGAGACAGCTTTCCCAAATTGTAGGGATAAGAGTCTGGAGAAGAGTCAGAAAGATGGCTCAGAGGGTAAAGGACCTTGCCACCAAGCCTGACAAACTGAGTTTGATCCCCAAGACCCACATGTTGGAAGGAGAGAACCAACTCTTGCAACTTGTCCTCTGAACTCCCATATGCACATATGCACACTATCTCTATCTCTCTCCTCTCTCTCTCTCTCTCTCTCTCTCTCTCTCTCTCTCTCTCTCTCTCTCTCACACACACACACATACACTAAAATAAAATGTAATTTTTTTAATTTTTGAAGAGCCTGAGGAAGTCAACAAACCTTGCCACCAACCTTGGTCATATCTGTAAAAAAAATTTTTAAGAAACTCTTTAACTTTGGGGAGTCTCCCAAAATCCAAGCACAGCATCCCAAGTTACAAGCTGGGTCCCATGTTGTTATAGGACCCAACTCTGCTATTCATGCACACTTAAGAATTCACTTTGAAAGAGAACAACCAACCACAAACTGGAGGATCCAGGAATCATGTGGGATCTGCTTTTGGCTGAAGAAAGAAAAGAACAGAGACTCTGAAGTCTGAGAGACAGCAATGGCAGGAACTCTGGAGGGCCCAGCCCAGCTACCACTACATGACACAAGCAGAAAGATCTCTATTGAGCCAGATTGTTCTAGGTTAGTTCCTTCCCAAAACCCAGTTCTCTAGGGACTCCGTGAGCTATCTAATATCCTTTATCAAGTTCATTTTCTGAGTAAATAGATTGGGGGGGGGGGTCTGTTGTTTACATTTAAGATGCTAGAAAAACAGAAACCTCCTGTTCTGCCAATGTAGCAAAACAAACCTAATCAGACCGAACATACCTCCCAGGAATATCTCAACTCCTGGGTCCTCATAGGCCTGGAACAGAGAATAAATGTGAACTGCTCTGGGACCTAGCACTAGAAACAGGAAAAGATGATTCCCACCCCATGCAATCGATAAGTCTTGACAGTGCGGTGGCCTGTCTTTGTGACTCAGAAGTTGGCTCGAAAGATCATTTCTCTGAAGGAGTTTCCAGAAATGGCTGGAACAATGGCAACACCACTACAAAGAAGTCTGTCACCTCCCACGAAGTGACTTTGAGGGACAACATATTTTTGAATTTTTAATTTTAGAAATTTGCTAAAACATCGTTTCTATTATGGGGCACAGGAGAAGGCACTGAGTCAGCAAAGCAGAATTTAGTTCTGCTGCCACCAGCCTCCTACATGTTTGAGTTACTTCCCGTCTCTGAGCCTCAGTTTCCCTGTCTACAAAACAAGAGTTGCTTGCTCTCCCCTGCCACTCTCAGGTTATTTATCCTACAGAAAGCTGAGTGCCATAATGATAGTGCCATTCAACCAAGGTGAAGACCAGGTAAGACTGGTCAACCAGGTAAGGCTGTATTGATGGTGCAGCTAGGCTATGCCCCAGCCAAAGATAGTCACCCAAGGCAGAAATAAATTCCAACCCAAAACCCCCATATTGCATCCTGGAGAGGACCTGTTTCTACCAAAGGAAAGGCATTTTGTCCCAATTCACAAAAAAGACTTCCTGTAGTGCTGGTCTCAGCTGTTCCCTCATTGCCCACCTCCTCACTGGATTCATTTGTCCCACCTCTTCATCCTCCTTCCTCCTCTGCAGACTTTAGCAATCATTACAATCATGTCCACTGCTCACTTCCTACAATAACTCAAAACCTCTACATCTACATGTACAACTCATCCAGCTACCAGGTGTGCTTCCTTGATATCCCCTGCTCAACAGCCTCTTTCCTCAGTTGCCCACTAAGTAGTAAGACCACAGACCACAACATGGCCAGAAATCTTCTCTTTAACCTTCACTTCCGGTCCTTCCTGCCCACTAGCTCTGCCGCCCCATTCCCACATTTCTTCCCCCTTATCTTGACCACCCGCTGATCCTATCACATATCCACCTCTTGTCTTCACTTCCTTCCTTACACAAATTGTCCTACTTTTTAATTACTCTTGCAAACCGCCTCAACACCCTCTAATCTCTCTCCTCTGCCACAATCACCTCGCAAAACTCCAGCATTTGCTCAGCACCGTCTCTGGGCCTATCATACTGCAGCAAAAGGCTGCCAGGGAAAAATCACACAACCTGGCTAAGTGATTTTATTTTCAACTCCCAGACACAAATCTCATATGGAGAATCAGCACCTAGGAATTTTGCTTTTTCATTGCCCAAAATAAAATGTATTCCCTCAAAGCTTTCTGTATGCCTTTCACTGTCTGTTCGCCACTGCTGACCTTATATTCTAATTCACTTAAGAAAGTGAATTAGAAAGCTAGAAATCCTTCATCGCCCACCACCAGTTTACCAGTCTATTTTCTTTTCTCTTTGTTATTGGGTTCTTTCTTAGTTTTGCATTAGCATACATTAATTTATACATAATAATGGGTTGCTCTATAACATTCTGTACATGTGTAAATTTTCATCATACTTATTCCCATAACATTTTCCTGTTCCCCCACTCCTGCTGATCCTCTTCCTCTTCTTAACCAATCCCCTTTCTATTGCCAAGTCCTGCATGTGCGTGTGTGTTTCCCACTGAGTTTCATTAGAGTTACTTACAGGAGAGCAGGCATTTTGCAAATGGTTACACCACTGAAGAAAATGTCTTTTTTCTCTACCAGCCACCATTAGCTACATTTATATCCTCTGGGAGGTTAAGGAAAGATGGGACCATGGGACCATTCCTCCCCACCTACAGGAACATGTTCTGGCTCTCATCCTCTCTGTCCGTCTAAATGGCTTTTCTCCACCAATCATCTGTTTCCTAGCAAAGCATCGTCCTTGGGCTTCCTCTTTTTTTAAATATATTTTTAGTTATTATTTTTATTTTACATGTATGAATGTATTGCTTGCATGTATGTGAGTGCACCCGTGTTGTGCAATGCTGCCGAGGTCAGAAGATGGCTTCGAATTCCCCTGGAACTGGAGTTAAGGACGGTTCAGAGCCACCATGTGGGTGCTGGGAATCGAACCCAGGTCCTCTGCAAGAGCAGTCAGTGCTCTTAACCACTGAGCCATCTCTCCACCCCCCTGGGCTTCCTCTTAATCTCACTCTGGCTCACAATCTTGGTCTCTCGTAGACCTCTCCCAGCACAGAACATGCCCTTGCATCTCTGGTTTTATGGGTTTTTTTAAGCTCTCCCTTTCTCACACACAGTTCTCTAGCTACTGATAATTTCTCTGCTAACCTTCCCAAAAACACTTTTGAAAACAGTTGTTTCCACAAGCATTCCCCAGACTCTGTCTACCTCCAACACTCTGTCTTCCATTGTAATTACCCTGACCCAGATTATCAAGGACCTTCATGGCACCAGCCAGGTGACAGCTAATTCCCTTTTTTTTTCAATTTAATTTTATTCAAAACGAATGCATACCAATATAAAATTAGTTTAATTGATGGATCTAAGCTGTTTAAAACCCTAAACAGATCACATAAAACAAAGATTAGCCACCATTTCCCATAACAAGACTTTTGCCATTGCTAAAACTTGATATTGCTGGAAAACAGTTTTTAATGTTTGACAGTAACAATATAAAAATTAAAAAATGGAAAAATAAGAAATAGATTCAAAAAAAAAACCTAAAACAACCAATCTATACTTATTTGCTTATCCTTCGAAAAATATATGTCTAGCCAGGGCAAAGATCAGGACTATACAGCATATATACATTCATAAAATTAATTTATTCTGTAAGAATCATCAGAAGAAAAGTGCACGGTACTCGATGACAATCCATCAAGAATTAATCATCAGGCAAATGTAAGGATGTGGCCCCAGTTGGTTGGCACTTCTTTGACATCTTTTAGCTGACCACTCAGTGGCACTTTTCACAGTCCTAACTATGATGCTTGAATCACGTCAACCTGTCTTCACCTCTCTTTATCTCTCTCTGTATCTCTGGTGCTCTCTCTCTCTCTCTCTCTCTCTCTCTCTCTCTCTCTCTCTCCTCTGTCTCATGCCTCCCTTCCCCTGGCTTCTTGTCCATGAGCTTTCCAGTTGCTCTAACCTTCTAACCTTAGGTCCCACTAAAATGTTTCCTGTTTCAGTCTCTGCATTTGCTGATCCCTAGGCCTAGAACTCTTTTAGCCATTCTGTCAAATGGTAGACCCACTTTAATCTTTAAGGGTCTTCTGAGAGGCACTTTCTAAGGTGATCTTCCAGGATCACCTTATCCGAAGCTATCCTCAGTATCATTTTCCACCTCTAATTTTTTTTCACTGCATTTTTCAACAATAAGACATATAATATGCTGATTTATGCATAAATGTTTTGTCTGCCTATCCCTATGAAAATGCTAAGTCTCGTAGGAAAAGAGTCAGATCTGTCTTGTTCTCCATTATAATCTCGATAATTGAGTGGCATAAAGTGCTCAGTATCATTTTGTAGACTAATGAATGAACCACCGTGATTTGTGCAAAGTCTAACGTTCTCTCCCTTAATTCCACATGCCATAGCATGTATACCTTAAGCACAAGCTGGCCTACTCCTCACATTCTCCACTCTCTTGCCTTTGTCCACACCATCTCCTCAACATGGATGCCTCCTACCACCCCTGGTCCACATTCAACCTGCCAAAATCCATATCATCCTTCAATATCCACCTTCAACTCTAGTGCCTGACACTCCACCATTAGGGATTCTTTGAACCACATTATATTAGTCCATAGAGATTGTCATTCAGAATTACATCTGCCACTTTAATTGCCCACAGTGCTTCTCTGAGGAGGATGCTGATATTCAGGGATATCATCAAACAGGAAAGGTCAGCTCTATTGCTGTACTTTGGGTCTTGAATCTTCCTCCAACGCCCATGCATTAAAGGCTTGCTCACTGAGGTGCCATTGTTGGGAGGTGGTGTAGCCCTCAGAAATGGAGGATTATAGGACAACTTTAAGCCATTAGAGGTGTGCCTTTGAAGGAGACTGTAAGACCCACCTCTATCATCTTTTCTCTTTGCTTCATGGCCTATGATTCAAGTGGTTTGCTCTGCCACCTGCTCCCACCATGATGCTCTGCCTCTCCAGAGGGCCAAAGAATCAGGACCAATCAAGACTAGACTAGAACCCCCAAAACTATGAGATAAAATGAGCCTGTTCAGTTTATAAGCTAATAAGGTAGGTGTCACACCTTTACAGATCTCTCTCTCTCTCTCTCTCTCTCTCTCTCTCTCTCTCTCTCCCCCTTCAGTACAAAATTTTATCAGGCATCCTTTTCTGTCTCCCCCAATCAGAGAAGCTGAGGCCTACACAGATCTGAAAGACTATAAAAACTGTGAAGTTTAAAATCTATATTTATGCAGTGTACTATTTTTGATCTTCCTTTTCCAGCAATCTTCTGACCAGATTAATTTATATGCAAACTTCTGTCAAATATTTCTAGTCTTATTTTGTTGTTACCACCACAATAAAAAAAAATTAAATACAATAAGTATTAAAAGGCACACTTCCCAAGTTGAGCATCCTTTCATCCACATGTCCTCTTTACAGATGCAGAGATCCTCTAAGGCCTCTGAAGTGGAAAGGAGCTCATCAAATCACTTTTCCTTGTAACAAGAGATGCAAAAAGGGAGAACAGCAGAAGAAAATTAAAACCTATTGATTACCTCTAATGTGATGGAGACTGCTTGCCACTGCAAATATTACCTCCTGTAACCTTCATAGCAATCTTATGCAGTAACTGCCTTTATTATTCTATTTTACAGATGATAATGAGTATTTGTGCCCCAAATCTTTGCTCCTTTGAATGTGATCCAAAGGCCAATTGCTTCTACCGTGGATAAGGTTCCTTTAGAAACAAGATGTTCAGGGGCTAGGGAGATGACTCAACAGTTAAGAGTTCCCAATGCAAGCATATGACCAGAGTTTTGGAGCACCAGAAACCCATCTAAATGCAAAGTGGGTTTAGCAACCCACCTGAAATTCCAGCTTTGAAAGGTTGAGACAGGGGATTCCCCAGAGCAAACTGGCTTACAAGACTAGTCATGTGGACAAGTTCTGAGTTTGACTGAGAGACTCTGTTTTGAGGGGTAAGGTAGAAAAAGCAATCCAGAAAGATCCCAGACACCAACTTTGGGCCTCCATGTGCCTCAGCACGTATACACATGTATGCCTACACACATGCAAAAACACACATATACACCACAGACCCAAAAAAAGGGGGGTGAGAGGAAAACAAAAGAAACAAAATATTCAGGATGCTCTCCAGATCTATTGAGTCAGGTTCCGTCTTTTAGTAACACCCTCTGATGATTCTTCTACACACACAAAACTTTGAGAAACAACGATCTAGATTTAACATCCCAGAAAGAACTGAATTGGGATTCAAGTTAAATCTTCCTTAATAGAATAAACAACAGGGATACAAACTTTGGGGGGGGGGTTAATAATTTATTTAATAACCACACAATCAGAAGAAGCATTTCATTACAACAGCATTGACATATTCAATAACAATTTCCAGAGCTAAGATATATCTCTTTCAAAATTGACTGTAAATTTTTAGGTTCACAGTTGAATTAATACAGTTATACAATATTGAACTCTGTATAAAGCCCATAAGACATAAAATTGAATGAGGTTTTAACCTTTAAGAAACATCTGCATTTCATTTTAAAATATATTGTTTCATACAGAAAACAATATCATTTTTAATGCTACCAACACTTAGATGTTTGCATATGCATCTCTAATCTCTATGTACCTGAGTATTACTAGTCAGAGTCGGTTACTTTCTGAGATCCTTGGCACCTGAGCATGGATATAAGGTCATCAGGTAGATTTTAATGGTAGTATTTTTCACCTCTACTAATTAACATGAAGCAAATTTTTATGCTTCTTCCTCAAATATAAGTGTTATCGGCACCCTCAGCCATTCCCCACTACTTGACCTTTTGGTGAATCTAGTCAGCCTATCTAGAGGGCTTTGTTTTAGGAGGGTCAGCTGTTCCTCATCTAGAAGCAATCAGTTGTCAATATTATTATCTTTATTTTATGTGTATAAGTGTATTGACTGCATGTGTGTAAGTACACCCATGTTGTGCAGTGCCACCAGAGGTAAGAAGAGGGTGTCAGATTCCCTGGAACTGGAGTTAGGGATGGCTGTTAGCTGCCATGTGGGTGCTGGGATTCAGCGCTCTTAACCACTGAGCCAACTCTCCAGACCCAAGAAATGTATTTTTCTAAACAGAAATGTATTACTGATCACAATGTCACTCTCTAAGGGATGAATAAATCCTCCTGCTCTGTGGATACATCAGGAATGGACACATTGTTTTGACCAATGACACAGGAGTTGAATGTGAAACGTGTCTCCTTCTACCCAGCCAAAATGTATCAAGATGGAGCACCTACGCGACTAGCGTTAAGAACGGAACATCATTGAAGATCCAAATCTGAGTACACGCAATTTCAGCCACATGAATTTGACAAAGGTGCCAAGAACACACAATGGAGGAAAGACAGCATCTTCAACAAATGGTGCTGGCAAAAGTGGATCTCCACCTGTAGAAGAATGAAACTAGATCCTTATCTTTCACCTTGCACAAAATTCAACTCCAAATGGATCAAAGACCTCAATGTGAAACATGAGACTCTGAAACTGTTAGAAGAAAACATTGGGAAAAACCTACAAGATATAGGCATA
Organism: Nannospalax galili; assembly: GCF_000622305.1. Lineage (NCBI taxonomy): Eukaryota > Metazoa > Chordata > Mammalia > Rodentia > Spalacidae > Nannospalax > Nannospalax galili. The sequence continues at coordinate 1,497,600 of NW_008340932.1, forward strand.
GGAAAGGATTTTTTAAACCGGACATCAATTGCTCAGGAATCTTTTGTATATCATAGGAGACAATTAAGGAAGCAAAGAGAGAACAAAGAGAATGGGAGAAAATCTTCACCAGCGATACATCTGACAGAGGTTTAATAACCAGAATATATAACGAACTCAAAAAACAGAGAACCAAGGCAAGAAGCAACCTAATTAACAGATGGGCTAAGGAGCTGAACAGAGAGTTCTCGAAAGATGAAGTAAAGATGGCTATGAAACATCTTAAAAGATGTTCAACATCCCTAATAATTAGGGAAATGCACAGTAAAACCACTTTAAGATTTCACTTCACCCAAGTCAGACTGGCTAAGATTAAGAAAACAAATGATACCAAATGTTGGAGAGAATGTGGGAAAAGGGGAATGCTCAGTTCCAGGCCAGCTGGGACTTGGGTTTCTTTGAAAAGGGCTCGGAGGTGTGGTTTTACCTTTCTCCAAGTCCTCTTCCTAACAGGTTGAACTCCATTACACCTGCTTTTGGATTCCCCATCCCTCTAGGTCCCTTCATGTCAACTGTGTTGTCACACGCCCTTAGGGGAGTGGAAAGGCTTGGAGACATAAGCAGAGAGAGACACAGACATCGTACCTTCTAGATGGGATGCTGACTATCAGAATGCCAAGAGTCTGAGCAAAGATAGTGCTGTATTTGGGGTGCGTTCCCCAACACTTTGTGTGAGGTATGCACACACTTTGTATGCAGCATGGTGGGGCTGCAAAGTGAAGCATCACGGGAGGGGCTCCTGCCATTGGAGAAGCACATTTACAAATGGATTCTGCTTCTGCCTAGGAGTTGCTCTTGTCCTGGGAAAGGGACTTCCTTTCTCTCCACTTGCACGTCATCTCCTTAAAAGAAATAACCTGAAAGAGAAGAACAGTAGGAAACAGGCCTTAATAAGGGAGAGATGGATAAAAATTGTGTTAGTTTAAGGGAAGGGGCAGGGAAGGGTATATGGGGGAACTTTACGTTTTTTTAAAGAAGACAACTTCAGTTGTCTCAACACAAATTATAAGCACCGACACCATGTTGTCTACCTGTCTTTGGAGTATCCCTTCAAAAGCCATCTATTATACAGAAAAGAGGCAACTTAATCTGAAAAGCATGTAGGCAGATTTAGGAATAAAAAGAACCAAGTCAGCCAACCCAACCACTACTTAGCAGCATCATTCATAAAGCTATTTATCCTCCCAGGCCCTCACTGTCTCCACTAGTGAGATAGGAGGGTTGGCCAATCCTTGTCACCCCAGTGATGCTGTATTTTCATGACTATTCTCCCTGCCCTCCTGACACAATCGTAGATGAAACCACTTCCTTTTCTAGTCTGCAACATCTATCTTTAATCGATTCCTTTAGTAATTGCTATGTGGCTTTTCTCAAACATAAAAATAGCTTGTTATTAGCACAGCAAATAAACACAGCCTTCCAAGGGCCCTGACAATCTGACAGCACACCCAGTATAGAGCTTGCTGCCAGCTGGAATTTAGCAGTGTTCAGGGCATCCAAGTCTCCAGCTGGAAACCAACTAGCCACCATATTGATGTGTCAGTTTTCCTAAGGGCAAAGGTTACATCCATGCTCTTCAGTCCTGGGACCTTGGAATGTCAATCTCCAGACCCTAGGTCACTGTGTCCTAAAGTCTTCTGGTCACCGAAGAGACCAGACTCAGCCCACCTACGGTGAAGCCTTAGTCTGTCATCAGAGGCTGCTTCATCCCCACCATGCAGGAAGACCTTTTGGACTTCTGGATCTACTCCAGACACAGAAAGATTGCCAGATCTTCTTAGATGCCCTTAACCCTGGCCCAGTTTTTTCAAGGACCAGAAGAATAATTTTTCTTGGAGTGTTTTTGTAACTGGGGAAGTCCAAGATTTTATTTTTTATTCAATAGGTACATCCCCGCCATCAGGAGAGTCCTTCCTCCATGAACAGTAGATGTCTAAACATGGATTCCCAGCAACTGATTGACTCAGTACCGGTTCCGGCTGGCACTGATACCTTCCCCCAGAAGCCAACCAGCCTTGCATTCACTGATCCAGCCAAAGAGGCCTTGAAAACATAATCTCCAGTGTAAACACTGAACTGGTCACTTCGAAGTCTTGATTTGAGTTCTACTAAGAAAATGATCTAAACATATGAAAAGATGTTCAACTTTAGCCATCAGAGAAATGTAAATCCAAGTTAATTACTCTAGTCAGAATGACAGTCACTGAGGAAAATGGCGATGATGCTGGCAGGGATGCGGACATAAGGAACACTAACACACTGTTGTAATATAAACTAACAATGTAAACAAATCCATTGTAGAAGTCAGTATGGCGGTTTCTCAAAAAGTTAACAATGATCTTCCATATGACCTAGCTATACCTCTCCCAGGTATCCCCCTCCCCAAAGGACTCCAAGTGAGCATGTGACAGGGACATTTGCACATGGAAGTTTATTGTAGCTAAATTATGGAACCAGCCTGGTGTTCAACAACAGAAGAATGGAAAAGGAAAATGTGGTATATATACACAGCAGAATATTTTTCAGTGCAAAGAATGAAGTTACGTTGTTTACAGAAAAATGGATACAACTGAAGATAATCAGATTAAGCAAATTAAGCCAGTCCCAGAAAGAAAAATATGTTTTCTCTTATTCATGGATCCTAGATTTTATAGCTACATAAACTCATGTATGTATATATGATATGAAAATAAAAGTGAAACTGGCTGGGCAAGGCCGTATATACATTTAATCCCAGCACTCGGGAGGGAGAGGCAGGCGGATCTCTGAAATCAAGGCCAGCCTGGTCTATGTAGAGAGTTCCAGGCCAACTGGGGCTACAGGGAGATCCTGTCTGAAAAAATAGATAGATGATGATAGATGATAGATAGATAGATAGATAGATAGATAGATAGAT
>NW_008340932.1:1500569-1559845 GCF_000622305.1 Nannospalax galili
GAAAACTTTAAGGGAACAGAAAAGACTAATGGGGGAGAGGCACAGAAGGGAGGGTGGAGGAATGAGGGATGATATGCTCAACATTATATGTGCGTATATGTGTGTGTTTGAAAACTTTAAATGATTAATTAATTAATTAATTAAAAGAAAATCAGAATTTGCCCCACACCATCCTCCAACTTGTTCTTTTTTTCGGGCTCTGTGTTCCCAGGGAGCAGCTGTGAGAAGACCAGACCATTTGGTTTAAGTAGGTCAGTGATTAGGAATCTGAATACTTACCAATTCCCTCGTTCCCCTTCTGGCCCCAGACCTTACCACATCTCTCTTGCCTCTTAAAAAACAGGCTTGTTTGCTGTAAATAAAAAGAACTTTTTCTCACCCTTTACTCTGGCACTTTCTTTATGCAGTTGTTCAATTACTTAAGCAAATACCTTTGAGTACCTACTGCATTCCAGGCACTGGGAATACAAAGGTGTGTAAACATAGCCCATGCTCTACTGCAGCTGCCCATAGAGCAAAGGGGATGGGCAAGAACACAGAGCTGTTAGAAAAACAGGGCTCTTCTAGGGACTTGTTTCTAGTACCCTGAAATGAGGAGTTAAGGAATAGCAGGGTGTTGGCTGAATGGACATGTCAACCAGGTTTAGGAAATCCATCTATCATACGTCTAAGAAGCAGTCTCAAGTAAACAAGAGGTGTGCCACATGATTAAGTAACAAGGTACAGGATAACACGGGGTGAGGCACCTACTGAGCACAAATGTTCCTTTGCCTCATACTCCCCAGGTTTCAGTTATGTGGGCAAGAAAATGAGGGTTAAGGTGCCTTGGAGGAGAAAGAACATCAGACATTTAAACCCCAATGAAACTGAGCCCAGTGGACACTTGCTTTCAGCCAGGGTGTTAGCTGTCACTTGTAACTTCTCCACGGTGCACACAAAGACATGTCTGCCTCTACCCCATCCTGTACTTTACCTGCATTGACGCTTACTGCATTTTATTACTCATTGTTAAACTGCAGAAGCACATGAGTGACTTGTATATTGTTTATCCTTTCTCCTCATCACCTAGCATACATGGAGACTTTTTAAAAAGATATTTGCAGTAGACAGAAACAGTAGGGAGTCGGGGAGTGAGAGTGGTCAGTGTACATGATATAAATGAAAAAAAAATTGTACAAATAAATAAAAAGAATTTTTTAAAGATATTTGCTTTAAAAAGTACCATGGAACAAACTGCCTGACTAGTTTTTTGGGTTTTTTTTGTTTTGTTTTGTTTGGTTTGGTTTTCTTTTGTCTTTTTGAGACAGGGTCTCCCTGTAGCCCCAGCTGTCCTGGATTCACTATGGAGACCAGGCTGGCCTCAAAGTCACAGAGATCCACCTGCCTCTGCCTCCTGAGTGCTAGGATTAAAGGCATGCACCACCACGCCTGGCCCTGACTAGTATTTTGTAAAGGCATCAACGTTATCAAATGCAAAGTCTGAGAAGCTTTCAGAGGCACAAGAAGCCTAAGGAGATGAACAATTGAATTATAACATGGAGTTCTGAAACAGAACATTAGGTTTAACATTTTTTAAAAAAAGGAAAAAAACCTGAGCGAAGAATGGGCATTAATTAATAGCAATGTATCAACATGGTTCATTAACTGTGACAAGTGTATCATGCTAATGTAAGATGTTAATTATAAAGAAAATTGGGTGTGGAATGTATGGGAACTCTCTGTACCATATCAGCAATTATTCTATACATCTGAAACTCTTCTCAAACAAAAATGTTTAATGAAATTCTGGATGATCAGCAAGCACCTTGATCCCCTCTCCCTTCCCAGCAAGAGGTTCATCTTTGGTCTGACCTCACTGCTCTATGTGTTGTCAATAAGAAAAGATCTTTCCTTTCTAAGCCTCAACATATTTGCACCTGACAGTAAAAAGCTGGAATTCTGGATCTGCCTCTGCCACCTTCCCACTGCATGGCCTTGTGTAAACTAGTCTCTTTTCTTTCTTCATGAGCCTCAGTTTATCTATCTAGTTAATGACAAAAATAAGGTTACGAGACTCTTCAAATTGTTCCACAGGCAGGGTGGAATCTGGTTTGCCACGGTTATTCTAAGATAGTCCCAGGCAAATAGTAGGTACTGAGTAAAAGTTTGTTGAACTAATATGCTATGATATGGCTTAGACATGGTTGGTCCCTGCCAAAACTCATATTGGGACTTAATTACCAAAACATGCAGCTCAGAAGGTGAGTGGGATCTTTGGGAGGTTCACAAGGATATTCTCATGATGAATGGGTTAAAGTCAATTTCAAGTGACTAGGTGAGATTCCCTTGAGATTGGATTAGGTTTTACAGGAGTAAGCTAGGTCTTGTAGGGATTGGATTAGTGACTGGAGCGTGAGCTGTTATATGGTACCCCAATGTGTTCTGGCCCTTCTTAATGCAACCATCTGCCCTTCCACTTCTCCACCATGAATTGATGGGGAAATTCACAAAAAGACAAGCAGATGATGCAAGCATCACATTCTTGAACCTCCACAGCCATGACCTACAAAAATCTATTTTCTTTATACATTAATCAACCTAGAGTATTTTATTATGGCAACACAGAATGGGACTAGGACTTTCTACATACATGTATGATATAGATCTATATCACTGGTCTACTATTTCAACAGCTTAACAGTAAATGGAAACTTCTAGGATCTGTCCAACATCTCAAAATTGTCTTGGAAGAGCTGTACTCTGTGGCTCAGGCCCTGGAAGCTGCCAACTCCTGGGAGCTCAGATAGAGTGGTCAGCTAGCTTTTGAAACTAGGTCTTGTCATGCTGGGTTTCACACTGGCTTCTGGAAGTAAGGTTCTTCCCAAGGGTCCCATCTACCTCTTGTCAGCATCTTTTTCCAACAAGTTCAGAGTGAGAGGGTCCCAAACTCCCCAGCCCTTGGTTAGGATCCCCTGACAGATGACATGGAGGAAGACAACCACAGCTGGCAAAGACAGAAGAAACCGGAATCCACCAAAACTAAAATGCTTAAGTGTCTGTCCCAACTCCCAAAGTATACAGAGACTTGGATTTTAGTTCTAGCCCCAGATCTTCTTGGCATTTATACATTAATCAACCTAGGGTACATTAAGGAAACACAGAATGGACTAAGACTTGATGATAGATAGATGATAGATGATAGATAGATAGATAGATAGATAGATAGATAGATAGATGATAGATAGATAGATAGATGATAGATAGATGGATGGATAGATAGATAGATAGATGATAGATAGATGATTGGATAGATAGATAGATAGATGATAGATAGATGGATAGATAGATGATAAATAGATGATAGATAGATAGATAGATGATAAATAGATGATAGATAGATAGATAGATAGATAGATAGATAGATAGATAGATGATAGATAGATAGATAGATAGATAGATAGATAGATAGATAGATGATAGATCTTTGTGGCTCAAGCATGTCTTTGTGACTGGCCAGCCCACTTTCTAGACTTGGGGTGGTAGTGGGTGAAACAAGAAGGCAGGTTCTAACTCCTCAGAGGAGCTGTACCCTTCCTTATCCCTGGGCATTTCTTCTGCCAAGAACACTTCCCCATTAACAGCTCACGCTCCAGAGAGCAGGTTTCTGGCACACCCTGACATCTCCCCAGCTGCCCTGCCTAGACTGATTCTGTAGCCTCCATCATGGGCTCTCAGAATACTGAGTGCCTTCCCTTTCTCAGAGCTGACCCTGTCATCAGTCACTGCACTGTCTCTACCAGCAGCCTGGGAAGCCATCGTCTGGTCACTGTTCCATCCTATCCAGCACAAGCTTAGTATATAAATGAGTCAGTACTTACAGGGGTGTTTAAATGAAGAAAGGTATGAGCAAGTAAACTATCAAATGATCTATAACTTTATGGTATTTGGGATAACTTAACTCAAAAGTCACCGGAGGATTTTAACATCTGTATTAAAAGAAAAGAAAAACTCAGCTCCTTGCTATAGTCATAAAACCCTGAAGGGCTTTCCCTGGTGTGTTTATGAAGAAAAGCAAGTTTTGATGCTCGGTCCTCAGTGTCCATCTCTTTCTCCTCTTCTTTCTCCTTCCCAGCTAGTCTCTCTCTCTCTCTCTCTCTCTCTCTCTCTCTCTCTCTCTCCCTCTCAACAATTTGCTCCCTGTTCGCTCTGCCCGTTACTGTGTCTCCTTCATGCATTTTCATCATCCTTGGCAATTCAGTATCTCTTCTGCTCCAGTGTCCAGGTTTACCAGTCATCTTATAGATAAGAGTACAAGTTACCTTCCCAACCACCTGGTGCTGTTTCATCTGTACTTTTGGAGAAGCTGCAGTGTACCAAGTCAAGAATGTGAGTTTTAGGGGCTGGAGAGATGGCTCAGCAGTTAAGTACACCAGCTGCTCTTGCAGAGGACCGGGGTTCAATTCTCACCCACGTGGCAGCTAACAATCATTCATAACTCCAGTTCCCAGGGAATCCAATACCCCCTTCTGACCTCCGTGGGCATTGCATGACACAAGTGCACTTACATACATGCCAGCAATATACTCATACACATAAAATAAAAATAATAAATAATTTTTTAAAAGAATATGAACTTTGGAGTTAGAGTCATAGTCTCTCTCAGTTTTCTTATCAACAAAATAAAGTATGTATGCCCCTATCAGAAGATGGTTGCCAGGATTAAAGGAGATAGTGCTTGAAAAATGCTTAGCACACTGGTAAAACTTCATAAAGGCAAGCCCTGCCCCCCTCATTTGCTGCCAATTCCTTTGTGATGACTGCTTTATGTAACATGAAAAATTATTAACCCCAGGAAGGCCTTCCTTGAAGAATTTTTCCCCCCCAAAGATCATTCTAGCCCCTTCCTTCTCCAAATCACCCAGGGATAGTTTTCTCTTTCTCTGATTGTCTGGTCTTTGTGCTCACTTTAATTCAGGAAGAATCTATCTGAATGAGTCATCCCTAAGCCTGATCTTCCCCAGAAACCATCTGGGCTACTTTCAGCAGTTGTGACCATCAAGAATGAGTCCAAGAGATTCTGATGCCATAGGTCTGGGGTAACAACCAGGGACAGGCATTTTCAAAAAAACATTCAAGTGTCTGGGATTGGAGAACAGAGATTCAAGCATCTGACCTAAACTGGATGGCTTCCCAAGCGATAGTGAATCAATCAGTCAATGGGTGGGAACAAATTAATAGAGATAAATAAATGAACGATTCCATTGGAGATAATAATAATGGGAGGTAAGAATGGATTGATGGATGGATGGATGGTCTACTTAAGTGGGAAGAATGATTTTATCTTCCCCCAGCGCTATCTAAGTTCTAGTCTCAAAAACTTGGGCCCATTTGTTCTATGGCTTTCAGAACCCTGTCTTTCATTTCCTTTTCTAGCCCTTATCTTTTCCCTTTCCTGATGCCTACTTCCTCCATCTGCTCACAGACCCCCTTCCCTTCCAGCTGCCCACTTCATTCTCCTTTTGGCTCTCACTGCAGCCCCTCCACATGCCCCCAACCTCAACTGAAATATTTACAAACTGCAAGTTCTTGTCCTTATCCCAAGGAACCTTCAAGTGAGAAAGCTTTAGACACAGCAGTTACTCAAAACAGTTTTATTTGATGAACCACAGTGGCTAACATGATCAAAGAGAGCACAGGCATGGTGAAGAGGTGAGAGTGCAAAGAGGTGGCCTCCTCTGCTATCTTTTCTATGCCGTGGATGAATTTCTATGAAGCTCAGTGCACCTTCCTGTCACCTTCTGTACTTGTACTGGATGCTTTGAGAGCAGCCCTGGGCAGAGAAAGTGTCTCTGTGACAAGTTCTGGCCTGAGACATACAGAGATTCAAATATGAGAGGAGCTGTTTTCTGCTCCCTCTTCCTCTGCTCCTGGACCAGGCTCTGTGCCAGACATGGTCCATTTGCATCAAGCCAGGCTCTTCCTGACTCTGAGGCACATGTCTTGTCCTCCATTTCCAGAGTCTGCCAAGAACAAAACCCGGAATATGTATGCCCCATTTCCAGCTCACAAAGGCCCCACTATTAATGTTGTCCTTGAGACCTCTCTGGTGGTGTGGACAACATGCCATCAATCTCCATAGCTGCTCCAGTGACTGCTTCCCCACCCCACTCCCCAACCAGCAAGAGAAGCCAAGAGGTTTAGTTCTGATGGTGAGGAGAGCAAAAGTTCACCCTGCACCTTTCACCCCGTGGCAAACAAGTGGCCTCCTCAGGAAGAGGGCCACAGACGCTAGAGAAAGGGAAAGTGGAAAGGAAAATGTTCATAAACTCAAACCCAAGTAGGAAGTGCAGCGGAGGGGCCGTAGGAAGCTTTAATTAGGTTCTTCTTCCCCCATGAAACAGGAGAAGGAAACAGAACCCAGCTCAGTAGGACTTCCCCAAGCCTTGAACACCAGGTGTTACAGGGAAATAGCTCCCCACAGACAGACAGACAGACAGGCACACAGACTTTTTTCCTAAGCACGGTCCGCCAGAGTCTCCCAAATCCAGTGGGGGTGAACTCAATCTATTCTACATTCCCTTCATGTGCCCCTTCTTCCCCAAGTGTAATCTGCAGAGGTACAATGAAGGGGGTGTGGTTTTACCCAAGTTCATTCACGCATGAAGTTCATGTGCTACTCTTCCAAAAACGTGTGTGTGTGTGTGCATATACATCTTCATCCTACCAAGTGACTTGGTGCCAAGTAGCACCAATGCCCAAGGAAAACATCCAGAATGTGAGGGTGATGGAAGAGACCAGGGAAATACCTGCAGTTCACAGTTCTGTGGGAGGTGGAGGGATGAGGATTGGGGGAGGGGAGCCAAGCATCATACAGACTAAATACAGTACCCCTCCAACCTTTCTTCTCTGTTCTCCCTTCCCAGCTCCCCATTCATACAGTGAAACTAAAGGGTCCATAGTTTCATCAACCCCACTGCCTTCCAATTCTCACAAGCAATAAAGAAAGAAGAAATAGACCATGAGACAGTAGTAGGATGTAGATGTGGCTCTGCAAGAGAGAAAGCACTATTCAAGAACCACTCTAGCCCTCTTGGCTGGACAGCTTTGAGGAAGATCCGGAGCTCCTGGCTCTGGGGACTGAAGTGCTAATTCTTTGCCTACACACACAGCCCATCCCGCCCCAACCAATGCCTAGCTGGTTCTCAGAAAACAGGATAAGAGCTCAAAAGCTTCAGGATTCTTAACCCTTAGGAGCCCTGCTGGAGAGAAGGTAAATGGAGGAGGATGGGGTGAAGGAAGGACTGAGGGAGAGGGCTCAAAGAGAAAAGAATGAACTAGCTAGGTGAGGAATTAGCAGAAAAACTTCAGAAATTGAGAGAAACTAAAATGAAAGAGAGAGAAGGAAGAGATAGAACTTTAAGAAATGGGCGGGAGGAAACAAATCATGTCAGACTTGCACTTCAACATTTTAGGGTCGGATTACTTTCCTTCCATTCAAGGAAACTAAGGAACTGGGGCTAAGAGAGCTGAAGAGACTTGTGCAAGGTCAGCCTCAGAGAGAGTGAGCAGCTGAGCACAGGTCTCTTCCTACTAAACCACAAACCTCTGAGAAAGAAAAAAAAAAAAAGGAGAAAAGAGGACAAGGTGGAGCTGGGAGGCAGGGAGCAGGGAGTGAGAAGGTGCGGCACACTACCTGAGTCCCAGGGCCTGCGGGTAAAGTTTTGGCCAGACCCAAGGCACCAGACTTCTCTCTCTGGTCCCAGCCCTAGTCAACAAGAGTCTCTTGGCTATAGGGGATGGATTTCTCATGCATTTGCTCTCCTCCCTTTCCTGGGTTGGGACCCGGCCCCTGGCTATGGCCAGAAGAGTAACTGGCCGACTTCTCCCCACTGCTGCTGTGGGAGGTGCCCCCACATCTGCTCTGGTCACAGCAGAGCACGGAGGTGCAGGCTTTGCGGAAGCGAGGATCAAAGAAGGCGTAGAGGAAGGGGTTGAGGCAGCTGTTGACATAACTGATGCAGGTGCAGTAGGGGAAGACGTTAATGAGGAAGCTGTCGAAGTCGCAGGGCCAGTGCAGCAAGCTGCCCAGCATGTAGAGCGTCTTCACCAGGTGGTAGGGCATCCAGCACAGCGCAAAGGTCACCACCAGCACCACAATGATACTCAGCAGTCGGCGCCGCTTCCGCAGGCCCTCGATGCGCTCCTTGCGGAAATGGCCAGCGATGGTTTGGGCAATGAAGAAGTAACAGGTCAGCATGACGGTAAATGGCACGACAAAGCCAACGGCGGTAGACGACACCCCAAAGCCCACCTCCCAGGCCCACTCTGAGCTTGGGGTGGCCACTATAGAGTAGTCCATGTAGCACTGCACCTTGGTGCTGTTTTCCGCCATCCCAGTGGAGCGGAACACCATGACAGGCACAGCCAAGAGGGCGGCCAGCACCCACAGGACTGCCGTGGCCACAGCCCCACTGACCCGCAGCCTCAGTCGAGCATTGGCCACAGGCCTCACAATGGCCAGGTAGCGGTCAAAGCTGAGACCAGTGAGGCAAAAGACACTGGCATACATGTTCACAAAGATGAGGTAGCTGCTGAGCTTACAGGAGAAGGTCCCAAAGGGCCAGTCGAATTCCCGGTAGGTGTAGGTGGCCCACAAGGGCAGAGTCACCACAAAAGTCAGGTCAGCCACTGCCAGGCTGGCAATGAAGATGTCAGCTGAGCGCCTCTTCTCCCGGCTGCTCCGAAATACAGTCCAGAGCACCAGGCCATTGCCCGTGGTGCCCAGGAGGAAGACCAGCATGTAGATCGCAGGGATGAGAGCCCCAGAGGACTTCCAGTCCGCATACTCACATTCAGACTGGTTGTCAGCCCCATAATAGTTGTCGAAGTTTTCATCTTCTGTCATGCTGGGGAATGAAGAGAAGATGGGCAAGGAGTCCAAGGGGCACCAGCTCCACAGCTGTGTCACCAACTCAGCAGGTAGCCTCAAGTTTGGGCTTGAGGCTCGGAGAATGAGAAGGTCTGAGGGTGCTCAGAGGCCTTCCTGGCATGCAACAGAAGCTGCCTCTGGATGTTCAGCCCCCCAGAGGATGTGTTTCTCCTGCAGACTTCCCTCTACCTTCTCCACTCTGGCCCCAGACTCAGCTAAGACACTCCCTTGCACCCTCCTGAGCCTGTCTCCTCCTTAGCTGGTCATTCCCTCCTCCCACCTCCAAGCCAACCCCTCCCTCACTGTGAGTCTTAAGATCTTTAAGTTACAACCCACTTTTTTTTTTTCTTCTTGTCACTGGGCAACTAGACCAAATTGACCCCTACTGTGCTGAGCTAACAGTTATCTCTGCTTTGCAAGCCTCCTGCCCTTCCTAGCTCCACCTCCCATCTCTGGCTGCCATCCACCCTTACCCCAGACTCCTCTTTCTGGTTTCCTCTGGATACTACCTCCCGCCTACCCTTTGAGGCACCCCCTCCACCCTCCTCTTCTCACTCTCTCCCAGCCCCTCTAAATGGGACAAATTATGTAGATTGAAATCCACTTTGACCTGGAGCCAGGGCTGGCAAGGGGCAGAGAGGGTATAAGATTTCACAGGGGGGGGGGGTCTCAGCTTTCCTGCTTGGTCTTGCACTCCCACCCCACCCCCACCCAGAAGACACTCAGCACAGGGATTCTCTTTGCCCTCTTCTCCCTCCATTCCCCTCCACACCCTGACTTCCACCCTGTCTCTGAGAACGTTTGTAAGCATAAGTGAATTTCTCTAGAATTCATAAGCTACTGGCAGACAGTTTGTAGCTTGCAGAAGGAGCCCTTAGAAAGCTGATGACAAAGTCACAAGAAGAATGAATGAAACTAGGTCAAAATGACCTCAAGCCAAGTCACTGAATCTATGGGAAAACTGAGGCTTAAGGTAAATGTCTTTCCCAAGGTCACAGGGTGAATTTTGTTATGGTTGGCTGTTTACTTTTTTTCTTCTCTAGGCACATATGGAACATAGTTCTGGCATGTCACGGGATCACTGGTTGTTGAGTGAATAAATAAGGGAGCAAGGGAGAAAAAGAGCCTACATATAAAAGAATAAACATATGAATTGCTATGTGGTGAGAATGTGGGTGCAGTTCAGTCCTCCGGTTCTTGCCATGATCCACGCATGGACCAGAGGTTATAAGACCACATGAGTCAGGAAGTTGAGCCAGAGGAAGAGGCAGGAAAAGCAGCAGCCAGTGAGCAGATGAAGTCCCCATCCCATCTGGCCATTTCTCCAGGATCTCCGCAGGAAGAGGGAAGGATGCATAAGATAAGATTTTTCAAATGTACCCCTTCCATCCCAACCCCCCAAAAGGGAGGGAAGCTATATAAATTTAAGCTGGCTTATGGGGGGAGTAGTTTAGTGGTAGAATGTGAGGCTCTGGATTCCATCCCTACTGTGGGGAGGCAGGGGAAGAAGGAAAAGGAGGGAGAAAGAACGAGAGGAAGGGAAGAGAGGAAGGGAGGGAGGGAGGGAGGGAAAAAGTTAGGTTGGGATGAAATGGACCAAACCCAGCTAAATCTTAGTAACCCATGGTAAAGGGTTACAAAGCTGAAACCCGTTTCCTGGGAGGAGAGTAGAACATCCTATGGGGATCTTCAAGTAGAGACCCGCAAACCCAAATACGTACAAGGACCAGGATAAGTATATATATGGATAAAACAGTCAGTTTTGGTTACAGGGAGTAAAAGACTATGACAAACTGGTGTTTTTCTATCAAAGGGCACTAGGCAGTGTGCATGCCTGCAGCTTTCGCTACTCTGGAGGCTGAGGCAAGAGGACCACTTGCATCCAGAAGTTCAGGGCTATCCTGGGCAACACTGAGATTTTTATCTCAAAATTGAAACAGTAAGACAGGAAGCCCCCTTTGCTCAGGTCTCTGGTTGTCATGCAGAAATGTGGACCAGCAGCATTATCAACTTAAGGTTTTTCAAGATAATGTATAATTCTGAATGCATTAGGAATTTCCAGATTTATTAACCGGAAGTATCAATTCTTTTTTTTTTTTTTTGAAAAACAGAAAAAATAATTTTAATTTTATATGGTTTTTTTGGGGTGACTACAAAAATTTTACTAAGTATGATTTTTTTTTTTTTTAAAAAAAAAAAAATAATTTTTAATTTTTTTGGTTTTTTTTTTTTGGTGTAAAAAAATTTTTTAAATTTTTTTTTTTTTTTGTCTTTTAGAGACAGGGCGTCCCTGTAGCCCCAGCTGGCCTGGAACTCACTGTGTAGATCAGGCTCACAGAGATACACCTGCCTCTGACTCCGGAGCACTGGGATTAAAGGTGTGTGTTACCACGCCTGATACAAATTCTTTTTTTTTTTTTTAAGAAATAGCACAAGTGCCAGGGTTGGTGATATACACCTATAATCCCAGCTCTTGAGGGGCAGAAACTGGAGGATCACAAGTTAGGGGCCAGCCTGGATTATGTATCAACACCCATATCAAAACACAGAACAAGGGCTGGAGAGATGGCTCAGGGGTTAAGAACACTTGCTGTTCTTCCAGAGGACCCACATGACAACCAACAACCATCTGCAACTCCATTTCTGGGGGATCTAATGCCCTTTCCGGCCTCTGTGGGCTTTGCACGACACGAGTGCACTTACACACATGCAGGCAATACACTCATACACATAAAATAAAAATAATAATTAAAATATTTTTCAAAAACACAGACCAAGATAAATAAAATGGACCCTAGCATTCCCAGTTGGTGGTTTGGGAACAGGAGCTTCCCAAGAATAGAAGCAGGAGAAACAGAAGAAGAAGAAGCGACATAAAATGTAAAGAAATAGAAATTAAAATTAGCATGGGGAGATACAGGAGAGCTGGAGAGAAAGAAAAGAAAGGCCCTGCGAGTTTCTGGCCACCTTTAGTTAGAGGCAGCAGTGATGGCAATCATCAAAACAACTGTAGGAGTGACCTGGGGAGATGGCATGAGGGCCTGAATTCAGTTCCCCAGCAATCTCCAGCACCCAGGTAAAAAGCCATGCAAAGTAGCATGCATCTGTACTCTCAGTATTAAGTGAGACAAAGACACACAGATATAGGGGCTTGATGGTCAGCCAGTCCAGCAAAAAAATGGTGACAGACTCTGTATCAAAAATAAGGTGGAGATACAATTGAGAAAAACATCTTGATGTTGACCTCTGGCCTCCACACGCACACGCACATGCACATGTACACACTATGCCTATACACATGCAAATGCACACTCACACAAAACTTAAAAATCCCATCCTCTCATCTGGCCCCAACTAAAAGATGAGGAAACTGAGAAACAAGGTGAACTAACTTGGTCACCCACATAGTAATTTGCAGAGACAGAACTGAACCCTAGACTAAACCACCACGTCCCCACCAAAAAGCCTCCACCCATTTTAAAATTGGCATTGCCAAGTGTTAAACATTATAGAAACGGAAGACATAGGATAGCTGTAATTACATTAAAATGGGCTCTTTGGGGTAAGATTAAAATTTATATTTAGAAACACTCCCAACCTTTATTAGACAGGGTAGAAGAATCCTATCGTGCCACAGTTAATCCAAAAGCTGCCCTGTGTCCATCATTGCCAAAGAGAACACCAGGTTCCCTGTGCCTCCTGGAAAGATAACAAGACCCTCTAGAACCTTGGCAGTCTAAAGAACAGTGATCATCACACTTAATTCCATCAAAAACTGGGGCTCCATCAACCTCGCAGTACACAAGCCCACTTGATGCTGCACAGGTAGCAGAAAGGCGCTAAATAACCTGGCAGCCTGGTTGGGTAGGAAAGGCAAACATTCAGTCACTTCAGACTACCAGAAGGGACCTAAGAGTTGTACGGGGAGCGATTTTCTCAGCTCAGAGCAGAATTGACAGTTAAAAAAAAAAAAAAGAAAGAAAGAAAGAAACTCCTGCTGTGGACATTCCAGGGTAAAGACCAATGCTGAGATCCCTAATGACCCCACATCTTCCCTTTTGCTCCCAAGAAGATTCAGGAGCCCAGACCTCTGGCAACTGAGGTCGCAGAAAGAAGCAAGCAAGCTTGCAATGTCCTTGAAACCAAGTCCCTGTCTCTATCTCCCAACTGCCCTACTTGGATCCCAAGCCTGGAGACCCTTGTAGGAGAGAATACAGATGTAGCTCTTTAATCCTCTGACTCAGTTGAAAGGGGAGGGATTTGGGGGCTGGGACAGGGGCCAATGATCTAGGCCTGGGGTGGTAGAGTGCAGATAAGATCAGGCCTCCAGCCAAGAGCCAGCTGGAGCCAGATGGCCTGGGTAACCCCACAGTGTCAGTCTGAAATGAGCATAATCACCCAGGCTCACCCTGTTTGGTACTGATCCATCCCTCTTTTCACTGTACCATCCATTACAGAAGATGAAAGACTAGTAAACAGACCAGAGGCTGAATGCCAGCTTGGTGTGCCCCAGAGCTTAGAAGCTGCCGGTGTACTAGACCTACCCTAGGCCTGGAAGAGATACCTGTCCTCAACTTAGCCTCTGGTAAATGTCTGCTGAAATAAAACATTAAGAATATGCTTAAAGGGATGGTGAGAACTTGGATCTTTACCCCAGGGTCATTCTACTGCAATAGCAAGGGCAACTTTTTGCAACACTGATGCAAAGTAATCTGTTCAGAGCCATCTGGCAAAGCAGCAAAGACTGGACTACTGGCCAGAGACCCTGGGAGAGGCACAAACAGGTTTTCTGGGGGACTTCTCTCTCCTGGGTGACTTCTACAGGGTATTGTGATGAATCAGAGATGAACAGCTTCTGGCAAAAAGCACCCTGGACTTGCTTCATGCCCTTTGAGGAAAGCTTACATTGCTGGAAGAGGGAGAGCTCTGGAGTCAGAGGTTCATCAGTCATCCCCAGTCTTGCCCACAGGCTGGCTACTGACCTAGAAAACAGAGAGTGCCTGGGCCCTGTGCTGTGATGGGTGTGTGCACTTTGTGAGTGCAAGTTTTATGCATGATGTGAGGCCACTTAGATGTGAAGTCACAAGCAGATGCTTGTGATCAGACTGCAGGTATAAATGGCATCAGCTCTGTGAATTCATGTGCATGTGAAGGTGTGCTTGTTTGCACGTGTAATAGGTACACACAACTATGTGTGTAGAATAGTATGCTCGCTCATGCTGGTGTGTGAGTGTGCTCTGGGCACATATTTGCTCCTGTGAGTATGTACTGGATCACACAAGCATGTCCTAGGATCAGGGATCTGGATAAACATCCTGCTTGGAGGACAGGAAAGGATGGTTAATTGGATCTCTCTAAGACTCTGAGATGAGGGGGAAGCTGAGGCACTGGGACATCAAAGTAGAAGTGCTGCCTTTCTCTGCCCCTCACTGACTTCTCACCTCCTCCCTCCCAGCTCCCTGCTCCCAGCCTCAGATTTCACAGGTTCACTTTGAACTCCACAGCTTGGGAACTCACCCAGGGCAACTAGACCTTCTTTTTCGCCTTCCTAAGAGGCAGCCACAGCTGTGTCCCTAACAGCTGGCCTGTTCTCTTAAGGAGGGGGGGAACCTGGGGAGCAGACCTGGATGAAACTTAGGTACCCAGCTCACTCTAAAATTCCATGTTTTCTGTCACAGAACTGCAGCACCACCCCAGTGTCCCTCCCGCCCACCTCTCTCCTAATTTGGTAGTTTATCTGACCAAAACCAAATGGTCAGCTACCTTTAGCAATTAAAGCAGATTTTCTCCCATGTCCCACCCTGAAAACAACTCCTCCCACAACTGGTCCCACCATTTGGTGCTATTTCCAACTCCTGGTCACTCTTTCATATTCTGTAGCCTCTGGGGACAGCAAGGGCAGAAACAACACACTGGCCTGGAAACTAGAAATATGAATTCCAGTCCCCTCTGGTCAACTCATTCATTCATTCATTCATTCATTCATTCATTCAGCAAGTGTTTGTTAAGCAGCTGGCGCATGGCAGACCATAAATGAAGCACTAAGCACACAGCATGAACAACTCAGATGGCATCTCTAACCCTGTACTTACTAGAGGTGAGGAAGAGAGGGAGCAAGTGAGTAATGAATAAACAAATGCACTGCACTCCCATACTGATGAGCACCACAGAAAAAGATGGGCTTGTAATGATGCGAGAAGTGAAAGCCGGTATTTTTAGAAAGCATAGACTGAGGAGGCCTCGAGGGGGCGCTGGTATGCTAGCTGAAACCAGAATGATTAGCTTGCTTTGTACCCTGAACAAGTCCCCCCACTCTGAGAATCAGTTTCTCCATCTACACATGAGGAGTAGCCAGGTCTAGCTTTCGGTGAGTCTGGTAATTGTAGAGGCGGCTTCCAGAGTGGTTGGGGAAATGGGTTTATTGCCAACAAAGTCGAGCCAGGGTTGGTCCATGAACATAGGTAAACTGAAGCTTTCAGGCCACCGGAAGCTTGCTCATGTGAACTTGTGGCAATGGTGATGTCTAACTCAGGACCTGTGCATCTCAGTCAGACAAGGGCCCAGAATGGAGCTAGGGAAATGGGTGGTGGGCCATCCCTAGCCTGAGAACTATTGGAGACTGATTATTACTGAGTGAGGGAGAGTAGACTTTCCTTATGATCTCTAGATAGGCTGAGTAGACTCCAGTGGATGAACTTGCACCAAAGGACATCTAGGTACAAATGCTTGACTGGATAGGACCTAACATGTGTGGTGGGACACAAGAAGTCTGGTGGGAGTCTGGGGGCATGGATGGGGGAGTGGGGGTCTACATTTGATTAAGGATTGTTGTATGAAATGTACAAAAGCTCAATAAAAAAAAATTTTTAAGGGGAGATGAATGAACTTCTTGGTTGGTCACTGGATGGTGGTCTCCGAGGAAAACCTGTTCTCCAGCACCAAGCCCTGTCTGATGTGTTAGACTGGGAGTAGGAAATCTGGATCTTTCTACCCACCTCACTCACACCTTCACCTGCCAATACCCACCCTTACTCCCATACATAGTATAGGACCCATGCATAGCCACTCTAACAAACCCATGGTCATCATGATCCACCCTGTGTACAATCTCAGACAGGATCAGGGTCTTCTTCAGGCTGACCAGAATGGGCACTGAGCTCCTGGGACCCAGAACAGACTCCCAAATCCACTGAAGCCTTTGGAGCCTAAGCTGAGGTCACAGATCCCAGAAGATGGCAAAGGGGGTGAGGGTAGTTGCATAGGGCCAACACCAGCATTCCGTACAGTCTTTTAGAAGTGGCACATTCCCTGTCTCCTTAACCAGATAAACCTCAAAATACTAAGCACTAGCAACTCAAGCTTGAATTTTAACAAGTCCATGTGGTGGCCCTGGTTCCTCCATGCTGCTCAGCAGGCCTTTGATGAATAAAAACCAAGATGATGGATTCATTATTATTTAATAAACAGCCTGGGTTAGATAAACAGAACCCTTCCCCAAAGAGAGTTCTTGGAGGGGTGGGGGAGGGGCGAGGTGGCGGGGAGGCAAGAAAGCAAGCAAAATGGCCTTTGATGGTGAAAAGGTTATGGCTACTAAGTTATTCCACACATTGGACTCCACCAAGGAGGAAAGCAAGGCCCAGGGAGGGAAAGGGCCTTACCCAGGTACATCCCATCCCCAAAGAATTCCTTCAGAGGAAACCTTTCTCCCCACAGCTCTTGAGCCTTTGTCTAGCTGTGATGAGGGACTCAGCAAGAAGCAGAGAGGACAGGAAACAGCAGGAGCAGGAAGGAGGTCAGGAAGAGGCGGATGAGACCCTAGCCAGCTCCTACGCAGCCTTACCAATATTCAGGACAGCAAAACAGTGTTTCCAAAAATATTTACAGTGACTCTAAATTAATGAGGTACTACATCAGCACTTACAATGGGAGGATGTGGGGCTGGGTCCTCCGGGGGGAAGGACGCAATCAGCTCAGGGTCTGTGGCAAGGGGGACTGGACCTGGGGGAAGGCTGGCCTTGCAAAGCCCAAGGAGGAAATCCAGACCAGCAAACACTGGAGACAACAGAGCCCATTCCCCTCCCTGAGGAAGGGAGAGCATGCTGCATTCTCAGAACTGTAGAAAGTGTCTTCAGCTTGCCTTCCCCACCCCCACCCAATGAGGAAATCGCCTCCATTGCATCCCAGGTCAACTTCTGTTGACCAGACACTTACTCTTGCCCCTGACTCTCATTCTAGTCTGGGCAGGCCTGGTCCTCCCAAAGAGTCGCTGTCAGTAAAGCAGAATTCAGAGCAGAGGGTTAGAGCCAGTGCTGCTACGTGGAAGTCTCGGGAGTCCAATCCTTTCAAGATTCAGTCTCTACCTCCTGGGACTGGTGGTAGGAGCCAGTGAGAACATAGAGGTAAAGGACCACACATTCAGGGAATACCTCTCAGGCAGGGGGCCTTGTGGGCCAGGTTTCAGGGACACACACACACACACACACACACACAAAGAGACTGAAATGTCCTAGGACTGGGACAGGGGTGGTGGTGCATACCTTTAATCCCAGCATTCTGGAGGCGGAGGCAGGCAGATCACTGTGACAGCAAGGCCAGCTTGGTCTATATAGCAAGTCCCAGGCCAGTTGGAGCTTCAGGGAGACCCTGCCTCAAAATACAAACAACAACAACAACAAGTCCTAGGACTACAGTTAGATAAAGCCATGCTGCAGTACTCACAGTGATCACGGTATGGAATCATCTTAGCTGCCCATCAATAGATGGATAGACAAAGAATGTGGTATATATACAGTGGAGTTTTATTCATCCATAAAGAAGAATGAAATCATGCCTCTGCAACTAAATGAATGGAACTTAAGCCATCATCATATTAAGTAAAATAAGCTAGTCTCACGAAGACAAGCGGTGCATGTTTTCTCTTGTATGTGGAATGCAGGCAGGGAACAGGGCATGAAAGTAAAAGGATTAGGTATGTGGAAGGTGGAAGGGGGACAGGAAAAGAGGGCATGGGGAATAAGAAAATAATGCAGAGGTGAATATGATCAAAGCAAATTAGTACAACGTATGCTTATATGGAAACATCACAGTGAAACTCATTACTCTGTGCAATTAATAAGTGCTAATAAGTGCATCAAGTTAGAGAAGGCTAGAAAAGTGGCCACAATTAAGGGGCTTCTGAAGAGCTGGCCCTGCGTGGTCTGGCACAGTAGCGCCTCAACTCATGAGCACTAGAAATATGGCCTGGCCAACAGCATGAGTTGCAAATGCGTAATGTGTGCTCAGGCCAAGTGTGTGTTGTACCCCTTTAATCCCAGTACTCGGGAGGAAGAGGTGGGGATACAGGCCAGCCTGATCTACGTAGTGAGTTACAGGCCTGCTAGGATTACAGAGAGACTTTGTCTCAAAAAAAAAAAAAAAATGTACTGAGTGTGAATGAGTGTGAAGGACTTGGTGTGAGAAAAAAGAATGTGAACTTATTAGTAATTTTTACATGGATTACATGCAAAAATGATAGCTTTTTGATAGTCTAGGAAAAATAAAACATTATTAAAATGAGGTTGTTTCTTTAACTTTATTAAGTGACTGGAAGTAAAATTAAAAGCACATATGTGGCCTATGCAATACTTCCTACTGGACACCACTGAGATGAAGGACCAGACATAGGCCTCAGGGTGTTTACTCTGAAGACACCTTTGGGAGTGGCTTGGAATGAGGGGTTCATAAGAAGCTGCTTCAGTTTTCTAGATCAAAAGCAGTACTGCAGAGAGGATGCTGATTCAGATGTTCCAATCACAGATGGTGTGTCATAAAGTTGAATCAGAGAGAAGTGTTATTTCTTTCCTCCTTAAGCCAGAGTGCCAATAAGCCCAACTACTGGTAATAGGTAAATCTTGCATCCTAGTAGATCAAGTTTATTATTAGGCACTTGTGTGTTTTTTCCTAGTCTAACTTTTTTTTGTGTGTATACGTGGATATATGTGTGTGTGTCTTTCTGTCTGTCCTGCATGTGTACTGGGTATGGGTGCATGTATGTGCATATGCATGTACATATATATGCAGGCCTGAGGTCAGACTTGGATGTTGTTCCTCAAGATGCCACCCACCTGGCTGTTGCTTTTTTTAAATTGAGTTTTTAAAATTTCATACAGTATTTCCCACTCACATCCAGACCCCCTCCCCCATCCATGCCTCCCCCCCGCCACTGAATCCTATGCACTCTGCCATACATGCTGAGTCCTATTCATTCAGGTGTTTGTACCCAAATGTCCTTCAGTGTAAATGCATCCACTGGAGTCTAGTCATCCCATCCAGTGGTCGTATGTAAGTCATATTCTCCCTCACCCAGCAGCATAGTCGAATCTCTACAACCAAGGCTCATGGAACACAGTGGAATAAAGAGTAGAGAGAGGGCTAATGCATCCCTCAATCGGCACCAGTGAAGCTTCCATGTACATTAGAGTGTGATGCACACAGAAGGCTCTTGATTTTTTAGTGTCTCTCACTGACCTGTAATGTGCTGATTCATCTAAGCTGGCTGACCCAGGAACGCAGGCATCCATCTGTCTCCTCCTCTCCAGTACTGGGATTACAAGAGTGCACCACCACACCTGAATTTTTTGCATGTGTTCTTGGAATCAAATTCAGGCTCTCACATTTGCATAGCAAGAACTTTACCAACCAACCTCTCTACAGCCTAACTTGTCTTTTAAATGTCATAAAGTGACTTAAATTTGTCATTCCTACTTTATAGATTAGTAAACCGAGGTTCAGATAGTTACATCACTGGCTCAGGATCATGTGGTTTTTAAGTAGTAGAAAGACCTTGACTTTGACTCCAGAAGCCTGAGAGCTGTACTTCCAGGAGGTATTTTCCCAACGCAAAGCCCTGCTTCTGCACATAGACCTAACTGGGCACTGTTTCATTGAAGAACTGCACAGAACAGGAGTCTTGGAGATGAAGCCTGCTTTCTCTTCCATCTGTCAGTCTGAAGGATAAGACTGAATGAAAAACAATTCACCTGAACTCACAGCAAAAATAAATCAAGGATCACTGGACTGGAGAGATAGTTCAGTGGTTAAGAGCATTTGCTGCTCTTAAAAGCAAAGGATCCAGGATCAGTTCCCAGCAGTCAAATCAGGAGATTCACAACTGCCTGTTAACTCCAGGCCCAGAGGATCCAATGCCCTCTTCCGGTCTCCAAAGGTACCTGCATACACTCAGGCACACACACACATATACATAAAATAAAAATTTTAAAATAAAAATAACAGGATAACTTGCAAGGTCAATACAATTTATGATTACGCAAAATAAGCATAAAGTTCAGGCTATGGATCACTGCATGATATGACAGTAATAGTTATTAAAAGTAGTAATAGTTGTGTGTATGTGTGTGTGTGTGTGTATGCTTGTGTGCGTGTGTATGCCTATGCACATACAGGTGGAGACTAGATGAAACGCCTTCCTCAATTGCTTCACCATATAATTTTTAATTTTTAATATTTTAAATTAGCATACAAGCTATTAGATATTATCATAACATTTTCAACATAGCCCACAGAAAAGGAGAAAATGTTTACCAGCTATATTTCAGACAGAGGCTAAACCCAGAATTACAAAGAATTGCAAAAATTAAATACCAAGAAAGTGAAACTTTCAGTCAACACATGGGCTAATAAATTAAACAGACAGTTCTCAAAAGAAAAAACACAAACGGCCAATAAATAGTTTTAAAAGTGTTCAATATCCCTAGCCATCAGGGAAATGCAAATTAAAACTACTTTGAGGTACCCAATCAGAATGGCTGTCATCAAGAAACCTAAGAACAAATGTGGGAGAGGATATAGGGAAAGAGGAACCCTTCACTGCTGATGGACAGCAGACTAGTACAGACATTGGAAATTGGTATGGAGGTTTCTCAAAAAAAAGTTAAAATAGGACAGCATGTGGCCCAGCTATAACACTCCATGGCATATACCCAAAGGACTCTATATCCTAGCACTTGCACATCCATGATTCTTGCTGCCCTATTCATAATAGCTAGGAAATGGACTCAACCTAGATGTCCATCAGTAGATGAATGGATAATGAAAATGTAATTCACATACACAATGGAATTTTATTATTAAAATTATCTACTTATTAAAGAAGAATGAAGTGAAGAAATTTTCAAGAAAAAGGATGGATCTGTAAAGACTAATATTAAGTGAGATAATCCACCTAATTTTTTTGAAACAGGGTCTCTCACTGAATTTGGGGCTTACCATTTGGCTAAAACCACCTGGTCAGTGAGCTCCCAGGATCTGCATGTCTCTGTCCCACAGCAGTGGGGTTACAGTAATACACCATCACATTTTACTTGGATGCTGAGGATCTGAACTCAGGTCCTCACACTTGCACACAAACACTTTACCTACTGAGCCATCTCCCCAGCTCATTCTTTATTGAGTGCTTATTCCATATTAACAGAGTGATAGTCAAGAGAAAACTGTGAAGGCAAACATGCCTGGTCTCAGACCTGGAGAGATGACTCCATGTAGTGGTTAAGAGCACTGGCTGCTCTTGTAGAGGACCCAGATTTGAATCCCAGCACCTACACAGAGGCTAACAACTGTCCATAACTCCAGTTCCAGGGTATCCAATGTCCTCTTATGACTTCTGCAGGCATTGCATGACACAGGTGCACTTACATACATGCAGGCAAAACACCCATACACATGAAACAAAAATAATAAATAAAATATTTTTTAAATGCCTGGTTTCAAATTCTGGATGTCTTAATGTAACTCTCCAAGCCTCTGTTTCATCAACTGTAAAGTGGGATAATAGAGCACAGTAACTGTCAGAATTATAAAATATTAAAAATAAAGCTTTAGGTCCACTGGCTGAGAGTGTGCACACAGTAAACACTGCCTACTACAATTATCTTATTTAGTGGATGGAGAGATTACTTGCGTAAAGAGTAGAGATTGTTCTTCCTGAGGACCCAAGTTTAGTTCCCGGCACCCATGTAAGATGGAGCACAACTGCCTGTAACTCCAGCTCCAAAGGACCCAACACCTCTAGTTTTGCATATACATACCCATATGTGGACTCACATACATACACATAATTACAAAATAATAAAATTAAATCTCTAAAAACAAATTATTTATTCCTCACAATAACCCTGTTGACAGAGTCAGTAATGATAGCTGGAAGTGGTAATCTTTCCAATTTACAAATGCAGAAACTGAGGCACAAAGATGTTAAGAAACTTGCCCAAATCCCTTCACTTCCAAGTACTAGATGTAGCATTCAAATCAGCGACTGCTGGTCTCAGGGTCTGCAGCCACAGTCAGCATGCTATATAGTTCATGGTCTTCAGCAATTCACAAAGCTGTAATTCTTTTCTTACTGTTATCTTTTAAAACATTGCATGTTAGTTTCTGGCTGTACGAAAAGTATCATTCTTAGCCAAGCATGGTGGCACATGCCTGTAACCCTAGCACTTGGATGGTAGAAGCAAGAGAATCAGGAGTTCAAAGTTAGCTACTGCTACTTAGCAAGTTCAAAGCCAGCCTGGGCTACAAGACACCCTGTCTCAAAAAAATAAAAACATGGGGCTGGAGAGATGGTCCAGGGGTTAAGGGCACTGGCTGCTCTTGCAGAGGACCTGGATTCAGTTCCCAGCATCTACATGGCAGCCATCAACCACCTGTAATTCCAGGGTATCCCACATCCTCTTTTGACCTCCATGAGCATTGCATGCACATGGTACACTTACATACATTCAGAAAAAAAACACTCATACACATAAATCAAAAGAATTAAAAAGAAAAAGAAAATAGAAACAAAGAAAAAGGTATCATTCTGTCTACCCACTAGCAGTTTTGTTGTTTCTTTGCTTGTTTCTTTCTTTCTTTGCTTGTTTGTGACAGTCTCACTATAGAGCCAGGCTGGCCTTGAACTTACAGCAATCCTCCTGCCTCAGCCTCCAAGGTACTGGCATTGCAAGCATATACCACCATGCCTAGCTCTGCTCACAGTTTTTTATAGCAGCCAGTGGGATGGCCCACTGCTTTGTATAAGCTGCCTGGGTGCCCCAGGGCTCAGCCCATCACTTCCCAGAAAGCCCTGAGATCACAAGCACCTAATAGCAGTCTATCTTGCCAAAAAGACAGTGTACTGGTGCTACAATGTGTCCTGCCCTTGCAGCTGCTCAGGGCTGAGGTGATTGTGGCGAAAGAAATAAGCACTGGGCATGGGTAAGCCAGACTGAAGCATCCTGCAGAACCTGGGCTCAGCCAGGTGGTTCCTGTACCTGAATGCTTGGTGATGCTGACCTCTGGTGGCCAGACACTGGTATTCAGCCATGCCCTCCCACCTCCAGGGTTCCCAACAATGGTTTCTAGACCCGCCTCAGAACTGGCAAGGATGAATGAAGCAAGGCACCAGATAGTTCAGGAATGACTGACATCTTTCCATCTTGTAGGGCCGCCGCCCCCTCCCCGCCCCCAGCCCCAGGCTTCTGGACCTGCCAACCCCAGAATTTTTGTGGCTCTGGAACCAAAAGAACCCTTAGCGAAGGAGATTTACCCACAATCAAATCAGTTGATGATTCTAACCGTGAACAGATCCTAGAACCCAGCACAGATCCCCAAAGTCCTGGAGAACCAAGCTCTGGCCCCTCCAGCCTGTTCGGTGTTTTTCGCTACATACTCTTTCTGGAAATGTGGTTGCGCTATAATGACACAGTATCTTGTTCCGACTCTGACAGACAGAAAAGAATGACTTTGTCGTACTGTTTTCTCTTTGGGTGTGCAGGAATAAAACCAGGAGACACTGAATCATCCTTAGTATTATTCATAACTCTTCAAGTGTGTCACTCTGTGAAGATAACACATGAAAGGGAAAATGAAACTCTATTTTATTAAGGAAAATTATGGACTAGAAAGACACTGAGAAATTGCTTTAATAAACTGACAATTGGTAAGAAAAAAATGATAGACAGCCCCAGCCCGGAAGGGAGGCATCTCATTGCTGAGCTCGCAGTGCCATCCTGTGGTCGACCATTCACATGACAAGACCCCAGCCTACGCTCCTCCCGCCTTTAAAATCTACTCAACATTGAATATATACAGCTTGAGGTGGGGGGTTTCGTAATTTCTTACGAGCCTTTTCACCTAACTTCCTTTCCTAAGCCCCTTATTTGGAATTTTTGTGCCTGTGAACTTTGTGCTGGAGTCTCTTAAGCTACACCTACTAATTTCAGTATTTTCAAAACACAGCTAAGTTGGCCCAAGAGCTATACGTATGGAGACAGTGTTTATTCATGACCCCATGAAGTTATGAAAAAAAAAATAAACACTATATAATATAGAAATTTGACAGCAGGGTGGGGAAGACAGAGAGAAAACTTTCACCTATTTCCTTGGTACGAGAAACTCCGATAAGA
This sequence comes from Nannospalax galili, assembly GCF_000622305.1. Lineage (NCBI taxonomy): Eukaryota > Metazoa > Chordata > Mammalia > Rodentia > Spalacidae > Nannospalax > Nannospalax galili. Next base: position 1,524,915 of record NW_008340932.1, read on the forward strand.
TACGTGACCGGAGAGATGGTTCAGTGGCTCCTGCAGAGCACCCAGTTTGATTCCAAGCCATGGCAGCTAACAACCACCCATAATTCCAGTTCATTCAGTGCCTTCTTCTGACCTCCATGGGCATTTCAAGACATGTACTTACATACATGCAGTCAATACACTCATACACATAAAATAAAAAGAATAATTAAAATAAAGTGATATATGAACTTCAGCACTAAGAGACACAGACAGAACTAATCAGCAACCAAGCCACCTAGGCCTCTATCTTCAAGAGATTTAGAGCCTTTTGAGAGAGAGACATTCTTTACTGAGTAATATGAAAAAGTGCATCGTAGCCATGGAAAGTGTTACACAGACACAGTCAGAGCTGTAAGAATCTGACTTTGAAAGACTTTTAGTAATGGAAACATGAAGGCCTTCTCTGTGACCTATTTAGGATGAAAGAAAACAGCATAAAATGGCAAATGTGTTGGCACGTGTAAGAGCCTTCATTTAATACCCATAACCCAGTACTGAAAAAAAAGTGTAAAGAAATCCTCTAAAAGCTCCTATTTCTCCTTTAATGACTTCTTTGAAAATATTTTACACTTTTAAAAACTCAGTGTTGGCAACGATGGGGAGAAAGGAGAACTGTTACACACTGTTGGTATGACTATAAATTGACACAGCCATTATGGAAAAGAATATAGAGGTGCCTCACAAAACTCAGAATGAGACTACCATATGACCCAGTAATCCTGCCTCTTGGTACATCTCCAAAGAAAAGGAAATTAGTAAGTCAATGAGACCTCTGCATTCCCACCTTTATTATAGGACTTCTCAAAATAGCCCAGATACTCAACCTAAATGTCTATTGTAAGATGAGTTAAAATGGGCCTGTAGAGATAGCTCAGTGGTTAAGAGCACGGACTGCTCTTCCAGAGGACCTGGGTTCAGCTCCCAGGTCTGTAACTCCAGCTCCAAGGGATCCAACACCCTCTTCTAACCTCCACAGGCATTGCACAACACAGGTCCACTTACAAACAGGCAGGTAAAACAGCCATACATATAAAATAAAAATAAATAAATCAAAAAAAATAAAGAAAGATAAGGGCTGAAGGGGAAAGACTCAATGATAATGTACTTGTCAGGCAAGCATAAGGACCCGAGTTTGAATCTAAAGAACCCATGTACGGCCATACACAGTAGTATGTATCTGTAACAAGAAGAGAGATGAAGACAGGAGATCTCTGGCAGCTTGCCAGCCAGCTAGCCTGGTGAGCACAGCAACAAACAAGAGACCCTGTCTCAAACAGGTGATTATCAAGGACAGACACCTGAGATTATCCTCTGAATGCTACACACACACACACACACACACACACGCACGCACGCACACACACACACACTCACACGCTCACACACACATACAGAGTTTTTAAAGAAATCTAGATTGATAAAGGAAATGCGGTATCACATACAAATAGGACATTATGGGGCTGGAGAGATGAATACTGACTGTTCTTGCAGAAGACCCAGGTTCGAATCCCAGCACCCACATGGCCACTAACAACTGTCCATAACTCCAGTTCCAGGGGATCTGACAGCCTCTTCTGACCTTTGCGGACATTGTACAACACGGGTGCACTTTTAATTATTAAAAAAATAGGATATTATGAAACCCTGACGGCTAGGGGTGTAGCTCAATTGGTAGAGTGTTTGCCTAGGACGCACAAAGACCTCAGCTCAGTTCCCAGCACCACTGGACATGGTGGAACATGCTGTAAACTCAAAACTCATGAGGTAGGGACAAGAGGGTCAGAAGTTCAAGATCATCCTCAGCTATGTACAAATTCAAGGCCAACCTGGGAAACATAAGACTCTGTCTCAAAAAAAAAAAAGATTAAATTTCTTTTAAAATGGAATCCTGTCATTGTGCCAACAAGTACAAGCCTGGAAGGCAGGATACTAAGGAGAAATCTCATGGCACATACCGCGTGTTCTCACCTACATTTGTAAACAAAGAAACTTGATCCCAGAGAAGTAGGGAGTTGCGTAGTGACTACCACCATCTGAGAAAGGAGGGAAAGATGGAGAGAGAGTGGATCACAGAGGTAGGGGTGCAGATGGACAAAAGGGGTAACCTCCCACAAAAGTACTAACCAGACCTTACCCTGCTTACCTTCTGAGATCTGAAGAGACCAGGTATGGTCAGGGTGCTATGGCTGCCACCCAGATGAACAGAGGGTGACTATGGTGGACAATAAATTGTATAGTTCAAAATATCTAATAGAGAGGATTTTCAATGTTCCAAACACAAGAAATAATATTTGAGGTGATAAACAGTTTTGACAAGATCATTATGCCAGAGCTGATCTATTATGCAGTACCCATAAATATACATAATTGAGCTGGGTGTGGTAGCCAAATCTTTAATCCCAGCATTCTGGAGGCAGAGGCAGGTGGATCTCTGTAAGACCAAGGTCAGCCTGGTCTACATAGAAAGTCCAGGCTAGCTGGGGCTACAGAGAGACTTGTCTCACAAAAACCAACAAAAAGAGCATGCCAATTTAATTGTATGCCAAGTAAAATAATAATATTGTAATCATAAAAGTATGGAATATATACTTAACTAATTAAACAGTATAATACAAACAATTGGGAGTGACTATATCTTACCAAAATCTGAAATGCATACTTAGTCTGCTTATTGGGAGCCCTGGGACTGGAGACATACATGATAGGAGTTTGACAGTGTCAGGAAAATTACAAAAACTTCTCTAGGAAGATGATGGCTGTGATAAGATTTAGATAGTAAGGACGCAGGTAGGCCAGAGGATAACTACAGAAGCACTGGAAAGAATATGCAAAAAGGTCCTGTGGCAGATCAGAGAAGCCAGACCAAAAGAAACCAAGTAAGGCTGGAACTGGTAACAATAGAGACTGTGTTAAAATGAGAGAAACTAGAAACCAAATCACACAGCCATTTGTGAGCCATCTTGAAGAGTTCGTTTCAATTAACGGGGTGTGGTAGTGGCATGATCTAGATGTTGTTACAGAAAAGCCACCCTAGCTGTATGCTGGATAAAAAGAAGAGCCAGAATGCAATTAGGAGACACTGATACCAACTAAAAATGACAGCAGCTTGGATTAAGAGCATCGTGGTCAAAGTGGAAATAAGTGAACAGAGATATTTAGGATTGGATGTAGGTATGAGGAAAAGGGCATATCTCTAAGTTTCCTTTTTTTCTGAACCTAAAGGAATAGGGTGTCATTCCTGGGAACAGGGTGTAGAAGAGCTGGCGAACAAACACCAACTCTCCCTTTCCCTTCAGTGACTGCATCAGTCTTCTTACAGGCCACTCCTGCTCTCCTGGGCTCACCTATCTTTTGTTCCAGCTCTGCAAGGGCTCTGATGAGCCTGCAACAGGGCCTCCTCCTGTCTGGCCCCTACCATGCCCTTCTTGCTTCCTAATCTAGGCTTCTGTAGATATTACTACACTCAGCTTGGTCTTGTATGCAAATTAGAAAAGGAAAAAGATTTTGTACCCAAGTCAGTAGATAAACAATTTATACAAACGCTTGGTGTCTCCAATGACCAGCACAGCAAACGATATTGGTGCAGAAGTGGCCGTTTTATCTTGGGGGTAGTCAACAGCTACATAATTGGACTTAAACCCCACTCAGTGGAAGGAAATCCATTTGTGGTACTACAAACAGCCAAATACACATGACTGGAGAGGTCATAGATCTGAGAGAAAACCCCAAGACTATCACATCCCTAGATAAATGTAATTTTCTACTATGTGCAAAATATGGATCCTTATATTTACAGACAAGTATCCCAGTCACCACCCATCAAAGAAGCTTCTTTTTCAACAGACAGAGATTATCACGGGGTTCCACACCTGGTCACACACAGACATTGTCTGTGAATTGCCCAAGCCTAAGTGGCACATCTACAATGCAACCTCTATGCCTAAGGCTCATGGAACATAGAACAAGGGGTAAAGAGAACACTAACGCATCTTTCAATTCTCATTAATGAAGCTCCCTCATACAACAGAGGGCCAGGAACACAAAAGGTCATAAATGGCCAGAGCATAGAGAAAAAAGTCCACAGAGTGTGGGTCCTTGGACAGGACTACTAGATTAAAATCCACCCTCCCAGGGCTCCTATATTAAAATCCACTCACCCAGGGCTCCTATATTAAAATCCACTTACCCAGGGCTCAGGGACCATTGCGGAAGAGGGGGCAAAAAAATTGTAAGAGCCAGGGAACGGTGCATGACCACATGGAAATAAAGTCCTACAGGCTCCTGGGACTCTTCTCATATGAACCTACAGCAATGGTGTCAGCATGCACAAGACCCATGCAAACTCAAGCAGACAAAAACCCAGCACAAAACTGTGAAAATGGACAGCAGTCCCCAGTCATAGTCAAAGAATTATTGGCAACTGATTACTGCTGGGTGAGGAAGAGCTGATCTTCTTAAAGGGAGGGATTCTAGATAGGCTGACTAGACCTCCGTGGATGAACTTCCACTGAGGGACGTCTAGGGACACTAACTTGTCATGATAGGCCTTAACAAAAATGACAGAATGTATGAAATCCAGTGGGGGCAGCTATGAGCAGGTACCAATGGGGATGGGGGTATAAAGTTGATTAAGATGTTCTGTATGAAATACACAAAAATTCAATAAATTTTTTTTAAATAAACTGCTTGGTGTTTCTGTTTTGCCAATCAGCCCATTCAATCTGTATACATTAGCATCCCCTTCCTTATTATTATTCTTACTGAGAAGCCTCAGCTCCAGAATGTGCTTTCCAGGAAGTCAGGCTAGAGATGTGAAATGATCACCAAGCTTCAGCTGGGGGCATTGCTACCCTGCTAGAGACCAGACCAGCAGGATATGAGCAGATGTGATTCATGCTTCTGCTGGTCACCTCCTTCCAAAACAGAAGCTGCTTACTCTTTACCTCCTGTGTTTCCCTTTTCCAATAAACTAGAATGTGGATGTGAACTGGTGGGCCCACTTTGACCATGGGCATAGAGTCAACATCCCCAAGGGGAGCACAGAAACCAGACACTCTGTAAAGAACTGGGCTGCCCATCTAATTCTGCCTTGTTAGTGGCAAGAGAAATAACCATTGGTGAAGTCTTGTCTCTCTATCCCATACCTTAACCAGTGCCATAACTAAGACATGGGGAAGGCTGGAACAGGACCAGAATTGAGTGCAAGTGGCATTTGAGAAACATTTAAGAAATTCAAGTGAGGGGGCTGGAGAGATGGCTCAGCAATTAAGAGCCCTGGCTGCTCTTGCAGAGGACCCAGGTTCAGCTCTAAGCACCCACATGGTAGCTAACCATCCATAACTCCAGTTCCAGGGAATCTGACACCCTTTTCTGGCCTCCAAGAGTATTGCATGCACTGGAGAACTTTCATACATGCCCAAAAAGCACTCATACACATAAAATAAAAACAAATATATCAAAAAATTATTTAAAGCAGTCCAAGAGAAATGAAAACCAGCTGAATGAGTCTAGAATTCAACAAAGAGATGTGAGGCGAAAAACATATCCTCATGCATCGACTCCCTCTTACGTGTGGCTAGTAATGAAAGGCTAATTGTGAGACTGTCTAGGAAGGAGGTAAGAATGAGCAGCGAGTCTGTGGCAGGAAGATTCTTGAGGCCCTATGATCCCGGCCTCCTGGTGTGGATTTCCATGTGCAGCCTTCTCCCCTTGAATGCAAGTTGAACTTAATTTGTGGCAAAAGTCATGGAACATCACTTCCCAAATCAGATGAGAAAAAGCCTGGACCCCATCTTGAGCATCTTTTCTCTCAATCATTTGTTCTGTGGAAAGCCAACTGCCATGTTGTGAAGTACCCTGTGGATGAACCCACATGGCAAGGATCCAAAGGAGGCCTCTCTAGCCAATACCACATGAGGACATGAAGCCCTTATCCCAATATCCTTCTGGAAGTGAATCCTGCCAATAGCCCTCTCAGGGGGGACTTGGAATCAGATTCTGCAATCCCAGTCGAGCATTCAGATGATTGCAGCCCCAGCTAACACCTCCACCAAAGCTTTAAATATTCAGCAATGCCACAGCCAGATTCTCAACCTATTGAAACTCAAGCAAAATGAATGCTTGTTATTCACTGCTGCTACATTTAGGAGTAATTAGTTTCCCAATAATCCGTAACTAAGGCACTGGAAAGATGGCTCAGCGGTTAAGAGCACTAACTGCTCTTACAGAGGACCTGGGTTCAGTTCCCAGTACCCACTTGGCAGCTAACAACTGTCCATAATTCCAAGCTCCAGGGAATCCAACGCCCTCTTCTGACCTCTACAGGCACTGCACGACACAGGTGCACTTAGGCACATGCGGCCAATACACTCATATGGATAAAATAAAAATAATAAATAGCCAGGCGTGGTGGTGCACGCCTTTAATCCCAACACTTGGGAGGCAGAGGCAGGCAGATCTTTGTGAGTTCGAGGCCAGCCTGGTCTACATAGTGAGTTCCAGGACAGCTAGGGCTACAGGGAAATCAGTAACTAAGACAGAGCCCATGCCAGAGCCTCAAGGACATCCCTCCTTTAATGTCTGGTAGAAGAAAATGAATGAGTAAAGAAAACAAGTAACAGATACAGGCCAATCCAGATGGGGCCACAGCCAGAATCCAAGGAAAAACAAAAGCAAATCAGGATGGAGGGACTAGTCAGTCATGTTCAGATGCTTCTGATAGAGTAAATAAAAGAGAAAAATATCAGACAGGTGATGAGACATGGAAGTCACTGACTTAGGATCTGAGGGGGCGCTCCAGGATTGATGGGCCTGAGAAACCCATTTATAATGGCTAGAAGAGAGTTAGAAAGTAGGAAATACAGAATTTTTACTAGACTGTGACAGATAAAACAAGAAGGAAATGGAACAGTTTATAAAGCAGTATAGCAAATGTTTTCATTGAGATTGTACATCAGCCAGGGGATACTTCCAGAATGGCAGCATGAGGAGTTCTTTGGAAACGGCTCCTAAAGAAATGATCATAACCAATAAAAGTTCTTAAACCAAACCATGTAAAGTCTCCAGATATTGTCCTAAGGCCATACAGCAAATGCAACATTAATTCAAGACCTAAATTTCACAGCAAGAGGCGATGGAATGTGGACCAGGATGTGCTCTGTCTGTCTCTCCCCTATCCCTTCTCAACTGAGAAGGTGTTAGCTCCAACCCTAGCAGATGTGGTTCAAGAAAAGGGGGCTTCCCAGCATTCCCAGCCAAAGGCTACAGCATTACACTGGAAAGGACAGACCATCAGCATGTATTTCTCCAAACTCCGACTTGCAAAGTTCAAACTCCTGGGAAATGTGGTCAACATATAAAGATTCACTTTCTCCACCGAGTCCTCACTTGAAGAGCAGAAGGCATCAAGCACAACAAACAGGGCATATACTGCCCTCACCCGGTTCAGTTGTAGGATGTTAGTTCCATACTAGGACAGGAAAGCCAGGAGAAACAAAGGTGGCCACCCCTGTCCCATAAATCAGGGGCATCACTCCCGAAGAATCAGACTACTGTCTGCCCTAGCTCTAAAGAATCGCTTGAGGAGTTTTTTTGAGAGGGAAAGGCTGTCAATAAGAACAGAGAGCTCCAAAGCTCACAGCAGAGAAACTGGTTTTATTTGAAACAGAGTGTAGGCAAGATCAAGATCAAGGTCATTGTCAATGAAAACAGAGCTTTTGGAGCTCATAAGAAGTTAGCAGTTCCATTAGAGCAATAATCCTTGAGTGTGCCAGACAGAACCAGGGTCAGAGAGAGCTAAGAGCCAAGATCGGAACAAACCTCAAAGCCTTGCTTTAAAACAAATTTAATTGGATTAGACTGCAAAGCAATTGATAGCCCAAGACATCAGCAGCAACATTTATTAAAAAATCAGATGGAAGTTAGCAGATGCTATAATCTAAATGTAATACTAGCAGAGGCAGAGAGCTTGACAAACAGATCAGAGTCAAAAAGAGTCCTATCAAAGATGGTCATCCCAGGGTAACTGGGTGCCCAGGACTACACTCCATGAGGAATGACATCAGAGGCTTTGGAAAATTAGTTCTGCCAAGTCACTAAACAAGCACACAAAAGCAACAAAAGCAAACCACAGACAGAGTAAAGAGAATCAGTCTGCAGAGTTCCTATGATATATTACCTGACTAACATGTCCAGATTTCAACCAAAAACAAGTATAAGGTTCTACAAAGAAGCAGAAATGCAAATAGGAAGAAGTGGTCAACAGAAATTCTGTGTGAGGTGGCCCAGAAGTCAGACTTGACAAACATGACAGGCTGGACAGAGAAGCCAATACCACCTCTTCATAGGATGCCAGAAACCGAGCTTCCTAAAATAAAAGAAGAGTTGATGACAATGTCTCACCAAAATAAGAGTACCAAGGAACAGGGTACTCTTATTTACCAATGCTCAGTTGGTAAAGTACTCGCTGTACAAGCATGACAACCTGAGTTTGGATCCCCAGCATCCACATAAAAAGCTGGTGGTGGGCACCTGTTACCCCAGCTCTAGGATGGTGGGGATAGGAGAACCTGGGGCTTGTTGGTCAGCACCCTGGCAGAATCAGTGAGGTTCAGGTCCAGTGAGAGATGCTATCTCAAAAAATAAAATGGAGAGTGATTGAGGAAGACACCCAACATCAACCTCTGGCCTCCATATGCACATGCATCTTCACATACGCATGTGCAAACACAAACATACACACATATAGACAAAAAAATAAGAATACTAATAAAGAGGCATAGATTTTTTTAAGACACAAATGAGATCTAGACTTAAAAATAGTTTATAAAGGGGCTGGAGAAATACCTCAGAGGATAAGAGAACTGACTACTCTTGCAGAGGACCCGGGTTCGAATCCCAGCACCCACATGGTAGCTAACAACCATCCGTAACTCCAGTTCCAGGGAATATGACAGCCTCTTCTGACCTCCATGGGCACTGCACAACACGTGTGTTCTTACATACATGCAGACATTACCCTCATACATATAAAAATAATAAAATATTTTTTTAAAGAAAATTTTTAAAAAACTTCACTGGAGGAACTCAACAATAGATTTGAGTTGGCAGAAGAAAGCATCAGTGAACTTGAAGAAAATTAGTAAGTATTACACAATACAAGGAGAGAGTGAAGAAAATTAGTGGAACCCCAGAGAAATGTAGGCCAACATACACCTAAAAAGTATAATAAATTGGGTTATCACCATGAGAAGACAGAAAGAAAGAAGCGGGAAAATATTTCCCCAAAAAAATAGTTATCTGGGACTGAAAAGATGGTCCAGTGGGTAAGAGCACTTCTGATCTTTCAGAGGACTGGGGTTCAGTACCCAGCATCCAACTCCAGTTCCAGGGAATCTGATGCTCTCTTCTGGCCTCCATGGGCACTGCATGCAGATAGTGTACTTACATACATGCAGCCAAAACACTCATGCACATAAAAAAGATTTTTAAAGATTTTTTTAAGTAAAGATTTTTTTAAAAAAAGGTCATCCAGGCATGGTGGCAAATGCCCTTTGGATGTGGAGACAGGAAGATCAGAAATTCAAGGTCATCCTTGGCTATCTATTGAGTTCCATGCCACTCTAAGTTAGAGTCTCTGTCTCAGATAAACTTAAGGCAAAAATATGTATAATGGTCAGTAGATTTTCCAGTTTGATGGAAAAGTAAAACAAAACTACACATCTATAAAATTCAGTAAATTCCAAGTAAGATCATTGAAAAGAGATTCACATTTCATAGTAAAAATGCCAAATGCCAGAAACAAAGATAGAATTTTCAAAGAAGCAAGAGAAAAAACTGTCTTGTCACATAGACAAGAACAGCAATTTTATTAATATCCAATCCTCACCAGAAATAACAGTTGTCAGAATGAAGGGGGATGACATGCCAAGTGGTGAAATTTTTAAAACCTGTCAGCCAAGAATCCTATATTCAGCAAAATTATTAAAAGGGCTAATAGTCCAATTATTAAATGGGCATTGATTGAAATCAACATCTCTCCAAAGGTACATACATGGTCAACAAGCATGTGAAAATAGACTCAGCACATTGGTCATCAGGAAAAGTTAAAACAGAACAGTGATGAGATACTATTTCACAACCTGACTATAGCAAGCAGCAGACAGTGTCAGTAAGAATGTGGAGAAACTGGAACCTTTGTACACTGTTGAGAGAAACAGCACAGTTACTTAAGAAAACTATCATTGGGCTGGAGATACAGCTCAATGGAAGAGTATTTCCCTAGCTTGCATGAGGCCACAGGTTCAATGCCCAAAACCAAAAAAAAAAAAAAAAAGAAGAAGAAGAAGAAGAAGAAGCATATAAGTACTATTGTCTGACATTTGTTATTCCAAAACTCATATGTTGAAATCCTAACCCCATACTGGTGGTATTAGAAGTTGGTGGCTTTGGAGAGGTGACTAAGTCCTGAATGAAGCCCAAAAAATAGGATTCATGCCCTTTAAAAAAAAATAATAAGCCCCAAGCCCCTTCTGCCATGTGATGACACAGCAGGAAGCCACCTCATCTGATGAATGGGCCCTTACCCTACATCAGACATGTCAGTCACTTGGGCATGGATTCTTCAGTCTCCAGAACTGTGACAAATGAATGTTTGTTCTTTAGAACCCATTCAGTCTGTGGTATTTTTGTTGTAGCAGCCTAAACAGACTAAGACACACCAAGAGAAATAAGAACATGTGTCTACACAAAAATATAGACACGTTCATAGAATCATTGCTCTATTACTCAAAACTAAAAACAAATGTTATCAATTAATATATATATATATATATATAAAACTAGGCATGGTGGTGTACACCTATAATCATAGCACTTGGCAAGCAGAGGTAGGTGGATCGCTGTGAATTCTAGGCCAGCCAGTGCTACATAGTGAGACCCTGTCTGTAAACTAATTAATTAATTAATAGTATAAATATCCATTCAATGGAATATTATTTGGCAGTAGTGAAAGATGCATTACTGATAAATGCTCCCACATGAGTAACCCTTGAATAGTTTCTGTGAAAGAAATCTGTCACAAAGAATTCCACATTTTATGATTCTATTGGTATGAAATGTTCAAAATGGGCAAATCTATAGAAGTATGTAAGTAGTTGCCTAGACAGGAAGAGAGTGATGAGAAAACCAGTGACTGCTAATGGCTATGGTGTTTGGTTTTGGTTGGATTTCCTAATTTTGCTTTTAACTTGTTCTGTTTTATGGGCACTATTTTTATTTATGTGTGTTTTGTATTTATTGATTGATTTTGTTATTTGACAATTCATGCATGTATATAATGTATTCTGATTGTTCTCTCCATAATGCCCTATCTCCCTCCCACTCAGCCCCCTCCTCTCAGTCTGTCCCTTTTCCAGGTTCATGGCTTTTGATTTAGTTTTGTGACCCATTTACTTTAACCAGAGCCATCTGTGTGACAGCTGGATTAGAATTATCCACTGGAGCTTGGTGGGATCATCAGTGGGTACAAAACTGAAAGCAATGATTTTTTCCCTCTCCTAAAACTATAGGTAACAGTGAGGGGTAGGGCCCCCCATGCCCCTCCTCCATCTTTGTCTGACTCATCCACAGCTGCTATGAGTTTGTGATGGCAATGGCTGTACTTGCCCAGAAGATGGTATTTCACAGACTTCCTTATTTACAGGCTTATACATTCTTTCTTCCCCTGTTTCACAACATTAACATTTTTTAAGATTTTAATTTTTAGTCATGTGCATACATGTGTGAGTTTGTGCCTGTGAGTGAAGGTGCCCTTGGAGGCCAGAAGAGGGTATCAGATTCTTTAGAACTGGAATTGCAGGCAGTCATGAGCTGCCTGACATGGGTGCTGGGCATTGAACTTGGGTCCTCTGCAAGAGCTGAGCCATCTCTCCACCACCATCCATTTATCTTTATTGGGATATACCCCCCATGCTTATCTCTTTCCATCCCCCAGCCTCATTTCTACTTTTACAACACATGTGTAACATATGTATGAATGGTTTTATGTATCTATATAAAATCTAGAACCCACAAAAGAGAAAACATTTGATACTTGTCTTTCCAAGTCTGCCTTTTTTAATGTATCATTATGATCTTCAGTTCCATCCGTTTTCCTGCAAAAGACATAAATTCGTTCTTCATGGCTGAACAAAGCTCCATAGCCTGGGGCAGGGCAGGCAATCAGATATCATAGTTTGAGTATATCTTTTAAAACATTTCATTGTGAGCAGGATGGATGGCTCAGCAGTTAAGAGCTCTTGCTGCTCTTCCAAAGGACCCAGGTTCAGTTCCCGGAACCAACAGAACAGCTAACAACTGTCCATAACCCCCATTCCAGGGGATCCAGCACCCTTTCCTCACCTCCAGGAGCATTTCGTGACATGGATATACTTACACACTTGCAGGCAAAATACTCAAACACACAAAATAAAAATAAATAAATCAAAAAATGTAAATGTTGAGTTGTATGCTTTAAATAGGACAATTATATGGTATGTACTTTATAATAATGCTTTTTTTGAGAATTTCATGCATAATCACTATATATCTTTCCACCCCTCCCCCTCCCTCCAAATCATTCCACATCTCTCCGCTCCCTCTCAAGTTCATAGTCTCATCTTTGATTATTATTGCTACATATACATACATGTATATACATAATGCACTATAGTCCACTTAGCGGTGCTCTTCATCTACAGGCGGCACTTTGTGAAATTTCCCCCATTCACATTGGCATATATGATGTTGTCATCATGTAGGCTTTTTTTAGGGAACCATTATTTTTCAAGCCAATGAACAGAATTCAATAGAAAGGAGGAATCAAATAAGTGAGAGCAAGGATTAGGGAGATGGCTCAGTGGTTAAGAGAAGTAACAAATATTCAATAAAAACAAATTTAAAAAAGAGTGTACTGTCGCCAGGCATGGAAGCACATGCCTTTAATCCTAGCACTCAGAGGCAGGCAGAGGCAGGGAGGTCTCTGTGAGTTCAAGGCCAGCTTGGTCTAGTCAGCCAGCAGAGATATACAGTGAGACCTTGTCTCAAAAAGAAAAAAACAAAAAAGAGTGTGTACTGCTCCTTCAGAGGATTCAAGTTCAGTTCCCAGCACCCAATTCAGGCGGTCCATAACAGCCTGTAACGAGGATCTGATACCCTCTTCCAGCCGCCTCAGGCACCTGCACTCACATGCACATACCCATACACGCACATACCCATACACACACACACACACACACACACACACACACACTTGAAATAAACAGCTTTTTTAAGTGGGGAAGGACTCTCAAGCAGAGGCAGAGGCCTCACCTCAAGGCCAGCTTGGTCTAGTCAGCCAGCAGAGATATACAGTGAGACCTTGTCTCAAAAAGAAAAAAACAAAAAAGAGTGTGTACTGCTCCTTCAGAGGATTCAAGTTCAGTTCCCAGCACCCAATTCAGGCGGTCCATAACAGCCTGTAACGAGGATCTGATACCCTCTTCCAGCCGCCTCAGGCACCTGCACTCACATGCACATACCCATACACGCACATACCCATACACACACACACACACACACACACACACACACACTTGAAATAAACAGCTTTTTTAAGTGGGGAAGGAATCTCAAGCAGAGGCAGAGGCCTCACCTCACACAGGACAGAGTTTGTCCACCTGGAAGGCTGGGGTGGATGCAGATGCCATGAGGTCTAAGGATGTAGGTCTGCAAGGATGGCTGGTGAACAGAAGCACAGTGGGTATCAGGCCTGGGGTTTCAAGAGAACAGAGAAGCTTTGCTAGGTGAGATGAGAATTGCTGGAAAGGCTCCAGCCCTGGCACCACCTCACCCTCCTGCCTTTCACCTCTCCCATGTCATACTCCTCCCTGTGGTTTTCCATGCAATTGTGAACGGCTTCTCAGATATAAGCATTTACTAAAGAGGTAGAGGGAAATGATTGCTAAGCCAGTGAGAAACAGACAACCATATGCAGCCACAAATTACCTATAAAAGAGGCAATCTCAGGCCTGTAGCTTGGGCAGATACACAGCAGTCCATGGAAAGAATCCATGCTCTGTGCTCATCTATCCAGAAATTCTTTATGTATTTTTATTAGATTTTTGTGCATTTCACACAATACATTTCAATCATATTTAAACCCTTCCCAAGCCGCACTCCCGCATAGCCCTCCAACCAGATTTCATACATTTTTGTCATATATGTTAAGACCTACTAAGTCAAGTTTCTATCCCCAGATGTCCCTCAACTGTCCAGAAATTCTTAATACTTTTTAATAAAAGGCTGTGTATTCATACTTTTCACAGAGCTTCATAAATAGCATGACCTATCCTACACTCTAAAGAACATTCACCTAGGGGCTGGTAAGATGGCTCAGTGGTTAAGAACACTGACTGTTCCTGCAGAAGACCCAGGTTTGAATCCCAGAACCCACATGGCAGCTAACAACTGTCCATAACTCCAGTTCCAGGGGATCCGACAGCCTCTTCTGTCCTCCGGGGGCATTGTACGACACGGGTCCACTTACCTACGTGCAGGCAATACACACATACACATAAAATAAAAATAATAAAATTAAAATTTAAAAAAAGAACACTCACCTAATTACCATCTGCTGCAAGAAGCAGCTTCTCTGTTGAGATGCACTAATCTATGGATATAACAATAATTAGGACTCAGTTTAATATACTATGTCTATTTAGCAGAATAACAGTTGTGAGTTCTGTGACCTGTCTAGCCACAGGTTCTTAGCCATGATAACAGTACCAGGCATGGGTTTCATTTTGTGAAATGGGCCTTAAATCTAATCAGAAGGTAGGTGGTTACTCCCATAATGTCTGTGCAACTACTGCACCAGTGGATATTTCTGGCCAGGCCAGTTGTAATTATAGCTTGCAGGGTTTAAAGCTAGGCACAGTTGATGATTACCTTTCTCTTTCAGGAGCATGCATAGCACCTTCTAGTACTATGAAAGCTAGCCAGTGAAGATGAAGCTTTGAGGTCAGTACCAGTTGATTTCTCCTTGTTTGCTCTATAACTCATGGCATGTGAGCAGTAAAGTCTTAACATAATGTCCTGGCAGTTAATCAAGAGCAATGGCAGGAGCCAGCATTGCTTGAGGGTCTATGGGACCCCCCCCCCCGGCCAACAACACCAAAAGGGAGAGTCCATTCCTGGCATTGGACCTTTTATTTGCTAGCCTGTGGCCATTGAACCCCCATTATATGGTAACTACATCTAAACTCTTTATATTGTATATGTATATTCTTTAAGAAACTTCGATGGGCTTACAGCTTGTCAACGTGCAGAGAATAAGAGACTTTGGAGTGTCAAAGCCTAAATAGGACACTATATCACACCCTCTCCCCCCCAAGGCTCAAGGATCATTGTGAAAGAGGGAATGGAAAGACTGTAAAAGCCAGAGGTGGTAGACTGATACAAGGAAACCATACTACCTGCACCCCACAGGGTAGTCGCACATATGAACCACAGCCCTTGTGACAGCTTCATTGATGAGAATTGAAAGATGCATTAGTGTCCTCTTTACTCCTTGTTCCATGTTGCATGACCCTTAGGTACAGAGGTTACATCAGAGATGTGCCACTTAGACTTGGGCAATTCACAATGTCTGTACGTGACCAGTTGTTGAATTCTGTTATAGTCTCCATCTGTTGCAAAAGAAGCTTCTTTGATGAGTGGTGACTGGCATATTTGTCTATAAATATAAGGATCCATATTTTGTACACAGTAAGAAATTACATTTGTCTAGGGAGGCAACAGCCTTGGGGTTTTCGCTCAGATCTGTGACCTCTCCAGTCATGTGTATTTGGCAATGTTTATAGTACCACACATGAGTTTCCCCCCATTGAGTGGGCTTTAAGTCCAATTAGGTAACTGTTGACTACCCCCAAGATGAAAGTGCCACCCCTGCACCAATGTTGTTTATTATGCCAGTCGTTGATGTGCTTATTAGGCCTTGAAGCTGGGGTTGGACCATCAATTGACGTTCTCCCTAAGCAGCTTGCATAGTGTTTTCCAAAGCTAAGAGAGCTAGCCTTCAGGGGAGATGGCTTCTCCAGGTTAGTTCCAGCTCCATTGCTCCAAATCCTGTGTCCAAAGTACGTCCTGTCTTCAGCAATAGGCTCTTACCTTCAACTTCTGGGAGACAATCAAGGGCTGTGGCAAAAGCCTGTGTAATTTTGGGAGTCTGTTGGACCACCCTGGCTAACAACTCAAAGGAATGTTTCTCCTGACTGGAACTGCCATGATAATTTTCTGTTCTTCCCCAACCTAAAGGCATCTGGCTTGACCCAGATGATTTGCTTAAGGAAACTTATCATTTCCAAAAGAAACTAAATCCTTGCTAACCAAGTTTTATGTTTACTCTATTACATGACCAGTAATGTGCCAGATACGTGCTACCCTACCATCTGGGATTCTGAATTGAAATCATCAACAGGTGGAAATGAAGAGTAATCAGGACATAGTTTTATTGCTTTGAGCCTCTGGAATCCATGGGCTATTTGTTACTGAAACATGATATAACCTACCCTGACTAATACACAGTGACTTCATTTTCCAGGACCATATAAACTTAAAAATCTGAAAATTATGATTTCTGAAAGAGCTCATTTTTCTTGTCTCTACTCTCCAGAAAGTTCCTTCATTCATAATCTGTATTTGTGAGTTTGTAGTAGGGAACTCTGTTCCTTCCAAGTCAACTCCAAACTCCTCCATTTGTCTTCACAACCCTCCATGATCTGACTTTACAGCCTCATCTTCCATTTCTAATTTGCTTACTGGCCTCCTCCTGCTTTCCATTCATTTATTCATTCATGGGGGCAAGGGGAGCATGTGAAGGGTGCACACAAGCATGCAGAGGTCAGAGGAGGACATCGCTATCACCAGACTTCCTCTATCACTCTCCACCTTATTTTTTGAGAGAAGTTCTATCACTGAACTGGAAGTTTACCATTATGGCTAGGCTAGCTTCCAATGATCTCCTGGGATCTACCTGTCCCTACCCCATAATGCTGAAGTTAGTTATAGGTATACATGGCCATGCTTTTACATGGGTGCTGGGGATTTGAACTCAGGTTCTCTTTTATAACAAGTACTCCCACCCACTAAGCCATTTCTCCAGCCTCTGTTCATTCATTATTTTATTCAATGTAGGGTGTATACATGGTTACAGAGACATGGTCTCCCTGTCATTCTCAGAGTCCTGAGCACTCTTCTGCCCCCTCTCTGCCTATTTTAGATGCTAACCATCCTTCTAGGAAGGAAAACCACCTCCTTCCACTAACTCATCCATCACTCCCCTTGCTGGGAGTGGAACACCCTTTCCTTCCTTCCTATACCAGTCATTTCTCTACAAAGTACTTAAATTACTTGACAGTAAGTGACATCCTGACCAGTAACCTCTCTCCTGTATTAAAACATTTGTGTGTGTGGTGTTTTCTGTTTTTTTTTTTAATTTGTTTGTTTGGGGGAATATTTTGTCATTAAATGGGTCCTTAGAAGCAGCACATTCCTTAATGGAGATTGCATGAATTAAAGTCAATGTGATAGCTATACTTATAATTACAAGTCTTGCTTACATTTGACCAAGTGTGACCCAAGAAAATGGAACTTTCCTGTGGTTCCCCCTCATAGTTCCACTGTCCTGTGAAAATTAGTCAGTTAGCTTTGAAGATCTCTCTTTTGCTTGGATATCTGGGACAGCATACACATGATCTGTTCTTGAGGGGCCCTGTTCCCTGCCTTTACCTCACAGGATCCAGGCACCCCTAAACTCTACCTGCCTCAGAGAAAGTGCTGACTGCTCTGGAGAAAACTATTTCTAGGTCCTCAGCTCCTTTCAACCTCCTGAGCCCCTCTGTCTCTTTCTGCACTAGCAAAGTTGCCAAAAGAAAAGAGAAAGTCAAAAGGGAAGAGCGAGATCCTTGAGCATTTGCTGTGCACCAGGCCAGTGGCCTAAGTGTTCTGTGCATGCATGCTCATTTAACTCCCAGGACAGGGGTGGAGGTTGAGGCTCAGTGGTGGGGTTCTTGCCTAGCATGGCCAAGGCTCTGAATTCAGTCCCCAACACCAAAATTAATTAATACCACATCAACTGTAGTTGCCTGCACTGGGCCCACTCAAGACCAATCCTATCAACAATAGGTCATGGAAGGGGGAGGTACTCACAGAGCCCCATCCTTTATTGGCTATTGATCTATTCTGGGAAAGTGAGAAACAGTGTCTTTAGATATCTACCCTCTGCTGAGCCCACCAGGTTCAGATGAAAGGCTCCAAACCCATGGTCCACAGATGGCCCTGGTTAATCTTGGTGAGTCACAAAACAGAACAAATAGACATGAACAAGAGAGATTTGTGGGTCAGAAGGGTGGACACCATAGTAGGGAGTTGGGACGGGAGAATGGTCAGTGTGCAGAGAGTACATATGTGAAACTGTAAATAATAATCATAATATTTAAATACACTCGGGACACCTTGTAAAGGGAGTGATCTCCATTTTCCAAAAGGAAATGGCTTCAAACCTGAAGGGCTGTGCCTACAGTCACTCAGCAGCAAAGCCAGTGTCTGTCTGTGACACCCATGCAGCCCCAATTTCTGCTCTTTGGGAGATGTGGTGGTATTGCAAACGTCCCCATTCAGGCATTCTGCTTTTGTGAGGTGTGATCTCTCTCTCAGAGACACAAAGCTGAGCCCCAAACATGCTCTGCCTCACCTCTTCCCTCACATAGAGAACGGCAGGAGAAGCTTCAGTAGGGCTTGCTTAGAGCCATGCACTCAGGCTGGCAGCCTCGTTGGCTCGGCTGAGCTGGCAGTGGGATGCTCATGCTGGGTGGCTGAATAATCAGCAGCAGTGAGGCCTGAGCTTTAACCACTATCATTTTAAAGATGATTATGTGCAGTTATTTCAGCTAATTAAACCTTGAACACCAGCCAGCCCCGCTTCCAACTCAGAGAAGATGCAGGCGCTTGGTTGAGCATGGATCTCAGTTTCTCTCTGCCTAGCTGGGAAAGCAGAGCTTGAGGCTGAGAGGGGAGCTCTTCAGGCCAAGAGTGTGAGGAGAGAAGAGTAGAGGAGGGATGCTTAACCTCGCTGGCACTTCTCATCAAGAAGGTCAGAGGCCCCAGGCTGCTGAATCCTTACCACCTCTCAGGAAAGGCCAGTTGCCACCTGTTCTTTGTGAGTTCATCAAGGACCAGCCAGGATCTGGCTGGAGCCTGGGCCTGATACCCAACGTTTTGAATTGTGGCTCCAGCTTTGTGGGTTTGGAGTTTCCTTTGTCCTCTCATCTGGGATGCTGTCTAAAACTCAGCTTTAGCAAATGGGCAGCACAACCCAAGGCTGTGCCCAACCACTATGGCAGGCAGAGCCACATGTAGTCATTTGAATTTCTATTTTAATTATAGAGGCAAAACCTTGGGCTTAGTCCCCTGCACTGAAAAAAAAAAATCTCTATCTCATTGTGTCCCCAGGACCTCTCTCTCCCTCCATGATCTGTATCCAAGGAAAAATGAAGGTTATTCATCATTACAGTTCACTGAGTGTCCTATCCCCACAAGCCTGCTAAGCGAGTGTTATTATCCTGTTTATGGATGAGGAAAATGACACGTAGAGGTATTTTAAAAGCACCTGAAGTGAATAAGCTATGACGTTAAGGACAGTGAGTCCTGACTTCAGTTAAACAGGCAGAGAATTTATTCTGTGTGTTTGAGGATGTAAAATTGATAACTCTTTTCTCCACATCGAAAAAAAATCTCTGTGCCTCTTGAAAAGAATTTATTCACACACTGAACCAATGAAAAGTGGGGTCCTACCCTCCCTCCCACAGATTGTCTTGAGAAGGCTGATGCCCCTGTTGTTACTATACCGTAAGCTCCTTTTTTGTAGTACCTGTGACATCCCCCTAGCACAGTATATGCCACATAGAAGATGCTCAGTAAATACTTGTTGAATGAATGAATGACTCACAGCATCCTTGAGTGTCACACCTCTCCCTCTGAAATGCAAGTGGCCTTTCTCCTCTTAGTCCTCATGACACTTAGCTTTTATTTTAACTCTGCATGACTTTGTTATTGGGGAGGAGGTAATGTGATGTGTGTTTATGAGTACAGACAAACACACACGTGTGGCAGTCAGAGGATGACGGCTTTCATTAGCCAGTTCTCTCCTACCTTGTCAAGGCAGACCCTCTGTTGTTTCTGCCTCTTTGCATACTGCAGGCTAGTGCTAGCTGGCCTCCAGCTTCCTAACAGTTGCGTCTCCTCCCATCTCATTGTGGGAGTACCAAGAGGGGTGGTCCCTTCTCTCTGAATAGCATGACAGCAGCAATACATTCATCAGAGTAATGCCAGGCTACACTTTGCACAAACCAACCCCAAATCTCAGGATGGATTCCTTATTTATATCACAGTCCCCGTCACACAGGTGGCCTCCAGGAGAGGAAGCGAGAGATGGAACAGAAGCAAGGGCACCTCATTGCTTCAGTCTAGAAGACACATATGTCATAGATGCACATGTGAACATTTGAACATGTCCTGTCTTTTTCCCGAAAGAGCTAGGTGGCATCTGTCAATGTCAACAAAAGGTGAGGCATCAGCAGCCCCACCAGTCAGTACCAATGGCAGAAGGGAAGGCCAAGACCCAAGGTGGTCATCAAAGAATGGGAAGGAACTGGCAGGCTACTGGGATTAAAAACTCCAAAACCTGGGGCTGGGGAGGTGGCTCAGTCAGTAAAGAACCTGCCATATAGGCATAAAGACCTGAGTTCAAATTCCCAGAACCCTCATAAAAAGCCAGGCATGGCAGCATACATCTATAAGCCCAGTGCTTAGGGATGTGGGGGCAGGGACAGAAGAATACCCAGAGCTTGCTGGCAAGCTAGTCTGGTCAAATCAGTGAGCTCCAAGTTCAGTAAGAGACCCTGTCTCATAATAATAAGGTGTAGAAGCAACCGAGAAAGACACCTGATCACTAGTTTCCATGTGCATCAGCACACACATGAACATATGTTCTCATACATATATACACAAAAAATTAAAAGAAATAGATCTTTTAAAATAAACTCCAAAACTCAAGGCTTGGGTGGTACCACATTTATATTGTTTTGAATGTTGCTCAGGAGAAGGGAGCCAACACCAAACTTCTTGGCCAAGATTGGGAACTCTTGTTATCTAGGTTTAGGGCTGTTGATTACAGGATTTGACCTGAATTAAGTGAACAATGTAATAAGAATAACAATCCCTGACTTTTCGAGCACTTGAGTTTACAAACCATGCTCCCAGCCACAATCTCATCTAACCTCACAATGACCCTGCTGCATGGGCGTGTTGCCTCCATTGTATGGGAAGGAAATTCAAGGAAGGATGATGTAATTGATTAAAGTCACACAAAAACTGTCTTCTTGGTGGCAGTTTTCTTTCGTTTTTTAAAATTGTGTGTGTCTGGGGCTAGAGAGATGGCTCAGCAGTTAAGAGCACTGACTGCTCTTACAGAGGACCCCGGTTTGGTTCCCAGCACCCACATGGCGACTAACAACCATCCGTAACTCCAGTTCCAAGGGATCCAACGCCCTCTTCTGAGCTCGGCAGGCATTGCATGACATGGATGCCCTTACATACATTCAGGTAATACACTCATACACATAAAATAAAAATAACAAATAAAATATTTAATTGTGTTCTGTGTGTGGTTTGTGGCGGGGGGGAGTGCAGGCATGTGTATGTGACTGTGGGTATGCACATGCCACAGCATATGTGTAAAAGAGTTCAGCCAGCCTCAGATATTAATCTTTGCCTTCCACCTTATCAAAAACAGTCTTGTCATTCACCACTGCCTCTGCCAGGATAACTGGCCAAAACACCAGGGATTTCTCCTGTCTTCATCTCCCATCTCCCCATAGAAGTGCTGGGATGATAGACATACTATTGCATCTGACCTTTACAGAGATTCTGGGGATTTGGGGCTGGAGAGATGGCTCAGCAGTTAAGAGCAGTGACTGCTCTTGCAGAGGACCCAGGTTCGATTCCCAGCACCTACCTGGCAGCTACGAATCATCCTTAACTCCAGTTTCAGGGGAATCCAAAGCCCTCTTCTGACCTCTGCGGCATTGCACAACAAGGATGCACTCACATACATTCAGGCAATATGCTCGTACACATAAAATAAAAATAATAAATAAAATATTTTTTAAAAAAATATTCTGGGGATTCTAACTCAGGTCATGAGGCTTGAACAGCAAGCACAGTACCCCCACTGAGCTATCTCTCCAGACCCCAGTGCCAGCTTTTCAATGCATGTTCAAGGCTCTTCTGAGGCTAGCTACCCGCCATGCAAATTTCTATGGGAAGTGACATTGTGAAAACAAGCATCCACTGGATTTGGATTCCAAAGCTTGGGTATTCTGAGCATCAAGAAGAGGAGTTTAAGAGTGCAGGTGTTCAAGGTGTTCAAAGCAGACAGCCTTTAATCCAAGCTCTGCCACCTGCTTGCTGGGTGACAGCTAGATACCCAGCTGGGGCTCACTTTCGTCTTTGTACCTCCACATTGTACCTAACCCTTAAAGTTATGGTTCAGATTTAAATGAATAAGGATATAAAATGCTTAGCACCACGCCTGGCTCAACAGTAGAGATTAATAAACATTGAGCAATGTTGTCAAGATCCTTCTTGGAGACAGAAGAGGCCACTGTCCTTTCCTTCCTCCCTAGGACAGGATCATGCCTCACCTCAACAGTCTGTCCCTAACTAGAGAACAATCTGACCATGGAACCCAGCTTCACAGTTGGCTGTCTATAAGGGAACGTTCCTTCGTCTGAGAATCAGCACTGGTCACTGCCCACCCTGGCCCCTACCCACCCTGACCCTGGGTCTCCTCAGCTTTGCTGCCACCCAGGGGCCATGTCATGCTACACCAGGATTGCTCTGAAAAAATGTTTTTCAGATGTCCTAAAAAATGTTTTTAGGATAGTCGTGTTCAAAAGAAACAGCAGGAGGAAAGGGAGAGGAAGATTTTGTATCCAACTCTCGGGGGGAGGTGAGGCCTGTGGGGGCAGAAAGAATCCCACCAGGGGATGCTAATAGGTTCCTGCAGTCTGCACCACCTGAGACCAGTTCTCTGATGTGGAAAAGAGAGAGAAGGGGAAAAGGAACAAGAGGTCCTGGTCTGTTCCCAGCAGCAGCATGAATGCATGCGAGTCCTTTCTTCCAAAGCATATGAGCTCTGCCTCGAGAACCAGCCAGTGTTTAGTTTCTGACACAATTCTCCAGCCAGTAAACACAGGAACCAGGAACTTAGGAAATGGCCTTTCCTAAATATCCTTAAAACTAAACCAGCATGAGGAACGTGTGTGGAGAGAAGACAGAATTGACAACTCACTGACGAAAGGATTAAACAGCCAAGAATATGAATCTTTATTTCTTCAAAGGCCAGCAGGCAAGGGAGAGGGTGGTCTGCACCCTTAGCCACAGGGGACTGCAAAGCAAAACCAGGGCCATGCCACCTCACATCCATTAGGCAGTCTATTATCAGAAGCACAGGTGTCAGTGAGGCTGTGTGCTCTGCTAGTGGGGTGGAAATGGATGCACCTGCTTGGAAAACAGCCTAGCGGTTCCCGAAAAAGATTAAACAGACTTCTTTTGTCTTTTTTTTTTTTAATTATGTGTATGTGTATGTCTTTGTGTAGGCTTGTGAATGCAAATGCAGTATCTGCAGAGGCCAGAAGAGGGTGTTGGGTCCCCTGGAGTTGGAGTTACAGGCAGTGAGAAGCCACCCGACAAGGGTTCTCTAGAACAGTACACACTCTTAACCACTGAGCCATCGCTCCAGCCCCTAAACAGAGTTCTTAGAAGGCCCTGAAGTCCCACTCCAAGGTCCATGCTGAAGAGTCATAAAACATGTCCACGTAAAGACGTAACTGTTTCTAAAAGCACTATTCTTAACAGCCAACAAGTGAAAGCAACCCAAACACCCACCAATAAAACGTGGTGTAATCATACTGTGACATATTTGGCAATAAAAAGGAATGACGTTGTCAAGTATGATGGTACAAACTACTCAGGAGGTTATGGCAGGATTGCAAATTCAAGGCCTGCCTGGATTACACAGCAAGTTTGAGGCCAGCCTGGGCAACCTAGCAAGAACCTGTCTCAAAATAACTTTGTTTTGGTTTTTTGAGACAAGGTATCCTTAGAGCCCCAGCTGGCCTGGAACTCACTATGTAGACCAGGCTGGGCTCAATGCCATAGAAATCTGCTTGCCTCTGCCTCCTGAGTATTGGGATTTAAGGCATGTGCCACCATGCCCAACTACAAAACATTTTTTTCATATTTATTTTTATTTTATGTGTATGCGTGTATTGCCTGCATGTAGGTAAGTGCACCCACGTTGTGCAATGCCCAAGGAGGACAGAAGAGGCTATCAGATCCCCTGGAACTGGAGTTACAGACAGTTGTTAGCTGCCATGTGGGTGCTGGGATTTCAACCCAGGTCTTCTGCAAGAACTGCCAGTGTTCTTAACCACTGAGCCATCTCTCCCCAAAACATTTTTTAAGAACCAGTAATGTAGTTCACTAGTAGAGATAGAGGTACAGTCCTTGCCTAGTGTGGGCAAGCCCTGGATTTGATCTTCAGTGTTCTCTGTTCCCAACCCTAGAAAAAGTAATGAATCACTGACATATACTATAATGTGAATATAGCATAGAATTGGGATTGGTGAGATGGTTCAGCAGGTAAAGAAGCTTGCTGCCAAGCCTGATGACTTGAGTCCAATCCCCAGGACCTACATGATAGAGAGAACCAACTTCTATAAGTTGTCTTCTGACTTCTACACCATTCCATACACATACACACACACACACACACACACACACACACACACACACACACACACTCCACAATAAATAAACTTGAAAATATTTTTTCAACAAATAAAAATTTTAAAACTTAGAATCATTACACTAAGCAAAACAAGTCACAAAGAAATAGGTATTACAAGATTCCATGTGTGTGAAATGCCCAGAATTGATAGATCTGTAAAGCTAGGGCAGATGCCAGGATGGGGGCAGGGAGATTGTTATGACTACGATATTTAAAATATCTTTATAAGATGATAAAGATGTTTTAAAATTGCTTATGAAGAGAGCTGCACCATTCTGTGAATATACCAAATGCATCTGCATTACACACTAAATGGATGATTTATGTAACATATGATTTATAAAACAACAAAGTTGTTTTTAAAAGATAAGATAAATCAAGACCCTCTTTAAACACCTGTTGGAAGCAAGAGCCACTTGCAATCCCTGTGTTCCCACCTGTGGAATTCCCACAGATAGGAAAACTAAAAGCTGTGAGGCTAGAGGTGGTACATTAGTGGACTGACAGCACGCTCAAGGTGAGAGACAACTGCAAGACACAATTACACAATCCTGATGCATGGCTGCGAGGTCGTGCATAGGCTTCAGAGCTGGGAGCACCTGCTCAAAAGACAGAGAAAAAGAAGCGTGTGCTTTGGCCATAGACAGCCCCAGACTGGTACCACATGCCTTCCTTCCACCAGCTTTCTGACCTCTGGCTTGTCTTCATCTATGGAAAAAAGAAAAAAAAAAAACATCAGGGCTAGGGAGATGACTCTATTGGTAAAGTGCTTCTCATACAAGCATGAGGGGCTGAGTTCAATCCCTCAGAAACTATGTAAAAAGGCCAGTCATGGTAGTGCATGCTTGTGCGCACAGAGCTGAGAAGGAGAAGGCAAGCAGATCCCTGGGGCTTGCTGGCCAGCCAACCTACCTGAATCTGCAAGTTTCAGGTCAAAGTAAGAGACCTTAGGGGCTGGAGAGATGGCTCAACAATTTAGAGAACTGGCTGCTCTTCCAGAGGACCCAGGTTTGATTCCCAGTATCCACATGGAGGCCATTACCTATAGCTCTAGTTCCTGGGGGTCTGACACCCTCTTCTGGTCGTAGTGAGTTCTAGGCCAGCTGGGGCTACAGGGAGACTATGTCTCAAAAGAACAAAAACAAAAACAAAAAAAAGGTAGATAGCAACTGAGGAATGATACCAGAGGTTGATCTGGCCTCTACACACATGCATACACAAACACATACACAATGGACACACACACACACACACACACACACACACACATGCACACACATATATTCATAAACAAAATATACATACACATACACATTTTTAAAATCAATAATAATAAGGCCAGAGAAATGGCTCAGCAGTTAAGAGCATTGTCTGCTCTTCAGAGGATCAGGTTCAATTCCTATTACCCACATGGCGGCTAACAATCATCTGTAACTCCAGTTCCAAGGGAATCAGATGCCCTCTTCTGACCTCTGTGGGCATTGCATGACATGGGTGCACTCACACACATGCAGGCAATACACTCCTACACAGAAATTAAAATAATAAAATATTTTAAAAATATAATTAATAATAGTAATAACAATACAAGCTGACATCCTACCTCCATTCTGGTTTGATTTTGCTTGGTCAACATGTTAGTGAAAGCTACATAGCTACTAAGCAAATGCATTGTCTTTCACTGTAGCCTTGGACACATCCTGAACTGTTTATTGTTATGCTATTTTTAAAAATAAGAGAAATAAAGTTCAGGGAAGCCAGACAACTCCATTGTCACACAGCTAGCAAGTGAAATGCCACTAGGCCAACCCACCATTTTAAGTGCCATGTGATACCATATGTATATAAGCAAGGATGGCATTTCACCATGTCGAAAAAGAGCTCAACACAGAGATCAGGACCTCAGAAAACAGTCTGAGAGTTAAGTCGCTGTTCTAAGTTTATTTCTCCATTGTTGTGACAAAACACTCTAACCAATACCAACCTGGGGAGGAAAGGGTTTATTTGGCTTACATCTCCCAGGTCACAGTTCATCAGGGAGCACAAGGTAGAAACTCAAGACAGGAACCTGGAGGCAGGAGCTAAAGCACAGGCCATGAAGGAACTCTGCTTACTGGCTTGCTCCCCTGGCCCCTGCTCAACCTGCTTTCTTATACAACATAGGCCCACCTGCCCAGGGGTGGCACCACCCACAGTGGGCTGGGCCCTCCCACATCACTCAGTAATCAAGAAGATGCCCCAGAGACATGGCCACAGGCCAGTCCAATGGAGGCAATTCCCCAATTGAGGCTCCCTCAACCCAGGTGTGTCAAGCTGACACTAAAGCTATCCAGCACATTCATCAAAGGCCTTCTCCCCATGAGACGTCCCCCTCCAAGAGCTACAGAAAGGACATCTGGTGGTGAGGGAGAAGGTTGGTACTCTTGGCACACCTCCCCAGCACTATGTCCCCAGGCTGTCAGAAGCAATTTACTTGCACATGCCAGAGATGAGCTTTGTTCCCCTGATTCCCATGTTGCCTCCCTTCAGGAACTCTGGTAAGAAGGCAAAGACCCTTGGATGATGCCTTCTGCTTCTGGAGGCCATGAGAACTGAAGGTTCACAACAGGCCTCAAAGTGACAAGAAAATCTAAAGAAGCTCAGAGAGTAAGGTCCAATCAGGGCTGTAAAGCAGACAAAAGACTCAGTACGGGGTTTTGTTTGGTTGATAGGTTAGCTGGTTTTCATTTGGTTTTGGGTTTAGGATTTTTTTAGTTGTTTTTTTGTTTGTTTGTTTTGTTTGTTTATTGTTTGGTTGGTTGGTTGTTTTGGGGTTTTTGTGGCTTTCTTTCCATTTCTACCCAGTAAAAAGGCTAAAGCTGCTCTTCAAGAGTCCGTCAACCTTCCACTCTGTGTCCAGTTAGTACTGGTAACATCATATGTTACTCCAAATTTTGCAACTTCAGACAGCTATTGTATTATGCACTTGTATGCTGTGTAAGTCTGGGGTTTGGGCAAGTGTGAGTGGGTCTGTGAGGCATTTGTTTAACTACTGATCGATATACAGGAGGGCCCAGTCCATTCTGGGTGATGCCATCCCTAGGCAGGTGGGCCTGGGCTGTATAAGAAAGGTAACTGAGCATGCCAGAGGAAACAAGCCATAAGCAGTGTTCCTCTATGGTCTATGATCTGTGCTTCTGCTCCTGCCTCCAGATTCTTGCTTTGAGTTCCTGCCCTAGCTTTCCTAGGTGATGAACTGCTATCTGTAAGGTAAAATAAACCCGTTCTTCCCCAAGTTAGTTTTGGTCAGTGTTTTAGCACAGCAACAAAAAGCAAACTAGAACACTGGGTAATTAAAAAGAAAATAGAAGTTTAGTTAGCTCATAGTTCACGAGGCTAGAAGATGCAAAGGTGGGGCACTGGCCTCAGGTGAGGACATTCTAGCTCCATCATCACATGGAGGAGAGCATCATACAGCAAGGCAGAGCAAGCATGCTAGCTTGCTCGGGTTTCCCCGTTCCTACAAAGATATTAATGCCATCAGGTATTCCCCCAGAGCCTCCTCTAATTCTAATCATCTCCCAAATACCCCACCCCCAAATACTATCAACATATGGTTGTGAGATTAAGCTCCTAACATACGAAGCTTTAAACACAGGACCCTGAGTTTGATTCCCAACACCTTTAAAAAAAAAAAGTTAAAGAGTACACACCTAGAGATTCCTTTATTTAGCATCCAAGGAGTGACAAAAGCGACTCCCTGAGGGTGGGTACAAAGGAGCACAAAAGAGGCAGCCTGCTGAACTTCTGGCCTGTTCTGAGCCTTCATCTCGGTGGTGGCTACACTACTGTATTTGTATGTGAAACATTAATCAAACTCTGTACTAAAATTCATGCAGTGACCATTGCACTTTATACTTCAATAAAAAATGCTTTTGCAAGGGCTGGCGATACAGCTCAGTGATAGAGCACTTGCCTAATATGCAAGGCCCTGGGTTCGAGCCTCAATGCAGAAAAAAGGCAGGAAATAAAAGAGGATACTGGAGAATTATCAAAGTGTATGTGTGTGTCTGTGTGTCCATGTGTATTTATCTGTGTCTATGTGTGTATCTATGTATAAAATTGTGAAATTATACACATATGTATGTATATATGTATATATATATGAGTTAGATTCAGCCAGTGCACCTCACCATGGCCCCCAGCCAGCCTTTCATGCCCTAGGAAAACAGATTCCCAAGCCTCCCTGCTCTGGCTGGAGGATGGAGTGTGGGGTGGCTCTCCCTAGGGAACAGAGTGGAAATGTTCTCCCCCACCACCACTTCCTCTGGGTCTCAGAATCTAAACATACTGGAAGGGCCAGGCCCTTAGCGATTTTAGGCTGACCTTCATTTTATGGAGAAGGAAAACAGTGAGCAGTGGACAGAGGCACATAAACATGAAACCAGGACAGCGGTGTGGAGCCGCAGACCTTCTGACTCTCAGCCCCCACAGCCAGAGGCTACCACAAAGGCTTCTCTAAGGCATGGAGAAGCCACGCTAACGGCAGAAGTCTGTTCCTAGGTCTTTCTCTTCCTCTCTGCTGCCCATCAAACTCTGCTCAGTGTAGGCTTTGTACAGTCATGTCTGTCTGTTAAGTGGAAAGCTTCTGATAAGCCTCCAGGTCCCACCCAATTGGGCAAAGATCCCATAGAGTCCCGGCAGAGAGCCAATGCTGACCCCTCCTTGGGGTGTGGCCCCACTGACCAGTCCTAGGGGCCATAGGCCGGAAAGATCACACGCTTCCCAGAAAGGCCAGAGCAAGGGGGACAGGAAACGAAGGTTATTTGCTTTCCAGTAAGGCCAAAACCAGCAGCAAGCACCTTTACATGGGAACGTTTGAAACCCATCTTGACAGCAGAAGGCTTTTCTCATCTAGCTCTGCCCAGTCACTACAACCTAGGCCCATTCCTCCCTCTTCCACAGTTACTGCCTGTTAGGGGCTCAGTTAAGTTCCCCCAAATTCAAATGTTGAAACCCTAACCCCAAGTACTTGAGAATGTGACTACTTTTGGAGATAAGGCTTCTAAGACAATGACTACATTAAATGAGACTGTTAGAATAGACCATTGTCAGATGTGATAAGGAAACTGAGCACACAAAAAGGCATCAAGCACACACACACACACACACACACACACACACACATGGGAGCTACCACATGACCAGTGAGAAGGCAGCCATGGGGACGCCAAGCACAGAAACCTCAGAAGAAACTCCACGTGCTGACACCTTGATCTTGGACTTCAGCCTCCAGACCCACCAGAAAATTAATTTAAGTCTGGAGCATTTTGTTACCACATCTCTAGCAACCTAATACAATCTCTGTCTTCTGACTATTACACACTTTTATAGCCTGCCTTTGCCTATGCTGAGTCTCCTCCTGGAGAACTATTCCCTCCCTCCTCTGACCCAAGAACTAACTCTACCTTCCCAGCCTTTCTTGCTAACTACTCCGTGACAAACCCTTCAAGCTCGATAAATCAGAGAATTGGTCTGCTCAGTCTCACACAGTACAGTTAACCCCCAGCCCCCTGTATCCATGGAGATACATCCCAAGACCCCAAGTGAATGCTTGAAACTATAAATAGTACTGAATTATGTATTTGTTCTATACATACAACAAAATTTAATTTATGAATTAACTTCAATAAGAGATGAATAGAGATTAATATGTGATGATGGGGGGATGAATATGAAGAGATGGCTCAGCAGTTAAGAACACTGACTGTTCTTGCAGAAGACCGAGGTTCGAATCCCAGCACCCACGTGGCAGCTAACAACTGTCCGTAACTCCAGTTCCAGGGAATCCAGTGGCCTCTTCTGTCCTCTTCGGGCATTGCACGACACGGGTGCACTTACCTACATGCAAGCAATACATGTATACCTATAAAATAAAATTAATAAATAAAATGTTTTAAAAAATATGTGATGATGGAACAATTGTAACAACATATGGTGATAAAAGTTACCTGGTTTTCTCCCTCAAAATACCTCATTGCACCTTACTTACCCATCTTGTGAGGGTATAAAATAACAAAGAAAGCATTCATTCACAGCCTCTCTTTGGCATATCCAAACTACCAACATCACTAACCTTGTGCTTTTGGGCTACTAAGTAAAATTAAAGATTACTTGTATACAGTAACTGCAATTAATGGGTGGGCAGCATATACAATGTGGTTAAGGAGATGATTCCTGACCTAGGCAAGATGGAACAGGACAGCACAGAATTTCCTACTGCTACTCAGAAGAGTGTACAATGTACTATTTATTTCTGAGGACTTCTGTTTACTATTTTTAGACCTCAGTCAACCACAACCAAATGAACCTATGGAAAATGAAACCATGAGCAAGGCAGCTTCTACACGTCACCGCTGTAACCTCGATGACATATCTTAAGTTTATCTTCTGTAGCCTCCTCCCTTGCTAGACTTTCACCCTGCAGACAAGATTGTATCTAATTCATCTCCATCTTCCCAGCATGAATAATAGATGGACCGATAAAAACAAATGATGGGTTATTTGAACTTGGGAGCTTGATGAGTACCTTAGCTTCCCCTGGCAGGGTCTCCTGCCTTCAGACCCCACAGCATCCCTTTTGGCATATTCACCTTGCTCTCTGCACCAACGCTAAGAGCATTTCAAGGTCAGAAGAATTAGTGCTGCCTTAAAAATTGTTACATTACAAAACAGAAGCCCAGGGAAGAGCAATACTTAACGAGAGATGTGGTTTGTTTTTTAATTTTTTTATTTATTTTAATTTTATGTGTATGAGCATTTTGCCTGTGTTTGTAAGTACATCCATGCCATGCAACATTCTTGGAAGCCAGAAGAGGGTGTCAAATTCCCTGGAACTGGAGTTACAGAAGGTTATTAACTGCCACGTGCATTCTGGGAACCAAACTTGGGTCCTTTGGAAGAGCAACCAGTTATCTTAACTGCTGAGCCATCTCTCCAGTCCCCAGAGATGTGGATTATTAATGATGCCATGCAGGATGGCAGCCACTGAACATAGCAACTTAGGGGAGGCCCTTCCTACCTTTCCAGCATTCCCAAAGCTTGAGTCAATGGCTCCTTCTCATTCTGAGTGAAGACAGAACTGAGGAATGTACAAATCTGTAGAAATGTGTTTGTATACTGATGTGACATGCCTGTAATGTCAGCACTTAGGAAGCTGAGACAGAAAGGTCACTAGTTTGAGGCCAGCCTGGGCTATATAGTGAGAGGTCTCAGAAAAAAGAAGGCAGGCAGGAAGGAAGGAAGGAAGGAAGGAAGGAAGGAAGGAAGGAAGGAAGGAAGGAAGGAAGGAAGGAAAGAAGGGAGAAGGGAAGGGAAAAGGAAAAGGGGAGGGGGAAAGGAAGAGGAAGGGGAAGGGAAGGAGGGAAAGAGGAAGGAAGGGGGAGGGAAAGATAGGTAGGAGGAGAGAATGGGGGAGGGGAGGGATGTGTGTGTGTGCCCTCACACACTGAAGCACTCACTAGAGAGGGCTGGGGGAAAAGGTATGTGTGCATTTGGGTTGGAAAAAATCCTACATTCATCTGCATGGTGAGACAGGGCTAGAGAAGCCATTAGGACCCCAGGGAATTAACAGCCTTTGAAGTTCAGACAGGCCTAGTTAACAGCTTAACTCCTTTGCCTGCCCACTGATGAAATGAGCTGAGTATTCAGATGAAATGGCCTGGCATTGCTCCTGGCCTTTGGTGGATGCTGTCCATCTGTGGGGTGCTACTTTTCTATTAACATCTAGTTCACCCTAGTGCTGAGCCTAAAGTATGGGATGTATTCTGTATGGGGCCAGGCTGGCAGGGGTTAACAAGAGAAAGGCAGCTGTTTCCAGAAAACAAAGGGCTGGGTCAATAGATCTGAGGCAGCAGCCATTGATCAGGGAGGGCAAAGGCTCCCAGGGGAGCAGCCAATGCTTCTCTGAAACCTCCAGAACCCAGCCATCCAGAAAAGGCAGGTGAAGGCTGGGAAGGCCCTTTGTAGGCCTGCCCTGGGGTCCCTCTCCTCACCCCCAGGACTCCTCAAGGTTAGACTCAGAACCACACAGAATCACAGAGCTGGAAGAGACCTCAGGAATTCCCCAGTTTAGTTCTTAATCTGGAGTCTGTGTTAAGAATTCAGCCATCTGTGAACTTAGAATGAGGATTTAAAAAAAAAAAAAAAGAATTCACATCTTCATTATTCTGCCAAAGTTGACCCCATGTTGGCAAATCCTTTGGTCTTTGATTTTCTTATTCCTGTTTTTCTCCCCTTAAACTAAAAAAACATACAGATGGTGGATAGATTAAAGGATAAAAGTGCTAATGAAAAAATGATGTAATAGTGATAACTGATTGCTTACCCTGAGCCAAGTATTTTTCTTAACTAGTTTACTCCTCATAACAGCCCTTTGGATGAGGGAAAGACATTCTTCCCACAGAATAGGTCAGAAATCCAAGGCATGAAGACACAGTGGTTTGAATGAGAAGTGTTCCACATAGGCTCAAGTACTTGGACACTTAGTTGGTGGCACTATTTGGGGAGAGTCAGAACCTTAAGGAGGTGTAGCCTAGCTGGAAGAAGCATGTCACTGGGGCTGGGCGTTCAGTCATGTGCTGGATAGCTTTAGTGTCAACTTGACATACCTGGGTTGAGGGAGTCTCAATTGGGGAATTGTCTCCATAGGACTGGCCTGTGGCCATGTCTGTGGGGCATCTTCTTGATTGTTGAGTGATGTGAGAAGGCCCAGTCCACTGTGGGTGGTGCCACCCTTGGGCAGGTGGGCCTATGTTGTATAAGAAAGCAGGTTGAGCAGGGGCCAGGGGAGCAAACCAGTAAGCAGCATTCCTCCATGGCCAGTGCTTCAGCTCCTGTCTCCAGGTTCTTGCCCTGAGTTCCTACCTTGGGCTCCCTCAGTGTTGAACTGTGACTGCCTCCATGGCCTCTGCTTCAGCTCCTGCCTCCAGGTTCCTACCCTGAGTTCCTACCTTGGGCTCCCTGGGAGATGTGACCTGGGAGATGTAAGCTGAATAAACCCTTTCCTCCCCAAGTTGGCAGTGGTCAGAGTGTTTTGTCACAGCAATGGAG
Organism: Nannospalax galili; assembly: GCF_000622305.1. Lineage (NCBI taxonomy): Eukaryota > Metazoa > Chordata > Mammalia > Rodentia > Spalacidae > Nannospalax > Nannospalax galili. The sequence continues at coordinate 1,558,954 of NW_008340932.1, forward strand.
AAACAAACTAAGACAAGTCATAACCTTGTCCCACTTGAAGTTTTTCTTTCTCTGCTTCCTATAGGTGCTCAAAGATATGAGTGCTCAGCCCTCTGCTCCGGCTACCTCTGCGGCCATGCCACTCCACCATGATGGCCTCATCCTCCCGAACTGTAAGCCAAATAAACTCTTCCTTCTATAAGTTGCCTTGGTCATGTTTTTACCACAGTAACAGAAAAGTAACTAAGATACTGAGGCTGCATCTGCACTTTGAAGAGGTCCTCTATGCTGCTCTGAGCCTGTCTGGTGAAGCATGGTTACTGCTAAGCTCTGGGATTACAGGCCAACGGTTCAGGTCCAGCTTTGCTGCAGACTGTGTAACTGGCTTCATTGCGACTCCTCACAGTTTTCATCCACAACCCAAGGACAGCAGTTTTACTTCCATTGTGAGGTCAGATGTGGCTAAATAAGGCATGGGAAGGAAGCACTTGGCACAGTGCCTGGAACATAGAAAGTGCTGGATAAGTTTGTCTTTAATACAGAAACCAAAACACAGACCCATTTAGAGTGGTTGCATGTGCCTACATACAACTACCACCAGAAATAAGAATCACAGTAGTGATCTTGAACCCAGGTCCAAGCAACTGGAAAATGGATGGATGCTGGGAATGCCCAATGGAATTTGGTTTACTTGGAGGATGATGTGGGTGAGGGATAGGTTTAGTCTGAAAGTAAATACGTGAAAATGTTAGCCCTGTACAGTTTGGGGCCAGCAAAATAGTTCAGTGGAATTGCATACCTTTAATCCTGCACTCGGGAGGCAGAGGCAGGTGAAGACTGAGGCCAGCCCAATCTACATATTGAGTTCCAGGCCAGCTGGGGCTACAGGGAGACTCTGTCTCAAAAAGACCAA
>NW_008340932.1:1559885-1617816 GCF_000622305.1 Nannospalax galili
TGGTGCCTGCTTTCAAGCCGGACAACCTGGGTTCAAGCCCCAGATCCCACATAGTGAAAGGAGAGAACCAACTCCAAGTTTTCTTCTGACCTCCACATAAGCAACATGGCACACATGCATGTTCCTGTACACACACACACACAAACACACACACACACACACACACAAATAAGTAAATAAATTAAATTAAATGTAATTTCTAAAGAGTATACAATGTGGGGCTGGGATTTTAGCTCAGTTAGTAGAGTGCTTGCCTAGTATGAATGGGGTGCTGGGTTTGATCCCCAACAGAACACGAACTGGTTAGCCCACATCTGTAATCCTAGCACTCAGGAGGAGGAGGCAGAAGGATCAGAGTTCAAGGTGATACTTGGCAGGCCTTGTAGGTCTCTGTAGACCTTACAATCTTTTCTCTCCATCTAGCCAGAGTTTCATCAATCCTTGGGGCAATCAACTTCATCACAACAACTATTAATATAAAACCCCCTTCAGTAACTCAATACCAGACTCCTTTATTTGTATGATCAGTCCTAATTACAGCAGTACTTCTCCTTCTATCCCTCCCAGCTCTAGCTGCAGGAATTACTATACTTCTAACTGACCGCAACCTAAGCACAACATTCTTTGACCCCACTGGTGGAGGAGACCCAATTCTTTACCAACATCTATTCTGATTCTTTGACACCCAGAAGTCTATATTCTCATTCTCCCTGGATTCGGAATCATTTCCCACGTAGTTACTTACTACTCCAGAAAAAAAGAACCATTTGGTTATATAGGAATAGTATAAGCAATAATATCAATTGGATTCCTAGGTTTTATTGTAAGAGCCCACCATATATTCATAGTAGGACTTGATGTAGACACACGAGCTTTGTGTCTATTTTGAGACCAGCTTGATATACTTAAGAACTAGTCTTAGAGGGAAACATGCAGTATGGAAAATAACGGGAAGAATAACCACAGTGGAAAACACCGAGAAGGGCTCCACAGGCCAGCTGGTCAAGGTTAAAGACGGATTGCAGTGACAGCAGATGCCTTTGATATGAAAGATGCACTAACAATGGCACTTTGCTTCTGCCTCCAAACACCCATAACCCTAGTCCACTCAGGAGAAAAATCTCAGAAAACTGAAATGGAAGAACACTCTGCTAGAGTGTCAAGATGACCAAAAACAAAGGAAGTCCCAGAAAAGAGACATGGGACTTGAATATAATGTGAGATCTTCGATAGGATCCTGAAACAACTTTTTAAAGGACGTTAGTCAGAAAGTAAAGAAATGTAAACAAACTACACACTTCAGTTAATAATGATGTATTGATATTGCTTCATTTGTTGTAACAAATGTACCATTATAGTGTAAGATCTTGACACTTGGGGGAAACAGAGAGAGAGCTAGAATACTTCATTTCAACTTTTCTGTAAACTTAAATTTATTCTAAAATGAAAGTATCTTTCTAAGGAAAAATGCTGGCAGTGAACTTATAGCCAATTTCTTTCTTTTCTTTCTTAAGACTCATGTAGCCCTGGATGGCTTCAGGCTTACTATATAGCCAAGGATGACCTTGAACTCCAAATTTTCTGTCTCCACCTCCAAAGTGCAGGGAATCCAGACACAGCACTTCACAGTCCTGAGGACTATACCTAGGATTTCATGTACATTAGGCCAGCACCCAACCAGCTGGGCTCCATCCCCAGCTCAGGCATCTTCCCTCAGTTCTGTGTGCTTTCTGAGTTGTCTACAATTAATATGCTTTACATTTGTCATGAGGAAAATATTCAATAAATATTGCTTTAAAGAATGAATGAATGAAAGTTAGGACCTCTGGCAACAAGTGCTATATAAATAAAAGTATAATTAGAGTCATTCCTCAGGCAGTGATTAAAAGCCACTTTATCACACTGGGTTCAGGCGGTTCTGGCCACCAGGGCCTGGCACTCTCCCCAGGGTGGGGTAGTATGCCTCTGAAACTTGCCAGCATTTTTCTTGCCTGTGGGGGCACTGGATGGCAGGGGAAGGATGGGAGCTAGGGCAGCCACTGTAGATGCCAAAGGAGCCGGGAGGCAAGTCAGTGCCCCCCCAAAATCAACATCCCCTCAGCTTTCAGGCCAAGCATCAGCAGCACACTTACACACTCATGAGCCAAGGAAGCAGGAGGACTGTACATATCCTCAGTCCCCAATGTGTGAGCAGAGGAAAAGGCAAGGGCTGCCTTGCTTTGTCTCAGGGACTGGGACACCATCATTCAGACTTCAAACAGTTCTCTCAAACTAATGCTCTATTTTCACACTTTTTTATTTACTGTTTGAGAATTTCATACATGCATATAATGTGTTTTGATCAAATCCACCCCCTAATCTCTCCCCTCCAACTTCTCCCCTATCCCATTCATCACTTTTCCCTCTCAACTTTACCTGCTCTTTTAAAAATTATTTTCTTAGCCGGGCGTGGTGGCACACACCTGTAGTCCCGGCATTCGGGAGGTGGAGGCAGGCAGATCTCTGTGAGTTCAAGGCCAGCCTGGTCTACATAGTGAGTTCCAGGACAGCTGGGGCTACAGGAAGGCCCTGCTTCAAAAAGACAAAAAAAAATTATTTTCTTTATTATTTATATCTTACATGTATGAGTGTATTGCCTGCATGAGGGATCCCCTCAAGAGCATGTTGGATCCCCTGGAACCAGGAAGCAAACTTGGGTCCTCTGCAAGAACAGCCAGTGCTCTTAACCACTGAGCAATCTCTCCAGCCCCATGTGCTCTTTTTTAAACCCACTGAGTCCACACAATGCTACCAGTCTCCTCTCTCTCTCTCTCTCTCTCTCTCTCTCTCTCTCTCTCTCTCTCTCCCTCCCTCTCTCTGTATAGGAACATCTACCAGAGCATGGGCAGTCTATCTGGGACAACATCCTTGACTTGCCTTCCCCCAGAAATCACCAGTTGCCAATAACTCCTCAGCTAGGGGCAGGATGTCATTGGTCCCTCCCTCATTCACACTGGGATTTTTGGCTAGGGTGGTCTTGGCATATAGTCACATCACACTTACTGTTTATGTGTGCATCTGTGTGCGTACACATGATGGGGGTGGGAGCATGTACCTGTGTGCACTCAGAGGCAGAAGAAGGAGTCAGGACACTCAGCTTGTTCCATGAATGCTAAGATCTAAACCCTTGTCCTCATGATTGAGCACTCTTAACCTGAGTCATCTCTCCAGTCGACTCCCACCCCACCACCTTTTTTGTTGTTTAAGAACAAGTGTCATATAGCCCCTTAACCTTCAATTTGTTATGTAGCTAAGTCTGGCCTTGAACTTCTGATCCTCTGCCTCAGCCTCCCAGTGGCTGAGATTTACAGGCTTGCTATACACCTATTTTAAAGCTGAGCCTCCAAGAGGAACTCCAAGAAGGCTCACAAGGCTATGAACATCAATATGCTCACTACTCCTTCAGAACTGCACGAGAGAGGGACACCTTTTTCTAAACTAATGCTCAAGGACAAGTTGTGACCACAGTACATGTAGCTGGACTACTTCTAGGAGGCAGGATGCTAGAGGAAGGAAGGACCAAACAATGGGCAGCAATCCTTCACACTTTCCCACAACACCCTGCCACTGCTACCACAAAGCTCCCCAAAGGCCAGCTTGTTTCTGGGCGCATATATTTACCCCTGGATCAGGTGAATGTGGAACGGCAGCAGGGACTGCTGGGCAGCTCCACTGCTGTCGGTTCCAATAGGATCTGAATCGTCCTAGTGCCCAGTTCACGGGTACATTGCCTTCTCTTTGGCAAGGGCCTCAGAAGCAGAGAGTAGGGGAGGGATGTTTGAGGTATTTCTCATTGTAATGGGATGAGGAGCAAGTTCCATCTCAGAGTTATCAGCAGGAATCTTGGGGAAGAACAGCTTAGTTTTCTAACAAGTAGGAAAGGGGCTGGCTATTTTAGAAACACAAAGGGCTGTTGCCTTCAAAGCGATCCAGTGACTTCCAGATTTCATTCAACTCCTCAGAAATTGTCTTCAGTTACTTTTTTTAAAAAATTATTTTATTTTCATTTTGTATGTATGAGTGTTTTGCCTACATGTACATAAATGCAGTCATGTGTGCAATGCCCATGGAGGCCAGAGGAGGATGTCGGATTACCTGCAACTGGAGTTAAGCATAGTTGCTAACCACCATGTGGGTGCCAGGACTTGAACCCAGTCTTCTGCAAGAGCAGCCGGTGCTCTTAATTGCTGAGCCATCGCTCCAGCCCCTCAAAGCCACCTTAGACTCCAATTAGTCAGCCTGTTTGATGGTCCAAAGGCTTCCCCTATACAAGTACATAAGGCCCTGTGAAGTGACTCCCTAGAACCCAAGCACAGTTTGAGAAAGGGCTGCAAAGAAAGAATAACATTACTTTCCCAGTGGTCTTGTCAGACACCTGCCTTTCTGTCACAGCCTATGTGTACTGATCTCCTCTCTCCCTGACTTCTAACGAAGACCCAAAGTCATTCCCCCTAAACAACAGGAGAGTCTGAGATTCAGCTCAAGGCTCCTGCCTCATCTCCCTCCCACCACCAAGCTCTGGGGCTGGGATCGACCCAGGCTCCATTTGTTCGCCTAATGAGTCTTAAGTGTTTGGCTTGGGCGCCTGCCAGTCCCGCTCCTACAGGACTGAGAATGGGACAGAGCCCATGCCAGCTCAGCCATGCTGGGCCCTGGGAGGACTGGCACAGGGGCTTCCTGGCACACACTTACCCAGTAGTACAGCCAGGCAGCCCCTTGGAGGCCCACTACTTTCCTTTTTCTCCACTTCAGGGACTTCCCCAAAAGCACATTTGCTAAGCATACTGCCTAGGTTGAAATCCTAGGATGGGCCCGGGAACATGCTTTTTTCTTCTCTTTTTCTATTTTTCAGGTGAATCTTTGTGGTGTGTGTGTGTGTGTGTGTGTGTGTGTGTGTGTGTGTGTGTGTGTGTATGTGGCCAGCTGGCTCAGGGATCCCCTGTACCTGCCTTCCTAGGCTGGAATCTCGGGTGAGATGCCACACTTACCAGGCATTTACTCCCTATTTACATTTACTCCCCAGCCCTGGAATGTGCATTATAAGTGAGTGCCCAGGAGACAGTGCTGTACAAAGAAGGTCAAGAAGGCTGCTTTAGTGACTGGGAAACAGCTCAGCAGTTACAGTGTTTGCCATGCAAGCAAGAGGAAAGGGGTTTGGATCCTCGGAACCCACATAAATGCTGTGCAGACAAGCAACTCACCTGTAATTCGAGCTTTAGAAAGTAGAGACAGTGTGTCCCCAGAGCAAGCTGGCAAGTGTGTGATCTTGAATAAACACACACACACACACACACACACACACACGAAAAGTTTAAAAGAATGGTGCTTTAAGAAAATGTGGTACATATACACAAGAGAATTTTATGTAATCACAAAGAAAACTGAAATCATGGGCTGGTAAGATGGCTCAGTAGGTAAAAGTACTTACTGCCAGCCTCAAGGACCTGAGTTCTGTCTCTGGGACTACATGTTGGAAGAACAGAACCTTCCCCTCCAAGCTGTCCTCTGACTTCTACATGTATGTGCCATGCCACACATGTGCATGCATACACAAAAGAAAGAAAGAAGAAAGAAAGAAAGAAAGAAAGAAAGAAAGAAAGAAAGAAAGAAAGAAAGAAAGGTAGCAAAGAGCCCCATTTTGGAGAGAAAGAAGGAAGGAAAGAAGGGAGGGAGGAAGGAAGGAAGGAAGGAAGGAAGGAAGGAAGGACAAAATCATTTTGGAACTGGAAATCATTACATTAAATGAAGTAAGACAGATTCAGAAAGATAAATACCACATTTAAAACCTACATTTAAAATTATGGACTGGGGAGACAGCTCCAAGAGTAAAATGCTTGCTGCACAAGTATGAGGACCTGAGTTCAGATCCCCAGCACCCATAGAATGCTGGGCACAGCAGACAATGTCCGCAATTCCGGTGCTGGGAAGGCAGAGCCAAGACGATGCCTGGAGCTCACTGACCAGCCAGCCCAGCTGAACGGTGGGTACCAGGTTCAAAAACTAAGGAGGAGAGCAATTGGTATTTGCCTGACATCAACCTCTGGCCTCCACATGTATGCACACATGTGCACATGGACACATATATGAACACAAACACATACAAAGTTGTGTGTGTGTGTGTGTGTGTGTGTGCACGCATTTGTAAGCTGTTAAACTAGAAAAGGGGTGACAGGATGGGAGGGAAGGAAGAGGTGGGAAGTAGAGTAATGGGATAGAGGTAATAGAAAAACAGGAGAGACTAACCAGAAGAAGAAAGAAAAACAGCTGGAGTGAGGAAGTGGAAGGGAGATGGAGGAACGGAATGAATGAGATCCAAGCATAATGACACACATGTGTGATAATGCCACCATAAAACTCAGTACTAATTGAAAAAAAAAAAAAAAAAAGAACCACTGCTCTAGAAAGATGAAGATGAAGGTAGGAATTCTGGACAAACTTGAGAACTCCGGTGAATGTACATTTTTCTAGGGTCCACAGCTTTAGTCAAAGTCTCAAATTAAGTAGATAGTCCTACTCAATAGGATAGGGTGGGTAGGGAGGTTAAAAGTACATAAATTAGATGATTTCTAAGTTTCGTGGTAGCTCTGACATGCTACATACAATTCTGTGACTTTGCTCAGGCCATCAGGCAAGGCCACAGGACCCTCTTCTTTTACCAAGCCTGAATAAAGGGTGATTGCTGGCCCTAAAAACGATGAGTATACAAAGACCAGGATGGCAGGGAACCAGGCTGAGTGGCAGTGGAATGTCAGGGACACAAAGCCTAGGGGACATTCTAGAATTTCTGAGCTGAAAAGACCTTAAGGACTGAGTCAAGTTTGTGTCCCCAGATGTCCCTCAGTATGAGTTCATCAACTGGAGACTGGTCAGCCTATCTAGTGTCACTCCCTTAAAGAAGACCAACTCCAGCCATGTGTATTTGGCGATGTATACAGTACCACACACGAGTTCCCTCCCTTAAGTGGGCTTTAAGTCCAATTAGATAACTGTTGATTACCCCCAAGATAAGAGTGCCACTACTGTACCAATATAGTTTGCTATGCCAGTCGTTGATGTGGTTACAAAGGGCAATTAACACAGAAAACCACAACTGGCCAAAAAGTAGAAAATAAGAGAATGCAGAGTGGATAAGACTCCCTGGCTAGGACTGCTATATTAAACCTCTTCCACCTAGGACACAGGGGCCATTGCAAAACGGGGGCAAAAAGACTGTAAGAGCCAAGGTGATAAACGACCACAAGGAAACAGAATTTTCCAGGTAGCTGGAAACTTACTCATATGATCTTACAGCAATAGTGACAGCAGGCACAAGACCTATGCAAACTCAAACCAGACAAAAACCCAGCATAGAACTGGGGAAGAGGATAAGAAGCCCCAACCTTGGTAGTTGATAACTACTGGATGAGGGAGAGCTGGTCTTCTTGAAGGGAAAGAGACTAGATAGGCTGATCAGGCTCCAGTGGATGAACTCACACTCAGAGGCATCTGGGAACATTAACTTAACTCGACAGACCTTAACATATATGAAAGAATGCATGAAATCAGGTATGGAGCTATGAGCAGGTGAAGATAGGAGAGGGGGCTCTCAATATGACTAAGATGCGTTATGTGAAATGCACCAAATTCAATAAAAATATATATTTAAAAATTAATTAAATTTCTAAATATTTTTATTTATTATTTTTATTTCATGTGCCATGAATGTATTGCCTGCACGTATGTAAATGCACCTGTGTTGTGCAATGCTCATGAAGGTCAGAAGAGGGCATTGGATCCCCTGGAACTGGAGTTAGGGATGGGTGATAGCCACCATGTGGGTGCTGGGAATCAAATCTGGGTCCTCTGCAAGAACAGTCAGTGCTCTTAACCACTGAGCCAACTCTCCAGACCCAAAATAACAAAAAAAAAAATTTAACACTAAGAGGCCAAAGGAATCAACCTCCTGGCAAGAACAAGACATTTTTACCAATATCCAGACCACACTTTAGCCACATAGCTAAACTACATTTCCCAGTCTCCTTTGCAGTTGGTAAGAGCCATGAGTTGAATTATGCCCGATGGAGCTATCTAGTTCTCTACTAAGTTCTAAATGTTTGCATTCCCAACACCCAAGATTCATATGTTGAAATCCAAATCTCCAATATGATGCTAGTAGGAGGTAGAGCCTTATGGAAAGTGATTAGGTCACTTGCCATGAGTGTGGAGCCTCTGTGAAGGGGATCTGTGCTCTTATCAAAGAGGCCCAAGGGAGTAGTGTTGTTCCCTCCACCATGTGCTACTCAGCAAGAAGGCCATCAGTGAACCAGAAAACAGGCCCTCCCCAGATGCTGAATTTCAGTGCCTGGCATAGTTCAGCCTCCAGAACTGTGAGAGTGAACTGTTGTATGTAAACTGTCTAGTTCATGGTATTTTGTGTGGCAGCCTGTGATATTATAACATACATACTTTGGTTTTCCAACCATGGTCTCTGTTTTACTGCTTCCCCAAGGCAGATCACAGAAACTGTAATCATTCCCTGCTTGCTGCTTGCCACAAAAATATTATCTGACCTATGTCTGGTTGCAGATAAAAAAACCCACTTCACTCCAGAGGGGTCCTGCCTTTTAATCCTGCTGAAGAATCTAGAAGGACTTTTCTAGGTATGCCCAGACAGTCTATTAACAATCATACCTATGCAATGAAGTCTATATAAAAGGATACTCTCCAGACCAAAGGATAAGGTTTGGAGAGTCTGGATAGCCGAACTCATGGAGGTTCCTAGACGGCTGTTATGGTTTGAATCCAAAATAGGTGCCAAAAGCTCGTGTGTTGAAGACTTGGTCCCCAGTGCTGCAATATTCATGGCCAGGACCTTTGGAGATGGTTAAATCATGAAGACTACAACCTCATCAGTGGATTAATCCATTGATGAATTCACAGTCTAATGGGCTATTGGGGGTGATGGGTGCTCTAGGACCTGAAGTCTCATTGGAGGAAGTAGGCCACTTAGAGGCATGCCTTTGAAGGATATAGGTGCATTGTCATAGGTACATTCTCTCTCTCTCTCCCTCTTCTCCCCCTCCCACTGTCCCTCTCTTGCTCTAAATCTCACTCTAGCTCTATCCCTCCCTCCTTTCTTCCACCAAGAGGCAGGCCACTATCCTCAGCCACACATTCCCACCATGATGTATTATCTGGCTTCAGGCACTACAGCAACAGGCCAAGTGACCATGGACCACAATCTCGGTAACTGTGAGCCAAAACAAATGTTTCCTCTTTTATTTATCTCAGGTATGTTGTCACACCAACAGAAAACTGGCTAACGTGGTGATGCACTCAGAGGGCATAGGCACTCCACACCCCTTTCTCCCATACCTCAAACTATGCATCTCCTTACTGGCATCTTTTGTAATATCCTTTATAATGAATCAGTTAACCTAAGTACTTCCCTGAGTTCTGTGAGGCACTCAAGCAAATCAATCAAACCTGAGATGTGTGGGAACCTCAACTTATAGCTGATTTGGCAGGAGCACAAGAAGAAAAACGGGCTATTTGGCTGCAGAAATCCTAAGCAAAGTGTTGAAGGTACAATTTGGCTTCTCTTTAATGCTCATAGTAAAATATAGAAAGGATCTAAAGATGAATTTTTAATTAAAACAGATGCATACATTATGATTTGAATCTGAAATGCCCCCACCCCCACCCCCTACACAGTTTTGAACATTCAGTTCTCAGTACGTGGGGTTATTTTGGAGGCTCAGAGCCCCTGGGAGATGGAGCCTGGCTGGCGGAAGTAGGTCACTAAGGGTGGACCTTTGAAAGTTATACCTATACCTGACTCATTTAGTTTCCTCTCCTGGTCTATACTTGCTACCAGTCCTTCAGGGTTTCACTCTCCACTCTGTAGCACAGCACTCCTGGCCTCTTCCAGTTCAGCTCCACTGATAGCTATACTCACAACAGAAAGCTCAGATGGTCAACCTTGGTGGCATCCACACAGTGCCATCTCAGCTGTTGCAAAAATTAAATGAGCCTTGAGGGCATGACTACCTTCACCTTGACTTCAAAGGATGCCCCAACCTTTGAACCCAGACAGAAAACAGTCAAGCAGTGGACTGACATAGAGAGCCGCAACCAGGGCCACACCCAGTAGAGCCATGGGCACCATGAGATCCACAACAGAGGAGCCACTGGTGCACAATTCTAGCTTGAGAGCCATAGGCATACAACCCCAGCCCAGAGCCACCACTGAAAACCACCACAAGTGCAGGGCACCACCCAAGTGGGTCCAAGAAAGTCCACTGTACACCAATGGACTAGAAGGCAGAGCCTTAAATCAAAGATCATCGTCCAGCTTTAAGGTTTTCAACATACTGAGAATCTGTTATTCCTGCTTTCTTGCCTGTTTCTCCTTCAGGACTGGGACTGTCTAGCCTGTGTCTGTCCCACTACTGTCTCCTGGAAGCACGTAAAATGCATGATTTCCCAGGTTCACAGTTGGAGAGCAATGCATGTCAGGATGAAATGTACCTTGAATATCATTCATAGCTGATTAAATGATACTGTGAAAAGAACTTAGATGGATGGAATGTGATGTTGGAATGTTTGACTAGTGTGTTGCAATCCTAATCTCCAAGTTGATGGTGTGAGGAGCAAGGGTCTTCTGGGAGGTCACTGGGGGTGAAGGCCTTATAAATGAAATCAGCAGTTATAAGAGAGCTCCAGAGCTTGGATCCTTCTACCACATGAGGAAGACATAGTGAAAAGGCACTATCTATACACCATATGATGGGTTCTCACCAGACATGGACTCTGCCAGCATCTTAACTTCAGACTTTCCAGGCTACAAAACCATTAGAAATAAATTTCGGTTGTTTATAAGCCACCCAACCTATGGCATTTTGTTATAGCAAACCAAGCTAAGACAAGATTCCCGTCCCCTCCTCTAGATGCTTGGCAGGATTCCAAAGCCCTAAGAATAGCCAAAGCACAACAGGGAAGAGCCTGGATTCTAAATGACCAACCCATCCTGGACCATGCCACAAGGGAGACACAATCTTTTTGTGTCAAACTCCTGATGTTTGAGTCATCAGTCGGCATGCTACAACCAATCAATACACCCCTCTACAGAGGTACAACCCAGTGGGTGGAAGAGAAGTGACAAGTCCAATGTCTGAGTGAGCTCCTGGTGCCCAGGGTGTGATGGTTAATCTTAACTGTCAATGTCACTGAACTGAGAAAAGCCTAGGAGATTAGTAATGCAGAGCTCTCTGGGTGTGTCTGGGAAGCCATTTCCAGAGAGGATTAACTGGCGGGGGTGGGGCACAACACAGGACAGACCTTGAATCACAATGGCCCTGATGAGTAAGGCTGCAGACCAGGTGGAATGAAAGCAAAAGGGAACCTACCAGCCCCAAAGTGTGCTTCTCTCTGCTTCCTAGACAGCACATGAGCTGTTCTGCTCCACTCTGCGCATGCCATGATGATGAACCAAAAACCTCTGACCATGAGCCCAAATCAACTTCTCCTCCCTTATGTTCTTTTGTTCAAGTATTTTGTCAGAGAAGAAAAACTGACTCCCACACAGGTTAGAGCTAGCATTTTCCAACTACAGCCTTAGATGAGGGCGCATGAACCCCGCCACACATCACAAAGCTGTACAGCACCAATTCCCAAAAAACTTTATTCATTGCTTCAAGTGGTAAAATGTCATTGGTCTCTGTGGGGCTCCTAGAGGGACAGAGGGAGATCTGGGGTGGGACTTGGGGTGGGGTTCCACCCATTACAAAAATCAAAGGCTTTTATAAAAAATGCTATAAATTGGTATCAAAAGAAAACCCAAGGGAGGTTGAAGAAAGCAGCGAGGGAGAAGGGAAGAGAGCAAGGGAAGGACCCAAACCTCCCACCATTATCAGTGAGGGAATCCAGGCTGGGACAGAAGGTGTGGGAGAAGTTGGGAAGGTGATACAAAGTGCATAAATGTGCCTCCCAGAGCTCGTCAGAGGTGGAGGGGAAGGAGGCTGCAGCCTCAACCTTAGTGGGGCTGGCTGTCTCCTCGTTCAGGGACCCCACAGGAATGGCACTGCCTGAGACTGCGGATGGGAAGGTCCTGCAATTGGGAAAGAGGACGAAAGTTAGGAATGAGATGAGGCTTCTGCTTCATCTGCCCTGTGCTAATCCCCCTGCTGAACCCAGTGATGAGAAGGTCCAGGTTAGGACCTCAAGCCTGGGGCTTACTGCACAGGCCAGCCACAGTACCTGGAGTGCTGGAGTACAGGGCACAGACTAGGATGGAAGCCCCGCCCCCCCACGCCCATTTTCCATCCCAGGACACACAAACCCTAACCTGTGACCAAACTTAGGAGAGCCAAGGGACCTAGCAAAGTTTGCAAACTTGGGCTCACTTACCTCTTTCTAGCCTCTCATAGAAAGAGGAGAGAGGAGCTAGAGGCTGAAAGAGGGGACAGGCCTCCCAAGCTGATCACACCAGGCCCTACTCTCACCTGACCCTCAGACTGGACCCAAGGCCAGGAGCCCATCCTCACCTTGGCCCCTTCTCAGACCTTCTTCTTCTTGAGCTTCAGGGCTTGTAGCCAGTTGGGCGATGAGCCTTCTGACCTGGAAGGCAGAGTGCAAAGGTCAAGAAGGCAAACCTTAAGGAAACTGAACACAATGAGAACACATGATAGGGAAAAGGCAGCCTGGGGCTCCATTGCAGGCCTGAACACCTCACTAAATGTGGAACAACTCAACCTCCTGAGTCTCAATTTTCCTCTTCTATAAAGTAGGATTTCTCTTCTCAGTCTAATACCCTAAGCTCAGGAGATACCTAGAGCTCAGTCACCTACCCTGAGGATTTCTCTGGCTTGGGAGGTAACGCGAGGGGCTTTCCCAGCCCTGGGACCTTGCAGGACTTGGAACGCTGGACTGAGGACTCCTTCTGGCTTGATTTGTTCTCTGTTGCCTCCCCCTCCTCAGCTGAGCGGTTCCGGGAGCGAAGCTTGGCCTGGAACATAGATACAAGATGGACAAGGAGCAAGATTCATAAAGTCAGGTCCGTAGCAAAAGGGTACAGTTCCCAGAACCAGGCCTGAACCCTTGTGTATTAGTCACTTTTCTGCTGCTGTGATAGAAATACTGACCAAAGCAATTTATAGAAGGAAGAATTTATTTGAGCTTACGGTTCCAGGGGAATTACAGTCCATCACGGCAGGGAGACATGGTGGCAGAGGTGGCTGGAGGAGGAGCAGAAGCTAAGCTCTACATCTTCCAGCAGGCACAGGAAACAAAAGAGAAACTGGAGATCCGGCAAGGCTTAAGAACTCTCTAAGCCCATCCCCAGTGACGTGCTTCCTCCAAGATAGCCACACCTTCTAAGACCTCCCAAAACAGCACCATCATCTGGGGACAAAATGTCCAAATACTTGGTGCCTGTGAGGGACATTTTCATTCAAACCACCATATCTTATGTGGTTCTTTTGCCTCTGTAGACAGGGAATAAAAGACCGGCCTCCCTCAGAACCAAGCCTCACCTTGATCACATCAAAAAGATGTAACGAACAAAATTCAGTAAACTGGGCTCAACAAAGATCCAGCATTTGCTTGTCTGCCTCCTCTACCAACAATGTCCCCATGGCCAACTCCTGTGCCTGCAAGGCTAAGGGCCCTGCCCAAGTTACCACCCAATCCTGGTCACTGTCAGGAAATAACTCCTGATTAGGTCAGGCCATGGCTGTACCTCCCCCCAGTGATCCCTACAACTTCTCCCTTCACCAGAGCTACAGTGGGCATGGTCTGTCCTCTACTACCCCCTTGGTTCTGGGATGAGAATGCATCCTTTTCTTCCTCCCATCAAACATGGCACATGGCAGAGGGTGAGCAGGGCACAAGGAGACTTCCCAGAGAAAGGTAAATGGGAAGAGGGCTAGGAGAAGGAATTAGGGAATGGATAGATGGACAAAGAAGAGAAAGATTTAGTACAAGGGGGCCAGCAAGCCAGATGGCTGGATGTGTTTGCTGAATGATCAGATGGTACCTTCAGGGCTGATGGGCTCAGGCCAGGAAAGAGGTTGACTTTCAGCCCTTTGGTGCCCAAGGACATCCGCGTCCGGCGGCTCTGAGGCTCCTCCACTACCTCTTCATCTGAGGATGGCACACGAGAAGCCCGTGGCTCTGCAAGTGCCAGAGGAGAGGTTCACAGCATGAGCAACACCTCAGGTTCCACCCTATCTCCAACCCAGACATCGACAGACACACCATCAAATAATACACTGATCCTACCTGTTGAATCTTGGAACAGTCGAGCATCTGAGTCTGCTGACTCTGACAGGCCCAGAGTGCCCCCAGGCCGGATGGCTGGGGCCCGGTGCCCACGCTTACGTCCTAGGTTGGCACGGCTCCGATACATGGCACTATCGAGGATCTCAGTGTCCTGCTCAAAATAATGGCTGTTGTTGGTCTGTGGTCCTGCCCCACCCCACCGGACCCCTCAACAGTACCTCAAGGAGCTGATGCCCATGGTAGTTTCCTGTTCCCACAAAGCACCTAAAGCCTGTGCTCTGTCTCCCATACTGACTGCTCAGGAAAGAGACTGTGGCTTAAGTTCCATCCTATCCCACCCCCTCCAAAAGCCCACCCATTACACCAGGCTCACCCTCCACTGACCTCCATGAAGGAGAAGTCCTCACTGGGGTAGCTGGACAGAGGTCCTTGAAGAGGCCGTCGGGGGGTTGGGGCCGGCTCCTGGTCGCCTTGCCTAGCCCGTGTAAGGCCCCAGGTGCCATCCATCCCTTCTGTCCGGCTGGCTTCACCATCAGGCTGAGGCCTTGAGGAAGGCAGAAGGTCCCTGCTAGGCTCCTGGGGTTCCCCTTGGCCAGCTCCTGCTGTGGCTCCTTCCTCCTCCAACAGGACCCTGAGGCCCGAAGCTGCCGAGTCCATTCGAGTAGCTGCCTTAGAGTTGCTGGCTGCCAGCATCCCCTCCAAGAGGCTCTGGGAACCAGAAGGTGGGGAGCGGGCCAGACACCTGCTGGGACTGCAAAGGGGACATACCAGAGATCAAGGTCATTCACCTACTGGTGAGACCCCATTGCTCTTCCTTGAAGAACACAGCACACAGGGGAAGAGCTGGGCCTGCCTGCCAGGTTCCAATGCAGGCTCTACCATACACTACAGGTTGGGCATCCTTTATCAAAATGCTCAGGACCAGAAGAGTTTTGGAATTTTTGAACTTTTCCAAGCTTTGAACTATTTGCAAACACAAATGAGCTATCTTTGTATGTAGGCATGTTTGTGTGCCTGCAAGCATACTGAGACAGAGAACAGCTTCAAGCGTCACTCAGCTGCTGTCCACCTTTATTTTTTTTTTTAAGACATCACATCTATTTATGTAGTGGGGTGCATGGACATGTGTGTGGAGGTCTAAGGACAACTCTCAAGAATTGGTTTTCTCCTTCCAACACATGTGTCCTGGGAGGTAGAAAGCCTCTGAGTTCAAGGCTAGGTTGGTCTACATAGTGAGTTCCAGATCAGCCAGGGCTACATTGTGAGATCCTGCCTCAAGAAAGAAAAAAAAAAAAAAAAAAAAAAAAAAAAAAAAAAAAAAAAACAAGAAAGAAAGGTAGGTGGGAGGGACGGCGGGGGGAGGGGGTGGACAGAGAGAGAAAGAAAAGTAATGGTTAAACCTGCACCTGAGGCCTTGCTTGAGTCCCTTCACCTCAAACACCTTGGGTTCCTGTACAGAGTCACTAGAGATGAAAAAATAAGGATCTAAGCCTTTCAGCATAACACCAGGCTCTCATTCCCAGAAATCACTGTTGCCTTGGGTTACTGCTGTCTGAGCTCCCTCAAGGAGCACCTGCTTGGGTGGTCACATTTTGGCGAGAAGGCAGGAACTGGCCCATCTGCCTTCAACCACACGTCATCTTCAGCACCCTTCACCTTGTAATTCTTTATGCCCCAGCCACACTGAACACACTGCCATCTTGGAACAAGCGGTTCTCTCCCCTTGCCTAGGAAGCTTCGGCACACCTGTCCCTCCCTGTTTCTGCTCGCACCTCATCATCCGAAGCTGTCTTGCTCCCTCCCCCAGCCAACACAGCCCCTCCCTCAGCCCTTTGAGCTGTGGGCCCCAACCTACACCAGTCCAGGACTCAGTCCTTTGATTCCCTGTCTCGAATGCCTGTCTGAGAGCTCCTCAAGACTGCCCCCAGGACCTGACCAGAGATCGGACCGTAGGAATGTTTGCTGAATGAATGAGAAGCAGGGTAACCTTGGACTTCAACACAGCAACGTGTCTTCTGCCCACTGCTCCCTCAGAGCACTAACACCAGGCTGGCACCACCCGCACCATCTCCAGCTGCCCCTCCCTGAAGCATGTACACTCATCACACACCTAGGGCAGGGTGGGTGTCCACCTCACCTACAGAGCCCAGAGCCACACCCTGGCACACCCCACTCTCACAGCATCCCAGAAGGGTAAGGGACGTTGGCGGGCAATGCCTGGAAGCGAGCTGCAGAGTCACAGACACTAGTGGAGAGGGGAAGAGAGAAAGGCAGGTGAGTCAATACTGAGCAGGAAGGAGACAGGTGGGGGGAAATGTGTCAGACTGTCCTTCCACAAGCTGCTGACAGATGGAAATTAAAGCTGTGTGGGAGGAAGACGGGGAGGGAAGAGGCGGCAGTGGCTACAGCAAAGCAGGACAGCAGTATCAAGAGCAGTCACGGACAGAGGCCCAGAGCCAACTCACCTTGAAGCCAGTTGAGAGCCTGGGAGGGGCAGCAAGGGCATCCCACCCACTAAGCCTGGAAAGCTAGACAGCTGAAGGGATGTGAACTAACCAAGGGGGGACAGAAAGATCCACTGTAAGGACAGAGGGCGGAGGGCAGTAGAGGATTCATGGAACATGGCAGAGCCCTGAAAAATGCAGTGTACGCCGACCCCAGGACCTCTGCCTTCAAGCACCTAGGCAGAAACTTGCCTTCCTAAGAGCCCAGAGCACCCACAACCTGGATGCTGAGACTGCCACCCCCACAAAGACCTAGGCTCTAGCCAATTTGTGCCAGCTTTAACTCCAAGTCCACACACCCACTCCAAGCCTCAGTTTCTTCATCTGTAAAATGAGGACAATAAAAATCCCAGAACTTCACTGACCTTACTGGCAGAAATAGATGTCTAGAATGTAGTTGGTAACTGATAAACATAAATTACTAAAATGGTCCTTGCTATCCTGGCCTTGTTATCAGGGGTCCTGGCCTGAGAAGATGCCTCATATTACACCATCCATACCCATCACCCAATCTAAACTGTAGAGTATCCCCAGGGCAGATTGCCCAATCCTGCCTTCCACCACTGCTTCAGGTACAAAAACAGGGGATGGCTCTGTAAAAGGCCTGGACTCTTGAGACCTAAAATGAAGAGGCACCAGGATTGGAAATGGGACAATGCACCTGAAGGGACAAACAGCTAACCTTGACCCCAGGGAAAGAGGACAGCAAAGCTAGGACCCACTGGAACAGAAAGAAATCACAATCGTAAGTTGTAGGAAGCTGTGTAAGTGGCACTGCCCCTCTGGGCCTCAGTTTCCCCACCCTTGGAATGAGGCTGCTGAACTCGATCTCTGAAGGTCTTCTTGGAGTCTACAAAGACTGAAAACTGCCTGCAGGAGTTCTGCATTGTTGGACCCAGAGGGCAGGAGCAAGAGCTGCCCACAGGAGGCCAGAGAGGGGACAGGACACTGCACCAGCTCTGTAATACCTAGGAGTACCATGCCTCCAGGATGAGGCAACCCTAGACCCAGAGGGACAACCCAAGCTCTCCCCACACCACCCACCTCCAGGCTGGTCTTGTCACAGCTGTGCCTGACAGCAGTCCGGCCAGTGATTACCATCAAGGATGTATCGGCAGGTTCGTACTGATCGTTTCGCATGGGTTAACCTTGTCCTCAGTGAAAGCCCGTGGAAGCTGGGAGTAAACTCTCAATTTAGGGTGGAGGAAAGGCACCCTAAGCACAGAAGGCCCTTGTCAGAGCTCACTGAGGTAGGGAGAGAATCAGGACCTGTAAATGAGCCCCATGCCAGACTATTCTGACCAATTCTCAGGGACTTCCTGCCACAAGAGGAACCTCCAAAATGTTCTTTAAAGAGAAGCATTTCACAGTGTGGAATTCCTCTGAGTCAGATGTTCAGAACACCAGCTCCAGTTTTGGAAACTGCATTGTTTAACTCCAAAGTCCTCAATATGCTAACAGATATACTAAGTCTCTTGGATGACTACAGAGCACATGGAACTTTCCAAACAAAAGATGGGACTGGTTTTCCTTAGGACATGTTTGAGAAAATCTGTGGGAAAGCACAACATCCACAAAGGCCTTCCCAAGGTTTCCTTCCAGCCGTGGAGGACACGTGCTTTCTGTCACGTACGATGAGGCTCACCTGCCTGCATCCAGGCTCAACTCTGAGCTTGGATAACCTCCACACTGGCTGGATGGCAGTAGAGTGGTTGTTTGGGGCTATGGAGATTCAAGCATCCTCACCATCAAAGCCTTCATCATCCTGCCACTATCCTGCCAGCCTGCAGGGAGCCCCCTCCCTCCATCCTAAACAGGAAAAACAGTGCCAGTTTCCCTCCTCAAGAACTATCGCCACGTGGGGCAGAGAGCTTCGAGTACCACTCCTTGGTAATCTAAGTTTTGAACATAATGGCCACACCTGAAAGCAGTTGACAAAGTCAAAAAGCCCTGTGATCTTAAGGTCACACCATCTCTCGCCTGCCAACAGGACAGGTTCAAAATCCCTCTCGTGCTTCTCAAGGCACCTGTGAAGATGAGATGCACAGCTTAATATTAGGCCACAGGGAACTGAGTGCCGGGAGGAAAAAGCACAGCAGGCATGTGGAACCCACGCTTTCTTACACCAGGAGTGTCTGCAGGGACCCTGGGTCTCCTGGGTGTAACTGGTAGAAACAGCAGTTCAGAGCCCAGCAACTAGTCCAGGCTCACAGGAACCACCCAACAGGTAGTTCTGCACATTTTCACTTCCCCTGCAGACTCCACTGCAGCCTTATCATTCCCTGGCCCCCACCCCTCCTCTCAAAAGCCGGTGGCCTGAGAACACCTTTCCTCAACTCCCCTTTCTGGTCCCATGCTCTCTCCCTCCACCATCTCCACACCAAATGCCTCTCTCAACCCTGACCCAGAGTCTCCCTAGCCCTTTCCTGGTTCCTCTGCTCTCCTCCCACTTCCATCTGCCCTTCCACTTAGAACAGTCCCCACCCAACACCTCCCTCCCCTTCCCTTCCCTTCCCACAGGCCCAGTGGGAAGCTCCCACTCTGGGTCTGGAAGAGGTAAAGTGTTCTCCACACTGAAGAGAAGAAAACCAAATCTCAATGGATGAAAATGTTAAGACACAATGCCTTTTTCACGCCCTTTCAATGAGATGTGGAACCTCAGTTGGATTCAGAGCACCCATGAGACTGACTGGCAGCCTCTTAGTCACTAGTCTGCCTCCTTGAAAGGTTCTCTTTCAGTAACCTTGGCTGGAGATCAAGGTCAAAGGGCTGGGACCTGAATCTCACAACTTCAGATTCCTGAACCACTATCTTCTGGGCTCTATGACAGGGCAGGCAAGAGTACCAAGTTCCTAACCTTTTGGCAAGTCAATAAGAACTACTATCCACTGTCCCCTAGGCTGTGGTGGTCCAGGCCAAGAAGATGCAGGGTCCCTTGCCCCTACTGTATAAGCATCTACCTTCCTAGCCCAGAAGCACCTGTGGCCTCAGAGCCACAGGTGGAGGTCCAGAGAACTCACCAGAAACGGGGCTGGGGAAGATAGCCTTGCAAGAATGAAAACCTGAGTGATTCCCCAGAACCCACGTAAAACACTAAATAAAAAATTCTTTTTTAAAAGCCAGACATGGTGACATGCACTTGTAATTCCAGCACTGGAGAAGCAGAAACAGGTAGACCTTATGTGGCTCTCTAGTTGGCCAACCTTGTCTACTTGGCAAATTCCATGACAGTGAGAGACCCTGTCACAAAAAAAGATGGACCGGGACTGGAGAGATAGCTCAGTGGAAGAGCACTGGCTGCTCTAGCAGAGGACCCAGGTTCAGTTGCCAACACCCACGTGGAGGTTAACCACTATCTGTAACTGCAGTTCCAGGGAATCCAAAGCCCTCTTCTGGCCTCCTCGGGCACTGCATGACACAGGTGCACTTACATACATGCAGGCAGGCCTAAATCGTACACATAAAATATACTTTTTTATTTTATTTTTTTGGTCTTTTTGAGACAGGGTCTCCATATAGCCCCAGCTGTCCTGGAACTCACTATGTAGACCAGGCTGGCCTTGAACTCACAGAGATCTGCCTGCCTCTGTCTCCGGAGTGCTGGGATTAAAGGTGTGTGCCACCAAGCCCGGCTTTTTAAATTTTTTTATTATTATTTTTATTTTTTATGTGTATGTGTGTATTGCCTACATGTAGGTTAAGTGCACCCATGTGGTGAATGCCCCCCGGAGGTCAGAAGAGGCTGTCAGATACCTTGGGACTGGAGTTACAGACAGTTGTTAGCTGCCATGTGGGTGCTGGGATTCGAACCTGGGTCTTCTGCAAGAACAACCAGTGTTCTTAACTGCTGAACCATCTCTCCAGCCCCCTTTAAAAATATTTTTAAGAAGGCAGATGTCCTGGGTGATCAGGGGTGCATGTTTAAAAAAAAAAAAAAAAAAGATGCATGGCACCAAGAATGACTGCAGATGCAGAGGTTGGTCTCCAGTCTCCAAATGCATAGTAGCATGCACATGTGCATCAATACACAAAAGTGCACCTGACACATATACACACAACAAAGAACTCACCAGAAACCATCCAAATTGTGGCAGATTCCACAGATTCCAGATTCTCATAACTCAGAGTCACCAAGAAAACCCAGAACAGGAGTAGCAAAAAAGTACCTCAAATTTTTCATTCATTCTCAAAATAAGAACTCACCTGTCTCCCCAGTAGAGATCCAGAGGGAAAGCTGGTTCTTCCCTCAGAAAGATTCTACTTTTTAAGAGTGGTCACATATTCCCTCCCAACCCCTAGATGGAGAATCTTACCTGGCTCTCAAGCCGGGGGCTTCTGTCTCCATTCCAGGGTCTTCAGGGCGGGTCTCAAGAGAAGGTGAAGAGCCATCTTCACCCCGGGTTTCTGGTCCACTTGTTTCACCGACTCCCAGCTCCCTGGTCTCCAAACCAGGGGACAAGCTTCCAGTATTCCTGAAGTCTAGCTCTAGCTCAGGGCCCACCTTCCCCACCCCATGCTCCCTAACTTCACTCAAGGGCCCAGAGAGTTCTGTGTTCCGGAGTCCCAAGTCCTGAGCCCAGGCCATTTGCCCCACTCCACAGCCCCGAGAACTCCCAGACTCTAGGTCACAGGGCACCTCCAGATTACTCAGACCTAGATTGTCACTCCAGTCTACTTGACCCACCCCAAGCTCCCTGGGCTCTCCAGGGCTGCAGCCTGCACCCGGGGCCATGTTTCTCAGCCCAAGATCAGGTGTCCAATCTGCCTGTCCGACTCCACGCTCTCTTGACTTAAGGAACTCTCCAGCCTCCACACCTGACCAGTCAGGCTCCCCTACGCCACTCTCTCTGGGCTGGCTATAGCCTCCTACTTCTCCCAACCCAGGCAAATCTCTGTTCTTCACCCCAACATCAGAAATCCAATCCTTCTCCCCAACACCCATCCCCCTGGGCTCTTCAGACCCTCCAGTCCCCAAACAGTGGGTGAGGTCCAGGCTGTCTGACCAGCCCATCTGTCCCACTGCATTCTCTCTGGCTTCACTCGAACCTCCAGAACCCACACAGCTGGACACTTCCAAGTTCCTGAGACCCAGCTGGTCAGTCCAGTCCACAGCCCCAGCCCTGCTTTCGCCAGGAGACACGAAGTGGCCACCTCCCATCTTCCTGGAAGGACTTGCGCCAGCACCGCTCGATCTATCGTTGCCGATGATGCCAAACTGATAGCTACCCTCAGTGGCCTCCATGCACAAGTCCCTGCTCCAGTCTGGCTGCCTTGAGCTAAATGCTCCCTCTGATTGGGCTGTGACACCGAGGCTGAACTCCCCAGGCCAGCCTCGCTGCCCTGTCTCTTTGTCTTCCAGCTCAGTGGTGTCAGGGCTCTGACCTCCTGCCTGTGTTCTCCCCTGCAGCCCTGTGATCTCCTGGCTGGAGTCACCGTCTTGCCAGTTGCCCTGGTCTCTCTGCCTGATTGCCCCATCTTGCAACTTGGAGGTGCTAGGGCTCAACAGGTCCCCCGATTCTCCCACCTCTGGCTGGCCTGCACCCCTGCTGGTCTCATGCAGGCTGTCTTCACCACTTGGAGTCTTCTTCTCAAACTCCTCATCCTGCTGCTGTGCTTCCTCGGGGCTGAACCCGGAGTTCAGGGCTCGGGTCCCAAATCCTCTGTTCCGTGAGTTTAGGGCCCTGGAGCCACTGGTGCTGTAATCCTGTAACCAAGCACTCTTCCCAAACTCCTGGTCCTGCTGGGCTGTGGCCTGGGTGCCACAGATGTCAAGTAAAGAATTTCTCTTCTCAAACTCCCGGTCTTGTTCCTCTGCATCCCGGCTGCTATAGCTGCCCGGGTGGCCCTTCATGCCCAGTTCTTGACCCTGCTCACCTGCATCCTGGTTAGTGTAAGCACTCAGAGAATCTCTCTTGCCAAACTCCCAGTCCTGAAGGCTTGCTTCTCGGCTGCCATAAGAACCCAGGGAATCTCGCTTCCCAAATTCCTGGTCCTGAAGCTCTTTGTCCCGACTGGAGTAAGTGCCTTGGGAATCCCTCTTCCTGAATTCCCATTCCTGTGCATTGGTCTCAGGGCTCTGAGTGCCAAACTGAGCTGGCTTTCCCACTGCCCATTCGTGGACAGACACTTCACTCCCGTTCTGGCTGCTGCTGACGTCTCTCACCTCTTGGCCAAGGCTGCACCTGCTGGCCCAATCCCTACTGCTCCCTTCCCCAGCTCCTTGCACATATTTGCTGCCCCAGTCCCTTTCCCCAGGGCCTGGGTCTCCACCAGGGCTCTTGCCCCCAAGGCTGTAGTTCTGAGAAGCATCTTGAGACCAGCTGGCAGACCTGAAACTGCCAGCATGTGGGTCTGCTGCCACCCCAAATTCACTCTGCAGATCTTTCTGGGCCCAGCCAAGGAGTCCCTGGGAAACAAGAAAAAAAAAAAAAAAAAACACAAAGAAATGTTACAGTCAATCAAGGTGGGAGGCAATCCAAATTGAGACTCCGTGCTACCAAGTGTCTGAGAGCCCCACTTTGGCAACTAAGTGCCTAGGTTTGGATTTCAGCTGTGTGCCCTTGAGCAAATCACTTCACTACTCTGGGCGTAAGGAGCCTCATCCTTAAAACAGGGATAATTCCCACTACTTGGGGCTTGTGTGAAAGGATCAATCAAGACCATTTAAACAGCCTGGCACACACACTGGGGCACTCAGTTGATAGGTCTATGGTCATGTTTACAGCCCTTGGGCAACACCTGGCTAAATGCCAGGAGAAATCCTGCCTGAAGGGGAGGACCGCACATAGGACTGGGGGACGGGGTGTACTTCCAATGAGGGGGTGCCGTTTTGCAACTTCCTTTGCAAAGGAAGGTTCTCACACCAGCATAGCTCTTATAAGCCCACGAGTAGCACCCTGGCCCTTCCTCTGAAGGAAAGACTTTCTGCATAGCCTTTTCCAGAAGATTCCACCCTCAGCCTGCCCAGGAAAGCCAGGAGCGGCAGCCTATGGTACAGAGCTCCTTGCACCCCCACCCAACCTCCCCTGACTCACCCCAGAGGGAGGGCGGGCATGGGGCTCAGGGCCTCGGAGCCTGCCAGCCTCGTCTCGCAGCGCCGCGTTGGCCAGCAGCCGTTCCAGGACAGACATGCTGGCCTCCCCATCCTCAGGCTGGGCCATGCCCCACTCCCCACCATCGACCACCCTGGGGCTGCTAGGTGCGTCAGGTGCTGGGACAGGGCTGGGCTGCTCCCCTAGCCTGGACCTGTCCGACTGCTCTGGCTCCCGCCTGCCCCTGCCCTGCTCTCCTGCTCCCGGGGCAGCAGCAGCTTTGGCAGCCCCGCCCAGAAGCCAGATGAGTCACCAACATCCTGGGACAGACACACCTCCTGAAGGAGTCAGTTTGGTGTTAACCCTTCCGGCTCCTCCTCCTCCAGGCTCCAGAGGCGGGCGGGGAGGGGGTGGTTTGGGGGGGGTGGAGGGGGGGTCTGCCTTGCCTTCAACTCCGCCCCAACCAGTCCTGGCCAGGATTGAAAAATAAATTTCAAAAGCCACCTGGATCCTAGCCCTTAAACACAGGAGGCAGCCTGGTAGGAGAAAGAGCACTGAGCAGACAACTGGGCTGGCCTTGGCCCAGGCCCAGCTACCAACTTGCTGGGTAACTCTGCTCAAGGCTCCACTTCCTCTGGGGTCTCAGCTGCCGGTCTACAAAGCACAGCTTTGGCCAGGATTGAAAAATAAATTTCAAAAGCCACCTGGATCCTAGCCCTTAAACACAGGAGGCAGCCTGGTAGGAGAAAGAGCACTGAGCAGACAACTGGGCTGGCCTTGGCCCAGGCCCAGCTACCAACTTGCTGGGTAACTCTGCTCAAGGCTCCACTTCCTCTGGGGTCTCAGCTGCCGGTCTACAAAGCACAGCTTGAACTCAACGGTAATTCCAGTTGTAAAAGTGACACTTATTAAGCATTTATGACAACGCCATCCTCAGTACTTTACAGGTCCTAACTCATTTAATCCTCTCATTCTCAGATCGGTCACCCCATTTTACAGATGTAGAAACTGAGGCTGAGGGTGGAAAAGTATTTCGTTCAAAGTTACTTCTAAGCAAAGAAACACAGAGCCAGCTGAGCCCAGGTACTCTGGCTGCACTATCAGGTGAACCCATGCCTTCAAAGGCTGCACTTTTCTGCCTTGCACAATATTCCTAGGAATAATAGGCTGAACACTTAGCATATGTTACTCACTGCATGAAGCACTTTCTCCATTTAATTTTACCCACAATACAACTCTAAAAGGTAAATGTGGGGGCCTGGGGATATGGCTCAATCAGTAAAGTATTTGCAATGCAAGCATGGACCTGAGTTTGGATCCCAGTGCACACATAAAAGCTGGGCATGGCAGCACATGTCTGCAATTCCAGGGCTGGGGAGGCAGAGACAGGGGGATCCCTGAAGCTCACAGGCCAGCCAGCCTAGAGAATGGGTGAGCTCCAGGTTCAGTGAGAGATCCTATCTCAAAGAAATACAGAGGAGCGTAATTGAAGAAGACACCTGGCATCGATCTATGGCCTACACACATGAGCAAGTGTGCAAGTGGTCAGTCACACACACACACACACACACACACACACACACACACACACACTGCAAATGTTCTTACCACAGTTGAACGAAGCTTAGAATTAAGATTCACTCCCAAGACTGCTCAGCTAGTAAATGCTGGTGTCAAGATTTGAACTCATACAACTAAGCCCTAAGCACCACCCTGTGCAGCTCTGCCAGCTAATCACAGAGATCCTAGGGAGGTGCAGGTCCACAACTACCCTGCACAGTGAGGCATCCATGCTGCAAGAATGAAGCCCACCCAAGCTTCAGCCTTAATGCCTCCTCCCTCCCTATGCCCAGCCTTACCTCAGGGCAGGTGCTTGGGGACTGTGCATCCTTCAGCTCAGATGAAGCTCCCCGCCTTGTACTGCCAGAGCTGGGCGGTGGTGATGCCAGGAGATCATCCAGCCAGCGAGAATTGGTATCTGGGCCCGTAGGCTCAGGGGAGGCTCTACAGGAGTCGTGAGCTTCTGTCCTGGGCTGGGTGGTCTCTGCCCAGGCTAAGGTCACCGTCTCCTCCTCAGCAGGCAATGCCTGACCAGGGTCAGGGGCATCAGCAAAAAGGACGCAGGGTTGGTCAGGGGGTGTTGGCTGCTGCTGCCCCAGGATGGGCTCCAGCACAGGTAGAGCTGCCTCCCTGGTGGCCAAAGGGAGGGGAGTCTCCTGCCCAGCCAGTGGCCCCTGGTCCTCATATCTCTCCTCCGCCTGCAGTAAGGGTGTTCCAGATGGGCCCTCAACTGCAGAGAGAGGGACAGCTGGGGACTGAAGCTGACTCTCTCCATCATCCCTTGGGGGTGGGGAGATCCCTGGATCGTCCCACTGACCTCCAGAAATATGTCTTCCTGGGCTCTCTGGAGCTGATGGGGCCCCTGATCTCTGCTGGGATACTCCTTCCTCCCTGCCAGACACAGCCCAGTTGCCAGCCTCAGCAGCCTCAGCGGCCTCACTGGCTTCTGTAATGGGAGACGGGGGTGGGGAATCCAGCCGCCACACACCCAGACCCGAGGGCCGAGTGGGGAAGGTCCACTCAAATGACTGTGACAAACTCCAGTTAGACTCTGTCCCACTCCCAAAGGGACGATCCAGAGCTGACTGGCTCCCCTGGGCTTGGGGCAGGGCAGCCAGTGAGCCCCCAAACTTCTCTTGGTCCTGGCTGGGTGGTCGAAGCACCCCTTCTGAGAATCGGCGCTGAGTCAGGCTGCTGGGACAGGGGTCTGAGTGACCCTTGGCTACTGCCTCCTCCCCACATGGGAACGTCCGTGTGAGATGCAGCAGGTCACCTCCCTCAATCAGGGGCTGGGGCGAGATGGGTGGGGGCTGCTCTGGGCTATGGTGGCTGTGGACTGTCTCCACAGGAGGGCTGTTGGATCTGGGTGTCTCTGGGGTGACTTCACTAGGTAGGTCTGGGCTAGGGGGATGGCAGGGGCCCTCATCAGGCAAAGCTGCACTGGGAGAGGCTATAGTCACAGGGCAGCAGAGAGAGGCATCAGGAGCTGCAGGACTCTGCACTTCTGAAAAGTGAGAGCGTTGGGGAGAACTCGGATGGCTTGAAGGATGGGGAGACCCGGGGGCTGGAAGGATTGGGCTGCTGGAGCCTCCATGCTCTGAAATGGGGCCTGGACTTGAGGCTACCCAGGACTTGGAAACCTATAAGAGAAAAGTCAAGAGCTGTCTGTCACTCATGCTTCAGTGGGGCCCAACCCCACATAGACCCCAGGTCAGCTGGGAAAAGTCCAGAAGGTGAACTCAGGTAGGATGTCCCCAGCTTCCTGGGGTCACAGAGCCCTCCTCCAGCAGGTGATCGCCCCAGAAAAGGCACCCAGCTTTTATCTACTTGACATCATTCTTACTATTTCAGTGGTTCAAAACCCAACCAAGGCTCACCTAAGGACCTCTTCTAAGAAGCCAGTTTAGAGGGAAAGAACATGCTTTGTAAAGGGAAAAATATAAAAGGGGACTGAAAATCTGGGCATGTGGGAGTGGAAAGTCAGAAGCTTGCCTCGCGACTCTAAGCTCACTGCAGCCCCAGAGCGGCTCCCAGAAGCAGCTTCAGGTGGAGAAGTGAAGCTCCCTCCCCTGCTCTGACACCCACAGGTCCCACAGCTAACCAAGGAAGCAGGGAAATCATGGGATTCAGGCAGAGAGCAATGGGGGCCCAGAAAGGCATGTGATAAGAGTCTTCCCAGCACTGCCTCCTAGAAGCTGAACGCTTCCCACCCAAAGGGTCTCTGGGCCTCAGCTTCCCATCTGTACGCCTGGGCCAGTGGAGACAATGTCCACCTCACAGTTAGATAAAGATTAAATAAGACTCCTGCACATAGCCCCTGGGTATACAAAGAAAATGACTGCTGTGGGATTCTGGGAGGAGAGAGGGAAGACACCAGGGAAAGAAAGGAGGCAAAGGTGACGCCAGGCCCCCTGGCTCTCCCTCACTGTGCCACTCTGCCTGTCACCAAACAAATAAAACAAATCTGGCTCTTGCCCCAACCTCTGCACCCCACCATATGAGGTTATGACCCCAGACCCCAGCTTTCAGTGAAACACATATTTTGTTCCACCATGGTCGTCTGGGTCTGGGCGGCAGGAGTCCTAGTTTGTCTCTAGGCCCCTCCTGTTCCCCAAACATTCCCTCCCTGCAATTCTCCAGTTTCCCAGCTCATCTACCCATGGCTCCTGCTTGCTAAGTCTCCAGCAAGACACTCATTCCTTGAAAATAGTAGCTCCTGGATCACTGGGGCTCCCAGCACCACTTTTATAATTCATAGTGATCTCAAGAGCAGAGTCAACCCTTCTAGCATCCTGGCTCCCTGGCATAGATTCGGTGTCCCAGCTTCCCCCACAGGCACACACCAGGCCCTCCTCCTTCCCAGTAACAACCACCACCACCAATCTCAATTTCAGGTCTACCACTGGCCCATCCCATCGCTCTCTGACTTGTTGGCTCTATGTCCCCAACTCTTCAACCCCTCTGGGAAGCAAAAGCCATTGACACCACTTCCTTCTTACAGCTCCACCTTCCTTCATAACCCTTACTGTCACACAACACCATTCTCAACACCCTCATTCCCTTCATCATACTGATTCCAAGCTGTTTAAATACAGCTCTCTGCAAGCCTAACACCCGAGAAGCTGGATGTGCCTGGAGAAAAAGACAGCAGTAGTGGCTGATCTCCCTTTGGATTCATCACTGACCTCAAACCAGTCCCAGAGTGCCCAGTAAAGCCACTGTACCTTTTCCATTCAGCCCACAGGTAACACGTCTGCATGCCTCTCCTCAAACCTCCAACACCTCCTCCTTATCCTCTCTTAGCTGTTGGCCTTGCCTCCTATTCCCTGAGAACGGGAGGCCATTAGCAGAGACACCCACACTCTGCACCCTCTCCTACCCTCCACCACCTGCAGGAGAGCCCAAGGGCTTAGCCTCTCCTTCCGTGACCAGGTACTGTCCTTGCTCCTGGCCAAAGCCAACCCCTCCACTCTTGCATCACTGGTTTTTCCCATCTACTGGATCATTTCCACCAGCACACCAACTGCTCTACTTTCTTCTGCTTTAACAAAGGGGGGGGGAGAAGGAGGAGGAGAAGGAGGAGGAGGAGGAGGAGGAGGAGTAGGAAGAAGACAGAGCATCAGTGAGCAAAAGCAGTCATAGCAGGAGGAGGAGGAGGAGGAGGGGGAGGGGGAGGGAGGAGGACGACGACGACCCTTGGCCCACATCTCTCTATAGCTACTATCTGTTTTCTTCAGTTCCTCCTGTCCCCTCCTTTGGACCCACTCCAAACAGGCTTTCTCCTTCACCTTGCACCTACTTGTCAAGGTCACTGAGGACCTCCCTGCAGCTAAATCCAACCTGGGACAGAGGGGTCTGGCAGCTGCTGGCACCCTCTGCAGTCTGAGGCTTCTTCCCTTGGCCAGTTGCTCTCCCAATCTCCTTTGTCATACTTTGGGCCTCTTTCCTCCACAGAATACCTACTCCTTTGGTGACTTGACCTAATCTCTGCCACCATTTCTACACTGACAATTCCCAAGACTTCCTTTCTAACTGACTATCTCTAGCTAATCACCCAACTGATATTTCCATTCAGATGTCTAAAGAGCATCTTTATTCAATAAACCCCAAAGCAAGTTTCTTATATATCTCCTAGCCCTGTTAAACCCTTAAGTCCCAGCTCCATTAGCTACTTCTAGGGTCCAAGCCACCATCATCTGTCACCTGGATTATTCCAACAGTCCTCTAGCTGGTCCTGCCTGCTGGTCTGATCTCTCTGCAGCCCATTCTTAACTCAGCAGGCAAGACATCTCTTTACAATTAAGTCACAGGTACCACTCCTCTACTCCAAACCCCTCAACAGCATCTTCTCACTCAAGCCAGTCCTCAGAGCACCATCCAGTACGATAGCTCAGTCATTACTACCACTCAGTTCCTCTCTCACTGCAGGCCCCAGACCTCCAGGCTTCTTTGCCTCCGCACATGCAAAGCCCTCTGCCAAGAATTCTGTTCCCAGACATCATACCGCTCACTCCCTGACCTATGCCGTGAGGCCTTCCTACTAACCCCGCCCAGCACTTGACCTTACTAGCTCTCCCAGAACTTGTTCAACACCTTGTGTATCTGCCAGCTTACAGGATGTCCATCTTAGTGTCTGCCTTCCTGCTTAAGTGAGCTTCCTTACAGCAGGCACAGGGCACACTTTGTTCTCAGCTGTCTCTGCTTACAGCAGACACATACATAGAGTCAGGTCTCTATCACAGGGCACTTATGACAGCATCTAGCTGACAAAGTCTTTCTAAGAAAGAAGGGCCCTTTTTCACATGGTTTGCTCAGGAAATCAGGCTCTGTCAGAAGAAGGGATGAACAGAAAGCTCACATTCTCCCCGTTTCTGAACTCAGAACGAGCAACCCAGTCAGGGAGCATTCTGGAATCAGACACTTCAGCTCCTGTCCCAGGCCAAGTGAGTCCTGGCATCCTCATGAGGGGCTGAGAGGGCCGCTAGCTAGTTATCAAAAGGATTAAGTTGGTTAACACTCCTAGGACATGCCCAGCACACAGAAGGGGCTTGGTCAGCGCAGTGCTACGGGTATCATAATTACTATTCCTAATGAGCAATGCCGTGGCTGGACCCACACTTAGCCCCCATGTTGGCCGGGAACACAGCCTGTGAGTTGAAAAGTTTGAGTCTTGGAGCCAGTCCCTGTTCCCATCTAAACTACAAGGAGAGTAGAGGAGCCAACCTTGGATGACTCTCCAGTTGTACTCATAACAGGAAGATAACTCACCTCTGTAGATGGCTCTGACCTAGCCAGTTTGGCCAGGTCCCCATTCACAGCCAGGCTGGAAGTGTTGCTCCTGCGAGAAAGACAAAAAAGGAGGTACAAAACTCTGCAGTCTGCCACAGAGTGGGAAAACAGGGGGCATGGGGTCTCCCCAAGCAATTTTTTTTTTTTGGCCTTTTTAAGACAGGGTCTCCCTGTAGCCCCAGCTGGTGTGGAACTCGCTATGTAGACCAGGCTAGCTGGCCTCAAGCTCACAAAGATCCCCCTGCCTCTGCCTCCCAAGCGCTGGGCTCAAAGGCCCGCGCCACCCCCCTCGGCCCCCCAAGCAATTTTTTTTTTTGGCCTTTTTAAGACAGGGTCTCCCTGTAGCCCCAGCTGGTGTGGAACTCGCTATGTAGACCAGGCTAGCTGGCCTCAAGCTCACAAAGATCCACCTGCCTCTGCCTCCCAAGCGCTGGGCTCAAAGGCCTGCGCCACCACTCTCGGCTCCCCAAGCAATTTCAATCACACCCAAAGATTAAACACCTAGGCATTTATTCCTGAGGCTGGCCTAGAACCAGTCAGGATAAGGAAGCTAGATAGTGTCCACAGAGCAAATGCCCAGAACACAGTACCTACTCCTTTCCTACACACACAGGGTTAATCCCCCTCCCCTTTTTTTAGGAACAGTATCTTATGCGTCCAGATCCCTCAGGGGTTCCCATGAAGCCGATAGTGCCCTCCCCTAACCCCTAAGGGGTTAACCCTCATCTCCAGCCTGAGAGCGCAGCTGGTCCCTGGCTTCCCGGCCAATATTTCTGGAAGGATTGGGGGGTGGGGGGTTTCCAAGACTGAAGCTGTTCATCTCAAACCCAGAAGGATGGAGGGAGGAACCCAGGCTGGGAAGCCCTGGTCCTGGACAAGCAAAGGTTAACTTCCCAGCCCAGCCTCCAGGCATTTTCAGGTGAGAGAAGGGGAGGCTGAAGGGCTGGGCAGGGCAGGGCAGGGCAGGGCTCTCAGCTTCCCTTCCTGCTCTGCCCAGACCACAGCAAAGCTGTGCCTCCACAGTGGGAGGGAGAAGGACAACTCTGAAACTAACCAGGTCTCAAGCTGCTGCTCCCTTGCCCTGAAGTCTTGGCCCCCCAAATCCAGACCTCTCCTCCATGCCCTGTAGCCACTATCCCAAGGGGCCCCTCCTAGTCAGTCTTCCTTTACATGTGGGCCAACTATGGGGAAGAAGTACATCCTGGGAAAATGTCTCCAAATAGCAGAAATCTCTCTGCAAACACTAGCTAAAGTAGCATTAAAATGTGTTCCTGTCTTATCTCTCCCATCAGACTCCTCATAGGCGGGACTGTGCCCTACAGATTCCAACACACCTCCTCCCTGGGACCTGGCACAGCATTCTGCCACAGAAAGAGCTAGCAGTTAAGATCACAGGCTTTGGAATCATACACATCTGAATTCAAACTGAGAGACTCTGGGAAATTGGGAGTCTGAATTCCCAATCTCTAAAATAGAGCTAATCGTCCCTTCCCCAAAGAGTACAGCTATGGATTCAGTGGGCAAAGTTTGATGCCCAGCTCTCAGTATACAGATTACAAGCAAACTTGTACACTGAACATTAGGACTATCTAGTATAACATGTATCAACTCTGTTAAGAGAATTTTGGTAGTTAAGATCACACAGTAATTGGGCTGGGGATGTAGCTCAGTGATAAAGCATTTGCCTAACATGTGCAAGGCCCTGGGGTTCAATCCCCAGCAATACACACACACACACACACACACACACAAAAAAAAAGACCCTCATTAACGATAACTGCTACAGAGATGCTCTGACTTAGACTGGGTCTGCCTGTATTGACAGCACACAATCTAAAGGTAAAGATCATAGCCCAAAATGGGGTCCACTTGCTCCCTAGCCTCTGACCACCATGACTACATACAGCCTCCTAATCCTTACCTCTCTTCAGGGATCTGGCTATGTTCTTCCTGGCACTCTGCTGGAGACTTTGCCGGCCCCTCCTGGGACCATGCCCTGGTGGGGGTCTTATCATCCTCCTGTCTGGAGCCAGTGACCACACCATAAGTCCTGGGGCCATATCGAGAACTTCCATCATGGTTAAAGGTGAGGCGGGATCCCCAGAGGCGGTCAGGGCTGGCAGGAACCTCCTTCCGAGGCTGTTCCATCTTGGCCAAGATCTCTTCCACAGTACTAGCTGCAAACCGCTCAGAAGATGGACGGAAGGGGGCAGGGGCCTTCCTCACACCTCCTGGGGCGGCACATCGAGCTGGGGGTGTTAAAGGGGGCAGATCTTCTTTCCCACCCTCCTCTTTCCCAGACTCCTGGGTAATTTCTCCAGCAGATGCCTCAGCTGTAAGTCTTGGTGCAAATGGGAGGGGACGCTTGCTGCCACCATAGGGCTGGGGTCCAGCCAGCATGTTCATCTTTCTGGCAGAAGGTAGCTCAGCCAGGGGACCCCGAGGAGGCCGAGGCCCAACAGGCACCAGAAGGCTGGGCTTGGCAGGCAGAGCTGGCTTGCTGGGCAGAGCCCGGGGCTTGGGCTTGACAGGGGGCTTGGCCCGAGGGTCACCTGCCAAAACACAAAGATCAGTGCAAAGCTGTCAGAAGAACCATGAAGCATAACTTCTTGTGATTCCTGCTCCACCAAACCTCCCACCCTCCAGTTTCAGGGTGTTCTCCTTCTAGGCTGCCCCACTCCATGACCTTCCTTGACTTTTTATAGCTACCCCAGATGCAGCCTCTTTTCTCCAAACTCACAAAACATTTGGCCAATTCTTCATCTAAAAAGCTAAAGCTATTTATGGGTGCTGGCACACCTTATTTCTCTTACACCCTACTTTGCACCTAGCACACGTTTCTAACGAATGAATGAGTGAATGAGCCAATCAAAGAACGCCTGCCTACCCCATCACGGAGTCAGTCCCGTTACCCAATTTATTCCTGTTCCCCAACATGATGCTATATACTATATCTCCACAGTGACCTCTATCCCAGCTGAGCTCCGCCCTGCCTCCCTGCTGCCCCCTCCCCCTGCAGACTCCCAGGCCACCTCCTCAATGTCATCCGGTGTGATCAGGAATGCAAACTTACTATTGACCTAAGCCAAACAGAAGTAAATCGGCCACAGGAAGGAGGAAAAAAAAAAAAAAAAGGCCAGAAATCTACCTTCTATACAAGGCATCCCAATGCCAAAAAAGAAAGACCTTGGAATTACTCATGGCCACAACCCTTCTATAATAGAATCCTGGATCACCCACTCATTCAGCTAAGTGTAAAAAAAAGTCTAGACAGGGAGAAGGCTTGGCCTCAAGGCCCTGAAGATGCACTCTATTTCTCCTTCTGTGCCTCAGGGTCCTCTTCCCAGAGGTCCTACCTGCTCTCAATCCTGTCTCCACAGGAGCCAAAGCCCTTCCAAACTCATCCTGTACTTGCTCCCTCTCACCTCAACAGAAGTATCACTCAACTACCCCTAGGACAGAATAGGGGTGCAGCCTCTACCCCCCACCCTTCTTCCAGTCTCCGGCTCCACCCTGCACCCATCACCCATTGGTACCTGGCTCAGAGCCCACAGGCACCAGCTCCTCCTCCATCTCCTGGGGCGGTGGGGAAGCCATGGCTGTGCTTTCCCTGAGAGTAGATATTTTCATCACATGCAGCAGACCCTGCTTGAGAGATGGGAAGCAAAAGGATGTGAGCTGGAGTAGCTGAAGACCCAGGAAAGAGGGAGGAGAATAAGGAAAAGGGTTGGGTGAGGCAACAGCTTAGCCAGGGGAGTCTCCTATTTCTAGTCCAGGTTGTGTGAGACAGGAAGAGAGAACTTCAGGAGGTGGTCGAGGGAGGTCCCCACAGCTGCATCCTCAACTCTTCCCTGAACTTCTCCAACTCTTGATTCTCAACCTCAAAGATCGGAAGCTTCAGGGTGCAACCTCTACCGGACTCCACCCCCAAGCTCCCTCCTGTGACACCCCACTTACAGTTTCCAAGGCACCCTCCCCCTAGGGTCAGGTGGACCCACTAGGAGGTCTCCACTCCCTGCAGAGCAAAAGGGCTAAAGTCTCTAAATCACCTCATGGGAGACGGGAAAAACCCGCTCCTCCCCAACCTGGGGCTCCGCCCCACCGCCTGCCTCTCCCCCCCATTTCCCGTTCTCCCTCCCTCTCTCCCTCCAAGCTGGGAGTGGCTCCCTACTCCCCCCCCATTCTCCTTCCACATCCTTGCCCCCCTCCCTTCTCGCTCAGAGCTGCCTCATCCAAACACGGGAAAATAAGAAATAAAAAGTAAACATCTGGAATACATTTTTTTCTTTAATTTCTCAATCGCTTTGGCTTCAGCTTGGAATTTGATGAGGTAAAGCCAGGGCCTAGTCCTGTTACCATAGCAATGGCCTCCCACTGGATTTCCAGAGCCTAGCCAAGAGGAAGGAGGAGCTGGCCCAGGCTGGGCAGGGAGAAAGGGACAGGGCTTGAGAACATCCGGGGGATGGGGTAACTTGGAGGAAAACTCCCTGGGGTTCCCCCTTCTAGGACAGTTAGGGAGGGCCCAACATAGCCTGTGAAATGGGAATGTGTGTGCATCACCAATCTGCAGATGGCCTAAAGGAGTTTTGAGGGGGACAGAAGAAGAAATTAAGCCAGATGATAGCCACATGGTAGGCTCCTGTGACAGAAGCTTCCGGGTGAGATAGTCTAAGATTCAGCTGTTGAGTGGGTCTACCATTTTACAGCTGTGTGACTTCTCTAAAGGCTCAGTTTCCCTATCTGAAAACTAGGGTGATTGAGACTGGACATTTAAGTCAGACAATGCATGCAGAATGCTTAGCACAATGCCAAGCACATAAGTGATCAGTAACATCAATAACGGATGGCCATTATTACTGTGACCACCATTTGGTGCCACCAATGAGCTAACAAACATCCTTGGTAATCAGTACCTCTGCCTTTACCTCAGGGCTACCCACATTCTTAGAACATTCCTAGACCGTTCCTTCACTCCCCTGGGCCCTGTCATGTCACCTGTTCTTCAGGCACTCCACCTCCTCAGTTCCCATCCTGGCTGTTCAAGCACCCTCCCACCCACAAGACCCCTCCAGGCTGTCCAGCCTGGTGAAGAGAGCCCTGCCTCTCCAGTTCAAAAACAAGAGAGAAGCAGCCAAACGCCTGGAATGCTCACAGCCCGGGGGGGGGGGGGGCACCCAACCCTCTCCAACCTGCACCAGGTGGCAACCTGAAAGCCACCCAGTTCAAGCTGGTCTAAGCAAGCAGCTCTCAATCCTAAGAAGGGACTTGTGGTCCCCTTTGACCCTATCCCACCTTGTTTCAAAGATAGGAGAAGGTGAAGAGAAATCTGGCACTACGAACCCGTAGATCAGCCAACTACCACGGAGGACTGCGTCCCTGTGCGTGGGAGAATAATGTGCGGCAGAGGGATGATAGAAAAAAAATAAAATAACACAAGATTGTTTCCTTGTCCTTGAACAAGGGACATGGTGTAGGTGGTCAGAAATGGAGACGAACTAGCCCCGAACAGAAAAACCCTCTCACCTGGGGGCCTGACGGGCACCTCTGCGGTTAGAAGGGTCGGAGTCCCCAAGTGGGGAGGTGGCCACGGGAGCAGAGAGGCCCCAGCCTAGAGCCCCAGGTGCCCAAGGCCAAGGCCAGAAGCTGAAGAATCGCCGCGGCTCAGAGAACTCCCCACCCTTAGAGATCTAGGAGAGCCAAGCGACCCTGGGAGCTGAGAAGGAACTGGGCAGCCCCAGACCCAGAGAGACACGCAGAGGGGCCTGGGCGCAGGCCGGGTCGTCCCTAGGATTTCCAGCTGGATGTGGGGCCAGGAGCGACAATACGTAAAGTGCTGGAAGGGGGGCGGGGGCAAAGAGAAGACGGAACAGCCGGGGGCAAGGGGCTGTGTGGAGGGCCTCGGTGGGGAGCTCTGGACACCGAGCCGCGGGCAGCAGCCGAAGAGGAGGAGCAGAAGAGGATGGAGGAGGATCGGAGGAGGCGGCAGGAGCCGCCGAGGACTGCGCGGGATGCGCGGCAGCCGGCGGACAGACGGTGGACCAGGGACGCGGACCCGGTGGGGGCGGACTGGGGTGGCTGGGGGCGTGCCGAGGCCGCCGAAGGAGGGGGCTGTGCAGCCCGCAGGCAGGGGCGGGCGGGGGTCCCTCCCGCAGCAGCGCCCGCCCCCGGCCCCGCCCCAGCCCTCACCTCCTCCCCGCTTTCTTCTGGCTCCCAGCACAAGCTCCGGCCCGAGCGCCCTCCACCCTCGCGCGCACACGCTGGCGCCCCAGCGTCCCCGGCGCCCCCGGCGCTTGCAAACTTTCCCCGCGATCCCCCCACCACCACCTCGAGCAGAGGTAGGGCCGCAGGGCGCCGCTCCTTCCATGGCCTATCCCGCCCCCAGCCCCGGACCCCGCCTCCCCTCCCCGCCCTGCACTCACGCACTTCCCCGGGACCGGCTTTTCAGCTCCGCGCCCCGACGCCAGTGCCCGCTGCTGCTGCCGCCGTCACCGCGGGACCGAGCCAGTGCAAGCCCCGGGGCCCCGCCCCTAACCACGCCTCCCATCGCTTCATGAATATTCATGGTGCGGAAATCGGGAGTGGGAAGCCCGAGCAGAATTCGTCGCACCGTACGCAAACAGGCGCCGTTCCGTACTCAATTATTCATGAGCTTGCAAATGAGAGGCCCGTCCGGATTCAGACTCGGACGAAACTGACGCAATTTACCCGAGCGAGCGCCACCGAGATGACTGCCTAGAGAGGAGACCTCTCCGGACGGCCCTCCTCGGGGCCGGCCGCGGCACTAAGCACAGCACCATAGGGGCACTGATCACAGCACCATAGAGCGTGGCCAGCCAGAAGGGAGGCGTTGGCGGACTGGAGAGGCTTCCTGTTACACCTGAGCCTTCACGAGAACGCACGCGACGTGGCCGCCCCACGTGGACCAGTTCAGATTTAGTCACGGCGATGAACTCTTTTCCATGTGTTGTCTGTCTCCTTTAAGACCTCTTTTAGTTTCCAAACGTAAATTTTGTATCCTTCCCTCCTCGGAAAAGCTTCACACAAACTCCCGTACGTTTCCTGCGCGCGCGCGCGCGCGCGCGCGCACACACACACACACACACACACACACTGAAGCGTTAGATAGGAATCTAGTAATGACCTTCCAGGCAGGTCAGAGTGTCATTGGTTGACTCAGGGCCAGAGGTATGACCTGGGTCCCACTCTTTTGACCAGTAATCAAAGTCCTGCAGTCTACAAGCTGCTGATTATGAAGGAGGGGTTCATCCCTAGTGACCTGCAAACCTGCTGATTTCTAACCCGCTATCTAACACTTTCACTGCACTTAACAGCCTTTCCACACGGGGATAGCTTCCAATGTAGTCCGTCCTCTTGACTGAATTTGGATTGTTTTTAAAATGCATCTTATTTTAAACGAACTCCTTCCAAATTCTCCCGGCTCAGGTTTCCACTCCTCACACTGCAGAGGACAGTCGATCCTGATTCTATTATCTCAAGCCTTGTAAGACCCTTGACTCATAGGTGATTAAGGATGGCGCTAAGACCTGCCTCGGCTGGTGCTGGCTAATGGAGTGGAACTATGAGAGACTTCCTAATCAGATCAGCACTCATTTCTTGATTCTCAGGTGGCATGATGCAGAAGAGGGTGAAAACCAATGCTTGTCCAGCCGGGAAGGACAGGCTGTACCTGGAGACTTGCTTCCTGGCTAGCCAGGAGGGCCCTGCCCAGTCAAAGCAGAACTGTAAACACACATACAAAGTGGGAACAATACAATAGGTCTAGAAAAAGAGACGGGACATGGCTTCCAAAGTCAGTTCCCTTTATTAAATTGACAGACCAGAAATACAAAATAAAAGTAGAAATAGGCCCCAATTAGGAGCTATAGGCCTGACCTCACACAACCCCTACTGCAACTTGAACAGGACAAGTGGCAGCTTTCCCCAAGGTCAGAAGAGTGGGACAAGGACCTGGGACCTGCAACGCCCTGTGTGCAGACTCCTACCCAGTCTCTCCCCAGATTACAAGGAGCCATCCTTGCAAAGCAGCAGAGGTAAGACACTCCCTTGCTGCCTCAGCCCAGTGCCAGCCACCAGGAGAGCTTGTTCAGATGGCACAGAATCTGAGGACTGCATTTCATGTGAGGAGATACTGGTACCAAAACATGAGTAGGGAGCCTGGAGACCTGGGAGGGCAAAGTCAAGGAGAGAGAACTGCCTTCCTCTACTCATCGGATCCTGATGCCGAGTCCTCTGAGCTGGGGGGAGTACTTGCTAGTTCCTCTTCTTCAGAGTCCTGAAAACCAAAGGTCTCTTAGGGGAAAACTGTGGAGCCCAGCACCTCCCCAGACACTTTTCAGCGGTAAAGGACCAACAATGCCTAGTTCTACAGCTCCAGTACAAACCTTGAAGACCTAAAGAGCCACCTGTCCACTCCAACTCCTACAGACCAACCACAACCCCAGGCCTGACCACCCCCAACCCTGACTAAAAGGCCCCTCGCCTTCCTGACCCTCAGCCCCCATCCCTATCGTACCTCACTCCGCCTCCTCTTCTTTTTGCTCTTGTTCTCTCCTGAAGAGCTCTCATCACTGGACACAAATTCTTTGCTCTTGAAGCTCTCACTTAGCTGCTTTGATGAAGACTTGGATGATGAGCCCCGAGAGGGTGTGGATTTCTTTTCCATCTTTGCTTTTACTTTTTTCTTCTTCTTCAACTTGTCCCTTGATTAGAAAAAGGGAAAAGGAGCCGGGCCATCAGGTTCCCCACATCAAAGCCACATCTTTCCCAGCTGTAATGAGGTCTTTGCCAAGTCTGAGCCACACTGTTCCCAGCATGGTAATGTTCTACCAGCTGTGTCAACCCAGTGTACACCAGAGAGGATCACCAGGGAATCAGAGTCATAGCCAGAAGCAAAACTTATCTGAAATTCTTGCTTTCTTTTTTTTTAAAGGTTTATGTGGATGTTGCTGTAAATTCTCCCATGATCTTCTGGGAAAAGGAGCCATATTTATCCTGACTTGAATTCCCCAGATAGCCTCCATACTTGGGCAATGGTATACATGGGTTTGAGAAGTACTACTCTGTTAGATCTTCCATCTTTGACACAATCTCAAATATGACCTAAAAAGTAAACTGCTAAAATAAAAATGCATTTACTGGGGCCATTTGGGTCCCAACTCACCTCTTGGAAGACTCGCCCCGTCCTCCTTCATACTCTTTCATGGCTTTTTCATATTCCCTCCTGGCATCCTCAGCCTTGTGGTCCCACTCCTGTCACACGCACATACACAAATCAGTGAGCAAAGTCCTTTGCCCTGATACAAGGAAGATCTAAGCTACAGAGCAGTTCCAATAGAAGCCACCCACCCCCATGTCAGTACCACCCCAACGAAGCCTTTCTCACCAGCCTCCAAGAGCCACCACCCTCCTCTCTGCTGCTCCTCACCTCTTTCTTCTCCTTGGACATTCCCTTCCAGATTTCACCCGCCTTCTTGGAAAGATCTGTGATGCTAATGCCAGGATGGTCCAACTTGATCTTCTCTCGGCTGGCATTAAGCCACAACATGTATGCAGACATGGGCCTCTTAGGGGCATTTGGATCTTTACCCTTCTTCACCTACATAAGAAAAAAACCCAACTGCCACCAGCCATCTACATCCCACAAATATCCCACATTTCCCCCAAGAAAATTATTTGGATCACCTAACTTGGGGAGGAAGGAAATGTGGGAAGAAGAAAAAGTGTCAGATTAGATAGAAACAACCCTAAGGGCAGGGGTGGCATCATCCTCCAACTCGGGAAGGGTCACCTGGCACAGAGGCAAGCTGCCCCTTAATTCAGATGCAGAGACTCATGTCTGGTCAAAATGCTGAGACTAAGTGACTGTTGAACTCTCAGTCCTAAACAAGATGTCTAAATCACCTCCTTGAAGGCCCAGTGAACATGGCAGAAGAAGGAGCAAAAAAAAGCAGGAGCCAGAGGATGGGGAGTAGTGCTGCCAGCCAAGCATGCCACAGCCTCTGCAATCAGAACACACAACAGCTACGGAAACCAGCACAAGGTCTGCACAAAGCTGGAACCTTCAGCATTCTATCATGATGGGGAGGTGACAACGATGCCCCACCATTTTCTAAGGTGCTATTGGAAGTTAATGGTTGCCAAGGGAGGGTTGTGACTTTCCCTTCAGTGGTATACCACTGGTGAGTTGCCTGTGCTTCAGTAAATAACCCTACCCATACTCATATGTGCACCTCTAATTAAACTAAGTGGGTCAAAAAGGGGGGTGGGACATGAATGAAAGTAGGAGGGGCTAGTTGAGTCAAAAGGGGGAAAGGGGTAGAGAAAAGGTAATGGGGGATGAATATAATCACAATCCATTTGGTATGTGTATAAAATTGTCAAAATATAAAGAAAAAAAATTTGAAACATCAGAAAACCCCACATCTTCCACAAGCAATTATCTTAGGACCAGAAAAACTTCCACCTTCTGGTGGGGGGGGGGTCGGTCCACCAAGGCCATAATCACAGCTGACAAAAAGCAGCGCCCCAAGGACCAATCAGTGGGGTCTATTGGTGTGGGCAGGAGAAAGAAACAAAGAATGGACACACATCCACACCCACCCCCCCACACACACACCACACACCCACACACTCTCTATCTAGAGAAGAGCCTGTACCTCCACAGACTTCTTGCGGCTCTTGCGATCCTTGGCCATCTTGGCCCTTTTGAGCTGTTTCCGCTTCTTCTCTTCCCGGTCACTGTCGCCCTCGTTACTGGATGAGCTGGCAGAGGCGTTGCTGTCAAACCTGCCAGAGTGAGGTTTTATAGGCTCAGGAGAGGAATGCAGGACACAGAGTTCTCAAAGACAGGAGGAAAGGGAACCTAAACATCTGACCAGAAAAGGGCAAGGGATGAAATTCCAAGGCCAGCCTCCATTACCAATCCCCAGCTTCCTGCCATTTGCTAAGGGGGCCTCAGCATCCCCTCTCCAGACCCAGCCACCATAGGGTTATTTGGTGAATTAATCAATGAAAAACAAATGTTTCAGTGGGCTCTGGCTGCTCTCCTTGGTCCTGGCCTAAGCCAGGTTGTACTCCACTCCCATCACCAACACACAAACACTATCTCACACCAAGTCCATCTCACCACTCCCTTTGGTTAATCACCTTATTCCGATGAAGGGAAAGTAAGCCCCAAAAGGAAGGAAAATCAACTTAAATGAAATCAGTGCATACGCCTAACAGCCCTATCCAATATACTGTGCATCTGCTGATACCTGGCCAGGTTCCCAGGTTCCCACAGCACTTTGACAAGCATCTGTACATTAACCTTCATGAGCAAAACTAGTGGACTCCTGAAGGATGCTCATGGTTTGGTTTTGGTTTTGCTGTCTAATACCCATTTCCAATCTTTCTGAATCAATAGTTCCAGTTTTCTGCTGGGAGGAGATGCACCCAAACTGCAGGCTCTAAGGATGGACGTGGGGCCTAGTTCTGGTCCATTAGAGCCCTGCACATATTAATATCTCAGGCTGAGAAAGGGGCAAATGATCACAGACCACACTACTTTGCTGTTCACAAGAGGTGCTTCTGGGTGCTAAGCTAGCAGCATTAAACCTGCCCAGACTTCCTAAGGGTCACTTGGCATTGAACAG
The DNA here is from genome assembly GCF_000622305.1 of Nannospalax galili. NCBI lineage: Eukaryota > Metazoa > Chordata > Mammalia > Rodentia > Spalacidae > Nannospalax > Nannospalax galili. The sequence goes on from NW_008340932.1 coordinate 1,602,222, forward strand.
ACCAAACCTTTCTAGGAATAAGAAAATCAGAAGCAAGAAATCATTTCCCCACAACTTCTGGGCACCTAGATCCAGTAGTGCCTGAAGGCATCTATATCCCTAGACTCTTGTTACATGAACTTAAAACATCCCTGTTGTACCAGGTCACATCACCTTCTGATACCCGCAATCAAAAGTCTTGACTGATGTAGCACAAAGGGTACTACCACACTCACAGGTCAAGGCTCCCAGCATGTACAGGTACTGGCTCTCCTTCCTATTCTCCCTCCCCTATACTTCTCTGGCTTCAAAGCATGCTCTACATGAATAAGGTCCTTGACACTTCAATAAACCTGTCACTTCACTGCAGATCACTTTTCCATCTTGGGCCACTGTCTAACACTGGGACAAGAGAAATATCCAGAAACCTTCTGGTCCTTAAGCTCAGAGGTCACCATCACATCCCCATGAGGTCTAACCACAACTCACTCCTCTGCCACGTCTTCCTCCTCTTCACCTGGGTTGAAGGACTCATCTGAGAAAGAACAGACACTGCATCAGCTTCTGCTCCAGTGGAAGTCCCCCCTCTTCCCAGACACCCAGCTCTGGCCTGGGACCCCAGAGGAAAGCCTGACTACCCCAGCCCCCAGCAGAGGCTAGCCCACCCGTCTCTTCTCCTGAGTCATCGCTGCTGTCATTGGCATTCTCCTCCCGGATCTTGCCCTCCTCCTTCATCCTCTCCAAGTAGGCATCATGCTGGTCTTCATCAGAGTCAGCATACTCATCATAGCTTGGGTTCATGCCCTAGTCAGCAGGAGATGAGTGTCAGCCATAGCACTCAAGCCAGAGCTCAAACACTCAAAAACACATCCCCATGCCTGTGACATCAGAGCAGCAGCTCCCAGAAGATCCTGGGGCCAGAATGTCCACACACAGCCAACATGCAGGGCCTACCAGACTGAGTTAATCCAAACCCCTCCCTTTTCCTGGCCCCACAGGGGGGTCCTAAAAGGCTACAGAGACTGATCTAAGGCCATGCAGAGAAAACCTGCTCAGGAGGGGGAAAAGGTCACACGCACCTCTTTTTTCTATAAGGGTAAGAAGAGAAGAGAGAATGAAAAAGAAGCCACAAAAATCTCTGCTCCTTTCTCCTCTACAGAAAGAACAGGAGAGAGGCTCATCCTGCCCACAGATACCTCTTTCAATCCTCTGTTTTTGATGTTGAGCTTTTTTGCATTGACAAAATCAAACAGTTTTCCGTACTCCTCCCTGTGAGGGGAGACAAACAACATTACCAGATGGTCAAGACCAACTGAAGCAGGCTAAACAACATTCTGACATCCTCATGATGGGGCAGAGGGTGGGGCTAGAGCTTGTGATGACCCAGCAGGATATCAGCAAGGTAGGTCAGACATAGTCCTGAAGAGCTTCGGGACAAAAAGAGGCCCAGGGCAGTATTGTGGGAAGGGATGCTTTCATCTTTCTACTGGTCTGTGTTATACCCTTCAGAGTTATGAGGATTAAACACAAAGATGTTTGTAAAATTTTTAGCCCACAGTGAGTACGCAATAAACATTAGCTGCTGTGTTCCCGAGCACAAAGCTTATTCCAGGAAACAAAGAGATTGCATTTCCACCGTGGGGGAAGCAGAGAAGAAAACCACCTAGAACTAGCACACACAGCTTTCATAATATGGAAAATAACTTTTCTACGAAATAGGGGGGAAAGTGATGGAGAGGTTTCCCAAATCTGATCTTGAAGGACCAGATCCCAGAGAAATGAAAGAAAAATTCAACTCAACTTGAAAAGTCTAGTCACAGACCCAGAAAGGTCCCCCCCCCCACCATGCTGAGCTTCCCAGTGGAGGCTGGATCAGGACCAAAACCAGAGCTAATGGAGGGAGGTCCTCACCTCTCGATGCTGCTGAAGGTGTACTGTGTGCCCTGCTTGGTCTCAATTTCAAAGTCGAAAGAGCGAGTGGTAGTGGTCCCACGGGCAAAGTTGACAAAGGAGATCTCATCAAAGCGGATGTGCACAGGGGGCTTGTGAACATAAATGAAGCCCCGTTCCAGTGGGTACAGGAGCCCTGAGCTGGCCTTGTAGGAGCAAGTGATACACTGGGCTCCTGAGTGCCTGATAGAGGAAACAGGGAGCCTGGTTAGCACCCACCTCAGCAGAGCCAAAGGGTACATCTAGGCACAGCAGCAACCCCTGGCAGTCCCTCATCCCTTCAGCTCTCAGCAGGCCGGGGACTCAGACCTGCACTCTCACCCTTGAAAGTTGCCTGGGACTGTGATCTTGCGATTTACAAGTGCTTTCATCACCCGGCTGACCATCTCATAGAGGGATCCTGACATATTCTTCGTGAGCCGCCCCTCAAAGCGCTTCTCCACCTCTTCCCTACAGAAAGAGCAAGATGAAGTCCAACAACACATCTGCTTCCTGACTGGACAGCAGCAAGAACCAAGTTCAATGAAATACTCACTCATTCATGTTGAGAGTCAAGGAGATATCTTCATCCTTGGAAAATAGGAGGATCAGGAAGTGGTAACGGGTTTGGCCCTGCTTAATGGGGGGATCCAGGCTGATCTGGTAAGGACAAGTGGACAAGGTTGTTTAGTACCAGGTGATCAACCACTACAGAACTCTAGACATCTGTGAACTCTATTTACTGAAGACTAGGGCAAAAACCAGGCACCCTGGAGAATTTCTGCTTACCACAAAGAACATCTGCCGTTGGTCCTTGTGGGGCAGCAAAAAGAGACGGAGTACTGTGGTGTATGGAATCTTGTAGTCAAAGGTCTTGCCGTGCAGGTGTAGAAAGGTGGGGTAGATCCGGATGTCATAACGACCCCGAGGAGTCAAGCACTGCAACTCCCGGAAGATGCAGATGGCGTCTCCTGTGGCCTGGATCACATCTGCCTTTGACAATACATTCTGGGCAAAGGCCTGGAAAAACACACAAGGGCAATCAGACAGGCCAGTAATGCCACCAGACCAGGCATGCAAGGCTGACTCAGCAATGTCTGCTGGCATAGCAACCAGAGTAGCTCTCACCTCAACAGGGTCCACACCATCCTCCTGGGTGGGAGGGACATAGAAGCGCACCTCCATGAGAGACACTTCTGCATCATCGTTCTGGTGGAATTCCAGTGTCACCTCATTCTTGCCTGTGGTGCACTGGGACACATTGCTTAGGGGTATCTCGAAGACTGGCTGATCACCAATGTCAAAAGAAAGTAGCTGCCCTGTGAGGAAAGTGATTCAAGCCACAAGCTCCTCCGCGAGGCCACACATACATTCCCACATTCCATAAGGACAGATGACTGAAGGAATTTTGTTCACACTATACCCCCAAGACCAGGCACAGAGCCTGATAGTCATTGATAAGTACAAGATGAAAACAAAGACTGGAGTTACAACCTACAGCAAAGGAAAGAGGAAAGCAAGGTAAAAGACGAAGCCCTTCATCCCACCTTCTCCAAGACTCACCGCCAAACTTCACCGTCCCCCAGTTCCAACCCTTCACACACAGGTCCTTCTCCATTAGTTCGAGGCGATAGTGAGTTTTGAAGAAATCAGAGAGTTTCTCAAACTCCTATGAACAGAAGGAAGAAAGTGCAATCCCAGTAAAATCCTCCTGGCCTTAACACAATTTAAAAGGTCTGGAATTACCTAGTTCAGAAAAACTGCACTAATGTATCCTTTATCAGAAATCAAAACTAACTTAGTATCTCAGCTCTGAAACTGTCTTAAAATAGTTTTACTTTGTTACTAAAAAACTGTTTCCAGGAACAGAAGCCCACACCCAGGCTTTCTTCCCCAGCCTCTTTCCTTCTCTTAACCTTCCTGCTTAAAACCTATTTTTGGCCGGGCGTGGTGGTGCACACCTTTAATCCCAGCAGAGGCAAGCTGATCTCTGTGAGTTCAAGGCCAGCCTGGTCTACATAGTGAATTCCAGGACAACTGGGGCTACAGGGAGACCCTGACTCAAAAAGACCAAAAAGAAAACCTATTTTTGAAAATTTATTTTAATAAATTTTAATAATCTCCCTTCTGGGTCTCAGGTGAGCAGAGAGTAAAGCAAGGAACTTACATTCCCAGACACAGGGATCACCTTGCTGAGTTTTTAAACTTTGTATAGATGCCATTTTGGTAAGAATGTAGATTAAAACCAAGTAACTCTAACAGTTCAAAATGGAAATGCAAAATCCTGGCGCATCAAGCTAAGATTACAAATCGGATAAAAGTCTTCTTTAGAAGATAAAAGTCTTCTAAAGTCCAGGCACATGGACACCCAAGGTAGAATGTTAGCTGTTCAATGGCCTCCAACAGCCCTTCTCTAAGGAGCCCACACTAACAATGACAGGATTATCAGCTATCAGAGTAAGGAACACCAACACTCTCTAGAAGATTAAAAATAAACAAGACAGCACAGTTGTGGGGGGGGGGCACAGCTCACTGCAATAGGCTCTCTCACCGATTCTCGGAAACCATCATACTTGTAGACATGGCCATTCTTTGTGAGCAGTTTAAGTCCATGACCCAGCGCTACACGGCGCCAGATGCCTTCAGTCAACTCCCCAGCCTGGATGTTGTCCACTTTGCCTGTCTTGCTGTTTTTAAAGATGATTCCCTGGCGGCTCAATCGCAGCCTCCCATCATTCTGTCCAAAAAGTAGACCCCAATCAGAACAGGACATAGTGTGTACTGGGTCCATTTTAGCCCTCCTCCCATTTGGTGCTGAAGACTAGGCAGATTATCAATGTAAGAGCAACAGCTCAAGTGATGAGAGCCAGTTAAAACAGACAAGAGCCAGCAGGGCATGGTGGCATACACCTTTAGTCCCCCCACTCAAGGCCCAGCACTCTAGGCAGAGGCAGGCAGATCTCTTGTGAGTTCAAGGCCAGCCTAGTCTACATAGTGAGCTCCACCCCAGCTGGGGCTACAGGGAGACCCTGTCTCAAAAATCCAAGAAAAAAAAAAAACCAACAGTAACAACAAAAAACAGACAAACAGGGCCTGGGTTTCCTGGTTTTTAACACAGGGATTTACAAGTACAGAGCACTCTATTCAAACTCAAAGACCACATAACTCTTGAGACTTTGTTGCCACTTTTGCTTGAGGAAACACCAGCTACACATTATTCTGGGTGTTTTCTAAAGCAGTATCATCTCAGAGTTAAGCTTTTGTTAATGGACAAGAACTCTTCCTTCTCTCCACCTTTATTAAAAGCCCAAGTCCTTCTCACCATGGACCCTTTCACCTCCTGGTAGATGTCGTTGAACTCCAGGGTTTCTGCCATGTTGACCTGCCTGTGCTGGCCTGAGCACAGAGCCTGCACCAGAGAAACCGAATAATCTGGGAGCTGGGCCCCAATTCCTGGTTGGTTGTGCAGATGCTCAGCAAGGTGGAAATCTGAATTCAGGAAGGAGACAGACAAGCAATGAAATGTACCACATTTCTCCGCTCACCCACGGGCGGTGGTGCATGGAAGGTCTCTGCACCTCCTCTGCCTGGGTTCCTACAGGCAGGCTCTGCAGTGCTCCAGGGGCCAGGCCTAAAGTGGCGTTTACACCCCAACCCAACACCCGCTCCGGACGTTCCACCAACAGCCATGGCAACGGATCGGCGGAACCCCAGAGCCTACTCTGAGTCCGGATATCAACTGAGCTCTGAGGGTACTTTTCCACCCAGCGATCCCACCATTACAAGGCCCCAGACCAACGTTTCTCCCCCTCCTTCTCAAATGGATTCGCCCACTGCCGGCGGATTTGAACGCGGAACGATCCATCTCGAGCATCCCGCGGGGGAGCGGAACCCGTGCACACCGGGGCCCCGGGATCACGACCACCCACCTCTTCAAGCTGCAACCTCGCGAGGGCCCCGGCGCGGGCGGTGGGCTCACTGGGGGACGCGGGGGAGGGGGGCGGGGACGCAGGGGAGGGGGTACGCCGGGGAAGCTTTTCCCGCGTGCGCGGTCCCGCGTCCCGCCACCGGAAGTTGCGCACAGACCATAGAGAAGATGGGCTGGCTAGAAAGGCGCCAGCCGACCAACGAGACCGTTGCCTAGAGTGTCGTGACTCTGGGCTACTGAAGTAAAGGGGCCTCGCGGTGAAATCCCACCCTCCGGGACTCTTGACTGGGAAAAGCGATTGCGGAGAGCCCTTCCGAAAGTTACAAGTTCCCCAAGTAGAGACTAGATTCCGAAGGGAAGTTAGGTAGCTTTATCAGGCGTTCAGGTTTGTATGTGTATTGAAAGCCCTCCTGTAAAACAGTCTGGAAAGGCGTCCATTGAGCAAGAAAAAGAGTTGTGGCGAGATATGACACTTCCACTGGCTGCAGAGGGAATGTCCGTGACATTGTTGCTGTCCCGCTGCAAGTGAGATACGGGCCTTTCTGAAATGAGTTCACGTTCTACCCTCAACACCATCCTATCCATAACCTTAATTTGTGGGTTCCGGGGAAGAGCTTGGTAAATGGCTGCATTAAATTCAAGTGCTGGTGTCAGATTTATCTTGGACCTAGAACTTACTTGAAACCACATCAGCCTGAGTTGGCAGAAGCTGGGTTGGCCTCATATAGGAGCACCAGGGTGCATCTTGCAAAATTAGAAGCCAGGCCTGAAAGAGATGTTGAGTTTGTCTAGATCTTCCAATCATTTTGCAGAGGAGAAAGCTGTGTGGCCCAGGGTGTCAGTGAGCTGGACAAAGCTGGAGACCAGAACTCAGAACTCCTTAAAATCAGTCCTGTTCTTGTCCTTATAATCACAGTAGCTCTAAACTTTAGCATGTAACAAATGTCCTACATAAAGACAAGCTATTTAAACTCCTGATTTTCCTGACAATCACTATACTGACATGCCAACTCAATCCTGCGGAATGAGAGAACAGAAATACATTCTTACCACCCTGAAGTCAAGGCTTTTATCACTGGATTAAATGCTGTTATTGCTAGCACTGTTTAGCTAAATTAAACTAGGCTTGCTACATAGGTATAGAGGACCCATTGTTGTTAATTCAAGTACATGCCTAGAATTTGAGGAAACTGTTGAAGATGGTTAAAACAACCCTGGCCTTTCAGGATTGCACAATCAAACAAAATATTCAAATAGCCTGACAATAAATGAAAAGAAAAAAATACAGTAATTTCTATAGCACCTGAAGAGCTTCAACCATTACCAGATGGAATAAGAAATATGTGGCTTTGCCACTTTGTGGTGGCACACGCTTGTGATCTCAGCACTTGGGAGGCCAAGACAGGAGGATTGTGTGCGTTTGAAAAAATAGCAATATAGCAAGTTTGAGGCCAGCTAGGCTATGATGAGATTCTGTCCACAGAGACAGAGATGGAGGAGGGCAAAGAGAATGGGGAGGATAGGAAACATGTGGCTCTTCCTTCCAGAAGACCCAGAATTTTCAAGAACCTCATTCATGCTGCTGGAGGCAAGTCAGGAAGGGAAGGGGCAGAATTAGGTAGAATTAGACACCCATGAGTGAAGGGGTCCTCCGTTCAGGCAGACAATGGGGCATTCCAAGGGGCTTTACAGAAAGTATGAAGCAGCCAGTGAGCTGTGGAAGAGATGCAGCATAAGAACAGAACAGAAGCAGTAGACAGAGTGCAGATAAAACATGAGTCCCAGAGGACCCTGGCCAGCTGCATCCCAGGCAATCAGGAGCCCAGGATTGGAGACCCCACCCCTGCTGTGACATCACAGGTGAGTGGGGTGGAGACAAATAAAAAAGGGGTCCCCCGCCCTGGCCCCAGACTGTTGGTGGTTGGCAGCCAGAGTGTCAAGAGCAGAGAGAGGCCAGGCGCTGGGCTACAGTTGTCTGACTCACAGAAACAGTCTCCATTCCTCAAGCCCCTCTAAGCTGCCCCCTTCCAAGCCTTGACCTCTGCCTCCCTGTCCTGAGACCCTCTCTCCTTGGGCTGTCATCAACCCTTCTGAGGGGCCTGAGAGCACTTTCTCAGTATGAACTGTATATCAGACTTCTTCACCTACGAGACTACCAAGTCGGTGGTTGTGAAGAGCTGGACCATTGGGATCATCAACCGAGCCGTTCAGCTGCTGATCATCTCCTACTTTGTAGGGTGAGTCTGTGTCCATCTGGTCCTAGGACAGGAGAGCTACCTGCTGTCCTTCCGCCCACTGTCAGGACTGCTGTGCAGCTTCTGGGGCTTCTCTGTCTCTGGGGAACACTTTGTTCTGGGGGAGTCACGTCCTTAGGACTGGCCTCTGCCACTCCCATCCAGGATCCAGGCAGTCTTCAGTAAAATCCTCCAGACTTAGAGAATGAGTCTAGATATATGCTCCAAAGATTCAGGGTCCATTTCCTAGACATTGCCCACCACCAGAAGAGGTCCCATGTGATCTCTCACCCAAAACCAAAAAGGAAGCAGATCCCTCCCCTCATTTTCCCATCCCCCTTGATCAAGTCCTCAAAGTCTCAGAAAAATAAAGGAGCCCAGGAAGGAAGTACTGAAACCAGGGAGATGGGTTGATAGCCTGTGGAAGAATGACCAGCTGGGGAGGAAAGGACAGAGCAGGATTTAATTTAGAATGAAGAATGCCTTCCTGGCATGGATAAGATGGGAGAGGTTGGAAAGGCGACTTGTTTGTAGAGGGTAGGACAAAGGAGAGAACTGCCTCTCAAGGTCGGGGGGAGATAGGCACAGACAACACTTAGTGGCCAAGGAGAATATTACTTTTCTGACTCCCCTAAGAATGTAGAAATACTGCCCATTGATAAAAAGCAGAAATTCCCTACCTCTCCCTCTGTGCCATAAAACTCATGCTGGGAGTTGCTTAAGGGCCAACAAGGTCCAAGCACCCCCCTGGGCCCCCACCTTTTGGAGGTGAGTATCCCTACATACCCAGAGACACAAAGGGGCTTGAGCAGACAATGGCTGGGGGGCGGGGGGAATACAGATCTGTCCTTGTGGTCATCTCTACACACTGGTTGTCACCAGGAAATGCAGGCAGAAACCTCGAGAGTTTTCTTTCCTGGTGTGCGGGTCTGTGGTCTCCTGCTGTTCTTTGAGCTGATGCCTCTGTCTATGAAAGACAGCAAACCACTGACTAGGATCTGAGTTAATTCAAGCAATTCAAAGAACACATCCTGTGTGCATGTGGGCCAGAGCTGAAAGGCTGGAGTAGTGTGTGAGGATGTGTGTAGAGATATGGGCAAGATGCAGTTTTTTAAAGTGATTTTTGCTTCATGGGTTTGGCAAGAGCCCGGAGGCTTTAGTACTCCAGTGTTCTACCTGTATCGTCCTTGTGGAGAGATCACAAGAGACTCAAGCTCTGCAGTAGGATAAAATGGCCTTGAAATTCCCTTCATATGTTAAGGTTTTGTGAGAAATGATTTTTGCAAATGTTCCATGTCCACATCTCCAGAGTTTGACTCAAAATTGGTTCATTTTTGTTTGTTTTGTGAGACAGTCTATAGACCATGCAGTTGAAGATGACCTTGGACTCTTAATCTTCCTGCCTCCTCCTCCCTAGTACTAGAATTACAAAGCTTTGTGCATAGTAGGTAAACACTCTACCAACTGAGCTACATCCCCTGCTTCAAAGTTGGTTCTTAAACCTTCCATGCCCGTGTATATATTCATGCCTTGATTGTAGATAGCCAGGATTGTAGATACATGGGATAGTGTATTGGTCCAGATGAGTTCAAAAGCTTTTTTAGCACATTCCCAACCTGGCCTGGCTCTGTTGGCTCCAAGCAGGGCATTGATGGAAGACAGAGACAGCTGTCTCCTGGAGCAGCCCCCTCAGATCTGCACTGCCCTTAGCTGTCCCTCATCAGAATCAGATTGGATCCTCTAGTGCTGGGGGCTGGAGTCCAGTCTGCTCGAGGGAGAATGAGAGAGGCTCTTTGGCATCTTGATATGCAACCCCATCCATCTCCTAGTCTGACAACTCCCCATGGAACAGTGCCTTGCAGTTACATCAGCTCACTCCGCAGCCCAGCCCCCGGCCCAAGCCCATTTCTGTGTATAGGAGCCCAAACACCATGTGACTTCATGAATCCATTGTGATTAATTTAGCAAAAGTGTATCGAACGCCTCTTCATGCCAGGCATTGTGCACTGAGGATAGAACAGAGAACAGAAGCAGACAGGGTCCTTATGCTGTGAGCACCATACCTGTGAATACGGCAAGAAGTAGACATTAATTCCATATCCCCACAAGCAAAATGTGAAGTATTGATAGTGTCTGGGACATGCACAGGAGCATGGCTATTGTGAAGGCATTTGACCTCATCTAGGGACTGAGGGGCGGTCTTCTGGAGATGCCCAGTTTAGAAGGATGGGTAGAAGCAACCAGGTGAAAAGAAGGAAGGAAGAGGACCCCAGGAGAGAGAGCCTGGGAAAGGGAAGGAAGAACAGATGTTTATGGAGGTAGAGGCGAGAGTGTCAAAAGATGACTTGGAATAGAGGCCAGATCTGGGGTCCTCAGAGCACTTTGATTTTCACAGGAGAGTGATAAATGGGAAGGAAGTCACTGAGGCATTTCAACCTGTGTGTGTGTGTGTGTGTGTGTGAGAGAGAGAGAGAGAGAGAGAGAGAGAGAGAGAGAGAGACCACCACACAGAGATCTGAGCTGGCTGATCCATCCAAGAATTGAAAGGGTAGGAGTGCCGTGTGAAAGCCTGTGGGAGAGAGATGACAGGACCAGATGCAATAGAATTTGAAAAGGATTTTAAAATGTTTTTATATTTTATTTTATTTACTGTGTGTGTATGCATGTGCATGTGTATGCATGCACACCACAATGTACATGGAGGTCAGAGGACATTTTGTGGGACTCAGTTCTTTCCTTCCACCATGTGACTTCTAGGACTCGAACTCAGGTCCTCAGGCTTGGCAGCAAGCACATTTACCTGCTGAGCCATCTCACCTGCTCCTTAATAGGGTCTTTAATGCTGTGGTGTTAATATTTAACTAATACTGAAATCTTTTCCCTATTACTTTCCACCAGGTAGACAGGAGGCACAGCCTCATCTAGGAAGTGTATAACAGGAACTGATTATTGCTCTTACACACACAGCAACACACCACCTAATCAGCTCAGCACATCCTCACCCCCACCCCTACACCCCTAGCCTTAGCTGCCTGCTGTGGTTGACACCAGTTCACCCTGATTCCTTCACTCACCCCAGGTGTACCAGAGGCCCCCTGACCCCAGTTAGCACCCCAAGGCTCCTTGTCAGCATACTAGTAATGGGTATGCTGGGAAGACCAGTTGGAATCTCCCACCATCTGGGTCCAAAAAGGAGTGACTCTCACTATTGCCTGTCCTCTGCCCTCTCCACAGCCTCAGGATGGGAAGACCATGCAGCAAGGAGGATGCACAATTAGCAGCCCCTGGCTCTGACACCATCTGGGAACAGGGCCTTGGGTGTGTCACTTCACACCCCTGAGTCTCAGTTCCCCAGATCTGGGAAATGGGTGTAGGAATATCTCCTGCCAGTGAGTTACGGGGAGAAAGATAACACACGCTAAGAGCCTTCCTCATGATGGTGACTCAGTAGTACTCCGCTATGCTTGGTAACTATTACTATTCCATACACTTCCTGTCATGCCTCCCCCTTTCCCACTGCCCAGCTCACACCTTCCTAAGAGACCCCTCTCCTCTGACACACCCACAACACACACTTTACACCCACTCCCTGGCCTCCTCCTTGACTCCCTGGGGGTAAGCAGGAGGGTACTGGGATGCTGCTCCGGGCCTCTTTCCTGCACATCCCACCTGCCAAGGAGCTGACACCCGCCTTCCGCTCTATAAATAATAAACCAGAAACTCGAGAAAAAATAAGTCAGAGCGGCAGAGTAAATGCCAAGAATCAGAGGCTCAGTCCTGCTCCATCTCTTAAGCCCTGGCCTCTAGAGACAGCCTCAGCCCCTCTCTTCTGGAAATGAGGCATCTGCCCCCAATGGCAAGCTACCCTCATGATGTCCTTGGCCCCATGGGGCCACTGAAACTCTTCTGCTTGTTACTTAACTCAGAGAATTCTATTGTGGCTTCTCCACCCTACTCCGTACTTGGATTCCTGAAGGAAGGGGAGGAGGAGGAAGAGGAGGAGAAAGAGACTGGTTAATTGAACTTCCACCCAAGCCCCTTCCTCCTGAGACCACCTGAGTTAGGCGATGTTTTCTATTGATGGAGCAGAGCCAGCAGGACAAGCACCAGGGGCTGACTGAGCCCTGGTCCTGATCTGGGACAGAGCTAGGACCCCTTGATGTGGCTGGGAGTGGTCCAGAGCAGATTGCCTGGTTTGGAACCTGCTTCTGGGCTTTGTGACTTCGGACAAGCCAGCATGCCTCTCCTTGTCTCAGTTTCCCCACCTGTGACATAATGATAATAACACAGCAGTCTCCTTGTTAAGGATTTATCTAAGGGGTCAGCCTAGAGTCACAGTGTTGGTTGTGTGATAATAATACTCTGAACGCTATTTCTCACCTACAAATGTTCCCTGACTTTAAGGATGGGATGGGGGGGTAGCAGTACCAGCCTCAGGGAGCTATTTTATAGCCCAACACCAAGAAACATGTCCTTTCTGTGGCCAGGCAGACGGAGGTTCCAGAAGGCTGTGTTTGGACTGTAGCTTTCTCTCTGTTGAGTGTTCGGCAGCAGCCGCCATCTTAGCTGGATCAGAGATTCAGGGCCCCAGATCTCATTCCCTTTCATTGTGGAGGGCATGAGCTAATGATGCTCTTTTTGATAACTTGTTTTCTGTAACAGCATGCTGCTGTCTCTTCTATTAGGCCATAACATGGTAAATGAGACCTTAATGAAATTCCTCTCCTTTCAAAACATAAGGAAAAAAATAGTGCTAGGGAGGTAAAGCCAATAGCAGTGAAGGTTTCCATAAAGGCGTGGTGCCCATAAGAGCATTTTACAAGTATGTGGATAACTCTTAATGGTGCATGAATCAACTGCTCTGCTACAAGGCAGCAGCAATAAAACAGGTAACAGTTTTCAGCCATTCGTCAGCACTGACTGTAACTCCACCCTTTGCCTCCCACACAAGAAAGCATTCAGAATTCAAGTGGATGACACTACAAAAAAGGGAGATAAATATATGAGGTGATGAACATGCTAATTAGTTTATAGAATCATCCTATAATGCATACATGTATCAGAACATTCCCATTATAAAAGTTAAAAATAAGGTCTAGGGAGATGGCTCAATTGGTAAAGTAACATGAGTTCAGTCCCCAGAACCCATGTGAAAAGGGCCTGGCATTGTGGTGCATGCTTATAATCCTAGTACTAGAGGGACAGGGACAGGTGGGTGCCTGGGGCTTGCTGGCCAGCTAGCCTAGCTTAGTTAGTGAGTGCTAGGTAAAAGTGAGAGATCCTGTTCCTTCTCCAAAAAAAAAATTGAGGCCAGCAAGACAGCTCTGTATGCAAAAGTAACTGACAACCCATGTTTAATACCCATACCCACATGGTGAACAGAGAGAACTCAGTCTTGAAAGTTGTCCTCTGTCCTCCACATGTGCAGCATAGCACACACATGCTCCCTCACACAGAAGTAATTAATTAATTAATTAATTAAAAAGTGAACAGTACCTGAGGAATGACACCAGAAGTTGTCCTCTGGTCTCACACACACACGTGTCAGCACCATGTGTGAGCACAAGTGCGCACACGCACACACACATACACACACACACACACACACACACTCACACATTATAAAACATTGTAAAGCCAGGCATGGTGGTACACACCTTTAATTCTAGCACCCAGGTGGCAGAGACAGGTGGATCTCTATGAGTTCGAGGCCAGCCTGTCTACACAGAAGGTTCCAGGCCAGTCAAGACTACACAGTGAGACCCTATCTCAAGAAAAAAAACTAAATAAACAATAATAATAATAATAATTTGAATGAGAAAAGACTCATTATGGGAATTACTCTAAACTTCTCACTGAAAACTGAACAAAGAGCCATTTGCAAACATCGGCATTTGTAGTAAGCAGGACTATGTGCCCATTCTGCAAGAGACTCTGACTCCTGGCATGTCTTGGGAACTGCTTCCTCTGTGTCTTCCAACAGTACAGGGACCGCAAAGGTAATACAGTCTAATCCACACCCAAGAAAGAGTCTCCTCTCAACACACGCAGAGCACAAACAGCAAGTTCTCCAGTCTTCCTAACCAGGCAGTACCGACCACCTGCAGCAGCAGTTCCTGGCCAACTCTATAGCAGTTAGGCAGCCCCTGGGCTGGACACTCTGGCTGCCTCCTTACAAACTCCTCAAGCCAGCCCAACCCAAGCACTGCCAGGGATACTCACAGCTCGGTCTTCCCTGAGATAAACTATCTCAGGTTGTGGTTTTCCAACCCTTAGGAGATGCAGAAAATGATGTTAACCCAACCTTTCCCAAGTATGCTTCTTGATCCTGCCAACTCTCACCAGTGATTTCTCCCAAACTGGCTTCTGTGTTCTGATAAGATCCAGGGGGGCTAGCAGTAAAGCTCAGTAGAGTGCTTCTGTAGTATTCGTGAGACCCTGGGTTCTGTCCTCAGTGCTGCAATACAATAATAGTAGTAATAATAATAATAAATATGTTGTGTATATATAAAATGAGGATAACAGTTTCAGATAACAGTTTCCACCATCTTCCTGTGCTGCCATCACGTGTAGTATCCTGGCCAGTGCTCATCAGGCCATGCCCCAAAGTCATCATCAGCTTCCTAACTGTGATGATGAAGTGTGGTTACTTTGGTGAATTTGAAATCATTGAGGATCACGGAGCTGGGAAAATCACTGTGAACCTCACAGGCAGGTTAAACAAGAATGGCGTTATTGCCTCGGATTTGATGTGGAGCTCAAAGAAAAAATGGCAGAATAATCTGTTCCCATCCCATTGGTTTGGTTTCATTGTACTGACAACCTCGGCTGGCATCATGCGCCATGAGGAAACAAACAGAAACACACATGAGGGGAAATCCTGGGATCCTTTTTCTAGAGATGTAAAACATAGGTATAAATAAAAATCCCAATGGGGGAAAAATTAACAAAATTTGTTAAACCTATGTGATAGGCTTTCTCACCTGTAGAATAAAGAAGGCAAACTGCATTTACCTTACAGCAAGCCATCAGACCCAAATGCCACCATACTTCCTGCTGCAAGAGTTACGGTGTAAGTCCCTTTATCCCTGAGGGATGCAATGGGTGGTTTTACATGGAAAGGCATTCCTTAACAGACCTGCAGAGAGTGTCAGTCTGCAGGTCCTCCCTGCTGCCAGGGAGGGCTGGGAGGCTCTGACAAGCAAGTGGGAGTGAAAGAAAAGAAGAGAGCTTTCCCTCATGCCCTTGGTCCCATTGTGGCTTAAAACTATAAGGACACACAGTAATTAAAAATGCCAGAATGGTGGAACTAACCTTCTTGGATGTTTAACAGACATACCTTGAGATCTATACTAATTGGGTCAGAGGGACACAAAGGACACTTTTTGCTCCTTGCCCTCCTAGGTCATTTAGTTCCCAAGGACTATGAGCATCTCGCAAAGTGTCCTGTAATGGTGGTGGGTCATCTGACCTCTCGATCAAGGAGGCTAAGGAGACCCCACCAGATGGACTTGAACCAGTGTCC
>NW_008340932.1:1618881-1666483 GCF_000622305.1 Nannospalax galili
AAAAAACTATAAGGAGACGCCTGTACAGGTAATAACCACTAGGTGGCAGAACAATCCAGGGAATAAGATTAGCGTCCCTCTTCAACTGTATTCCCTTACCGCACAAGGCTCAAACACTTTTCCTCCTAACCCTTCTTGCCCAACCCTTGAACAGATGAAAACTGCCAACTGCCCTGCTCCTCGCTCCTCCGACCTTTCATCAGTTTCATTTCTGAACATCTGCCATGTTCCTGGCTCAAAACTGAGGCTGCCCAGGCTCAGGAGCCTGGGACCTCTGCCCAGCCCAGAAAGGGGACCTTAGGCTATGTATATGGCCCACAAGGGGGTGAAAATTCCTTTTTAGGCGTGAAAAATACTCTTTTTCTATATAAAGCACAAGCAGGCTGGGGTGGGTCAGTGGTATGAGACCTCAGGTTCAGTACCCAGAACCAGTAGACCCAAAAAGAAGTACTTCACTTGAGATTGCCTTGACAATACTTTGGGCCTGGGGAGTAATGGCTTAGTAAAGTACTTTGCTAAGCAAGCATAAGGACCCGAGTTCCAATCCCGAGCACCCACCTTTAAAAAAAGCTAGGAAGGGCTGGAGAGATGGCTTTGCCGTTAATAACACTTGCTTAAAAAATAATAAATAAAACAAAATAAAAAAGGGGTCTAGAGAGATGGCTCAGCAGTTAAGAGCACTGGCTGCTCTTGCAGAAGACCTGGCTGGGTTCAAATCCCAGCACCCACATGACAGCTAACAACTGTCCATAACTCCAGCCATCTCTCCAGCCCCTAAATAAAATATTTTTTAAAAAATACTTGCTGTTCTTCCAGAGGACCCAGGTTCAATTCCTAGCACCCACACGGCAGCTAACAACTTTCTGTAACTCCAGTTCCAGGGGATCCAACATGCTCCTCTGGCCTCTGCGTGGGTGTTGCATGTACATAGTATAATTACATACATGCAGGCAAACACTCATACACATAAAAATAATAAAATAGTGTTTTTTTAAAGCTAGGCATGGCAGCACATACCTGTAACACCAGGGCTAGAAGGAGATGGGTAGATCCTGGGGACTCAATGGCCAGCCAGTCTAAACAATCAGTGAGCACCAGGTTCAATGATGGACTTTGTCTCAAAACAGTAAGATAGAGAGTGATAGAGGAAGACATCCTAACATCAATTTCTGGCCTCCACACATGCGTACACACACATGCATACACCAGGCACACATAGAGACACAGAACAAGAATGCATAGTGCTATAAACATGTTCGTGGGGGAGACAATTAACTGCTCACCCTGTGTTCCCACCCCCAGCACTTCACCCTGCCAAGCATACCCACGTGGCCCTAATGTTGTCAAGGAGGCTTCCCCCAGCCCCTGTCTCCTGGACCTGTGACCTCTGTTTCTTTGCATCCCTGCTTTTTTGCTGCAGGTGGGTTTTCTTACATGAAAAGGCCTACCAAGTACGGGACACTGCCATCGAGTCCTCGGTAGTTACAAAGGTGAAAGGCTTTGGACGCTATGCCAACAGAGTCATGGATGTATCCGATTATGTGACCCCACCCCAGGTATGGCGCTCCACCCCAGGGACATGTGCATGCCCACATCTGGGGAGGGCAGGGAGAAAGGCAGGGTCTTCAAGCCAGAATCCAGTGTCGTGATGCAGTAGCTATGGCACTGTTGGGTGGACATGAGTCTGCCCTCCACGGGGCAGCACTAGGCATCAGGAAGCTGGGCTTCCCCAAGACTGTGCCACACCTATACTGCAGTGGAGGACAACACATGAGGAGAACAAGAGGGGCCCCGGTGGTTAGAAAGAACTGGTTTGGAGGCTGGAGAGATGGCTCAGTGGTTAAGAACACTGACGGTTCTTGCAGAAGACCCAGCTTCGAATCCCAGCACCCACATGGCAGCTAACAACTGTCCGTAACTCCAGTTCCAGGGGATCTGACAGCCTCTTCTATCCTCCCCAGGCATCGCACAGCACGGGTGCACATACTTACATGTAGGCATAACACTCATACACATAAAATAAAAATAATAAAATTTAAAGAAAGAAAGACGGAGAGGAAAGAAGGAAGGAAGGAGAAAGAAAGAAAGAAAGAAAGAAAGAAAGAAAGAAAGAAAGAAAGAAAGAAAGAAAGAAAGAAAGAAAGAAAGAAGGAAAGAAAGAAACTAGTTTGGATACCCCAGGATGTTAGCCCTGCTACTGTGGCCACATCTCATAATCAGAACCCAGGCTTCCTTTCCTGTAGAGTGGGAATGATTGTAGACTAAAGCTTTTTATCTCTCCCTTCTCCTCCTCCTAAGGGTACCTCTGTCTTTGTCATCATCACCAAAATGATTGTTACTGAAAACCAGGTGCAAGGATTCTGCCCAGAGGTGAGGGGGCAAGGAGGGTTCAATGAAGCAGGTCAGGGAAGATTATTGGTGAGAGCAGGGTGGGTGGTGTAAACAGAGGTCCAAGGTCCAGCTTGGAGCTATGACTACCCCTACTATGGTAGACTGTAGGAGGGGTAGGAGCCAAGGGACCCACCAGGGTCCTTCATACACCTGCCACCCTGTTCCCCCACAGAATGAGGAGAAGTACCACTGCGTGTCTGACAGCCAGTGTGGGCCTGAGCGCTTTCCGGGTGGGGGTGAGTGCAGCCATTTCCTCCCCCCACACAATCCCAAGGCATTCATGGGACCCTGAAAGGCAGTGACTCCTCCACAGAGAAAGCCCACCAGAGGAGAGAGGGTGGGAACCAGCCTTCTCTGTGGAATTCTGACATTACAAGGCCTGCTGGGTGTCTTACCCAGCAGAGGATGCAAAGGTGCCATGGCTCCTGCCCCAGGCGTTCAGTCTAGGGATTGCAGTGACAGAGTGTGGTGGGTGGGGTGGCAAGTAGAGCCAAGGAGGTGTGAAGGACTGGGGAGCCCCTGGGGAGTGAGCAAGATTAATTCTAAGAGGTGGCCAGGCCTGGAGATGGTAACATTAAGAATGGGCCTGAAGATTAGGAGGATTTAGCAGGACGGACAGGGCTTCCCATAGGCATTCCAGGAAGAGGGAGAGCTCAGGCTCAGAGTTTAGAAAGAGCAAGGAAGAAGGGTCCTGGGTGGTTGGCACATGTGCCGCAGGTCAGCGTGCCTTGCTCTGCCTGTGCTGTCCCTCCACCTTCCAGGGATCCTAACTGGCCGCTGCGTGAACTATAGCTCTGTGCTCCGAACCTGTGAGATCCAGGGCTGGTGCCCCACCGAGGTGGACACTGTGGAGATGTAAGGATGTGTCTGTTGCCAGTGTGGGGGTTTGGAGACTGTGAGCATCCCCAAGTTTGTGGAGGGGTTTGTGTCTCCTCGAGTAGTGTTCTTTCCTGGGGTGGGGAAGTGATCTCCAGGTGTCACCTCCTCTGCCTCTCACCCTCACTCCCACAGGCCCTTGATCTATGAGAGGTCTCCTTTCAGAATACCCACCAGGAAAGGGTCCTAGGAAAAACCTTCTGTCTCTCTGCTTCTTCTGAGAGCTGAGGCCCTGTTGTCGCCCACAGGCCTGTCATGATGGAAGCTGAGAACTTCACTATTTTCATCAAAAACAGCATCCGTTTCCCCCTCTTCAACTTTGAGAAGTGAGTCTTTGCTTCCTCCCCCATTCAGTCTGCCATGTCCCCCCCCCCACTTTCTCTTCATCTTCCCATCTCCCTGGGGTTCTTATTCCCAATCTCCCTGCAAGCCTTGACCCTTAGGTAGTTTGGGGGGCTGATGGCTCTGCCAGTCTCCCTGCCCTGGAGCTCTGAATCCACATGGGAGCTTTGCTTGGGCCACTTAACCTGACACAGAGATTGGAGCCTGGGGTGCTGGTCTCTTACCTTTCTTCCCACCTCAAGCCCTCAAGTGGTCGTTTCTTTTGTCTTAGTTTGCAATCATTGCATTGACTCATTCATTCAGCAACTATTTGGTGGGCATCAGCCATGTACAAACCATCATGCCAAGTGCCGCAGAGGTGGATAAAGTAATTAGGAAAGATTCTGGCTGCCAGGAGGCCCAGCCTAGTAGTCAGGACACTAGACATGGACATCCGTAGCCCTATTATAGGATGGAGAGTGATAGGGGTTAAAAAACCATGCGGGGGGGCTGGAGAGATGGCTCAGCGGTTGAGAGCACTGGCAGCTCTTGCAAAGGACCCAGGTTTGATTCCCAGCACCCACATGGCAACTAACAATGGTCTGTTCCAGGGGATCTGATGCCCTCTTCTGACTTCCTTGGGCATTGCATGACACGGGTGCACTTACATACATGCAGACAATACAGTCATAAACATAAAATATATATAATAAATAATTTTTTAAAAAACATGGAGACATGGCTCAGCAGTTAGGAGCACTGGCTGCTCTTGCAGAGGACCTGGGTTCAATTCCCAGCACTCATATGGCAGCTAACAAACATGTATAACTCCAGTTCCAGGGGAATCCAATGCCCTCTTCTGACCTCCATGAGCATTGTGCTATACCGGTGCACTTACATACATGCAGGCAATACACTCTTACACATAAATTAAAAACAATAAATTTGAAAGAAAATCACACAGGGAAAAAGGGGTAACTGGGGAGTGCCTGAGAGCAAATGCCCCTGCCAGGGTGCGGAAGGTGTGAAGCCCCCAGAAGACTGGTGAAAACTTAGGCATAATTATCTGCACTTTGATCCTGCACCTTATCTCTCCCTTTTGTCCCCAGGGGAAACCTCTTGCCCAACCTGACAGCCAGGGACATGAAGACGTGCCGCTTCCACCCTGAAAAGGCCCCATTTTGCCCCATCTTGAGGGTAGGGGACGTGGTTAAGTTTGCCGGCCAGGATTTTGCCAAGCTGGCCCGCACGGTAAGGCCCTGCTTCCTTGTCCCTGACCCCAGCCAGCCCTGAAAGCCTCAGCCCTCCCATATCCTTCAGGGGAGGCCACTGGGATGCTGGGAAGGAGCTGCAGCAAGACACCAGTTGGTGGAAGCATCCCAGGCCACAGGTGTCTTTGTCCCTTAATCCCATCCATCCATCCTGGGGCCCACAGCACTCTTGCCTCTACTTCCCCAAGCCTCAGTTTGCCATTCATTCCCATCATCACATTTCACCTTACACAGACTTTTGCACTCTTTAAAGGAGCCACACAATGGGAAAGCGGATCGGTGGCAGTTTTCTGTCTCCTGTCCTGTACCTCAGGGACTTTGAGGCCATGAGTTCTTCCCCTGGAAACATCGCTTTCTCACTTTCTTTCCTCCATGCCCCACTTCCCACCTTGAGACTGGGAGGAAATCACTCATCACAAACCCTCACCCCCAACAAAACACAGAAGGGAACTTATATCTGGCCTCTTCTTCAGGGTGGAGTTCTGGGCATTAAGATCGGCTGGGTGTGTGATTTGGACAAAGCCTGGGACCAGTGCATCCCCAAGTACTCCTTCACTCGGTTGGATGGGGTTTCTGAGAAGAGCAGCATCTCCCCTGGTTACAATTTCAGGTAAGCCCCATCCGTGTCCTGGGACATCAGGGACAGAGACCACAGGCAGCTCCAAAGTTCATCGCAAGCAGAAATGCATATTGGGAGGAAAGTTCCCACATTCTCCTTCTGGCCCCCATCAGATTTCAACTCAGACTTGGGAAGGACTTTTTTTTTAATTATTTTTATTTTATGTGTATGAGTGTATTGCCTGCGTGTATGCACATATGCCTGCGTCGTGCAATGCCCACAGAGGTCAGAAGAGGACATCGGATCCCCTGGAACTGGAGTTATGAAGAGTCGTTATCCACCATGTGGGTGCTGGGAATCAAACCTGGGTCCTCTGCAAGAGCAGCCAGTGCTCTTAATCACTGATCCATCTCTCCAGCCCCAGGAAGGACATTCTCACAGCAATTCCTGATGGGTGGTCTGTGCTGTGAAGTAAAAGATCCAGCGAAGGAGTCTGCTAAGTAGTTAGACCACATGGTCCAGTTCTCATGGAGTGCCAGATTCTAGGATTCGTCACTGACTCCTAGCTCTGGCCCTGAAGCTGTAATGTGCCTACATCATGCCTAGATAGCACCATGGTCTGTCCTGTGTCTGAATTTTCCAAGGGTCTTTTCCCTCCCCCACCCCAGTAAAGGCAATAGCTGGTATCATTTCATTTTCCAAGGTGGCAGCTTGTGTTTCTTTCCAGAACCAGGAAATTCTATGAATCACAGATAACAGTAATGATCATTAGTTTTTCTTCAATGCCTTTCAAAACTTTTGTATAGTCTTTTAAATATCATCTATTTACAGTCCCAGTAATTCTTGAGATCTAAAGGATTTTTTTGAGGTTTTTCCATTTGGAAGAAAGGAAAAGAGAAGAAGCACAAGGTGAACTATTGGAATAGCTGAGGCCCTTGAACAAGCCCTGACCTCCTCCCCAACTCATTTTGTCATCTGTGAAATGGATAGTGCTGTTGTTCACCTGATGAACTTACTGGCCAACAGATGCTTTGTTTTCCGTGTGTGTGTGTGTGTGTGTGTGTGTGTGTGTGTGTGTGATGTGTGCATGTCTATGCATGTGTGTGTTACTGTGGGTGCACATGTGCCACGGAGCTCACGTGGAGGTCAGAGGACAACCTTGGTGTTAGTCCTTGCTTTCTACCTTGTTTGTGACTTGTATACACTGTGTACATCAGGCTAGTTGGTGTGCATGCTTCTGGTAATTCTCCATTCTTTGTCTCCCATTTCCTGGTAAGGGTGCACTGGAATTACAGACGTGTGCTGCTTGTCTGGCTTTTAAATGCATTCTGGAGATCCAAACTCAAATATCCAAACTCAGGTCTTCAGGCTTGCATGGAAGCACTTTACCCACTGAGCCATCTCCCTAGTCCTTCCCTTAATTTTTGAAGACCCCCCCAAATTCTTGACAGGATCCTAAGTGTGTAGTGTCATATGCTAAATAAGCTAAGTAGACTAAATAGGCAGTGATTGGGGGGAGGATACATGTAAGAATAAATTTGCTACATATTCAAAGAATTGTTACTCAAAATTCTCTTTGTTGTAGAATTCTCCAGTATAATGGCATGTATAGCTACATTTCTTTTCTTGTTCCTGTGACCAAAAAAAAAAAACCTGACAAAGCTATTTATTTATTTATTTATTTATTTTGGCCTTTTTGAAACAGAGTTTCCCTGTAGCCCCAGCTGGCCTGGAACCCACTATGTAGACCAGGCTGGCCTTGAATTCACAGAGATCCACCTGCCTCTGCCTCCCAAGTGCTGGGAATACAGGCGTGCACCACCACACCTGGCTGATAAAAGCAGTTTAAAGAAGGAAGAGTTTATTTGGGTTCATAGTTTGATGGTCCAGACTATATAGTGGGGAAGTCATGGCAGCAGGAACATAAGGTGGTTGATCATATTGCATTCTCAGTCAGGAAGCAAAGAGAGATGTTCCACTAACTTCCTCCTTTTTATATGCAGTGATAGCATCACATTTAGGTTGGGTTTTCCTACCTAAGTTAAATACTGTCACAGACACACCCAGAAGTTTGTCTCCTGGATGATTTTAAGTCCTGCCAAGTTCATAAACAAGATTAACTCTTTGTCAACCTGATGCCCAAACTAATCATTTTTCAATCATAGCATTACATCCTTGGTCCCTAAAGTCTCAAGTTTCTTTCATAATGAAAAAGGCATTTAGTCCTTCTTTCAAAGTCCCAAACATCTTCACAGTTCCCAAATTGTTCAAAAATGTAAATGAAGAGTCTCTTATGAGACTCAGGACATCTTTTAACCATGAGCCCCTATAAAATCAAAACTACAAGTTACATACCTTCAATATGCAATAGCACAAAGTAAACATCCCCATCCCAGAAAGGAAGAATGGGGGGTTAGCAAGGAAGGATTGGGCCTAAGGAAGACTGGAACACAGCAGAGGAAACACGAATCCTGTAGCTGCAACAGCCTTTGGTAGTCCCAGTTGTCCAGTTCTTCTGCCCACTATATACATAGACTCTGTCTTTGGGAGCTCCACTCTATGCCTTCAGTGCTTCATCACAGAAACTCCACAGTTCTAGCATCTCCAACATCCTGGAGTCTCTATTGCAACTTACTCTTCAACATCCCAGCTTCTGGCATTGGCTTCTTGATGCCTCCTTGCAGGGAATCCCACCCTGCTGCCATCGTCAGCTTCAGTGGCTTTCTGGAACCTTGGTGCTAACCTCCCAGACTCCACCGTTCTCTCATCTTTCATGCCTGCAAAACTAGTGCCATGTGGACAATGCTGCCAAGTTCTCCTGCCAGCTCAAGACGTGGCCTGACCCCCCGTAGATCACAGTTGCAGTAGCCTTTGTGTGCCTTTGAGGCCAATCCTGGGGAAACACTTTCCTAGGTGGCCGTTTGGAGCAGGGAATACCCATGGTGGCATTCTCCATGTGTATGCTTTCTCTTTAGCAAATGAATTTACATTTTCATAAATTAGAGCCTTCTATGGGTGGGGACTTGCCCTCAGGGCACCTTTCCTATTATCCTGGTGCAGAGCAGTGGTTTCTCTTTAATGGTGATAATCTCTCCAACAACTGCAGCCACTTTCTTTAGACCATCTCTGTCTTCAACTTGAATTGCTCACATCTTTCTTCACCATTCTGCACATTTTCCATGTCTTTCTGCTCCACTTGCCTCTCTCTCTCTCTCTCTCTCTCTCTCTCTCTCTCTCTAGACCTGGATAAGGGCAAGGAGTGTCAACCATGCCACAGCCTGAATGCTATCCTATCTTGAAATTTCCTCCATCAAACAAATTGGTCCATTACTTTTTAATTTAGCCTCACTCAAATTCTCAGGACATGGACAAAATACAGTCACATTCTTTGTCAGAGGGTAACACAAATGGCCTCAAACCTGGTTCCTAACAGAGTCCTTGTTCCCCTCTGAAACCTCTTGAGCACAGTCTTTACTGTCTTCATTTCCATTAGCATTCTGGTCTGCCACCAAAGTGGACCACTGATCTCAGCTTACATTGTTCTAGGGCTTCCCTGGCCTGAAACCTGAAACTCTTTCACATTCTGCCTAAAAACAAGTTCTAAAGGCCTATAAACCACATGGTTAAGTGTTAAGCTTATTGCAGCAATGACCCCACTCCTGGCACTAGTTTTCCATATTAGTTACTTTTCTCATTTCTGTGACAAAAGCAATCGAGGGAGAAAGGACTTATTTGGGCCCAAGATTTGAGGGTACAATCCATAATATGGAAAGGAGGCAGGAAGCAGGAGCATGAGGTGGCTGGTCCCGTTGCATCCTCAGTTAGAAGCAGAGAGAGGTGAATGCTGGTTCCACTTGGTTTCTCCTTTCAGTTTGGTAAGGACTCTAGCCCATGGAATGGTGCTGCCTACATGCAGGGCTGGTCCTCACGACTGTTAAACCTCTTTGGAAAAGTCCTCACAGACATGCCCAGGGGTTGCTGTCCTGGGTGTTTCTAAATCTCATCAAATTGACAATCGAAACTAACTATCACAATAACCCACTTGTTTTCACCTTACTTTGTAACTTTAAAAAATAATTGCCCACCCCATTAAGTTTTATATTTGATAGTTTAAAATATATATGTATGTTCTCTGGAAAGAAGAATTTTTATAAAAATTGAAATTGCTTTCATAATCAACTCCAGAGTTTAAAAAACCATAGGAAACAACACATATTTTAAAGTAGGTTAAAAATACTGTTTGGCTCACTGGAAGAAATTGGCATATTTATTCAGTCAGTTCATCACACTGAGATCAATACAAAGGATATTTGTATGGTGGCTTAAAAATAGTCATATGTTTTAATAAAATGTTCATAATCTAAAATGCAACTTTTCATACTTATAACTTCTCTTTGCTGATTGGAAATTCTTCAGTCCTCCAAATAACTGATGTGGCAAAAATGTTTAAAAAGACCAGGACTTCTATGAAGTCCCAAACTCCTGGTGTCATACATTTTTAGAACAGTGTCTTTCATTTGAGGAAACACTGCTTTAGCATTCTCGACCTCCATTATGCGGTGGCTTTGCCCCATCTAGGCACAGCAGGGCTAAGATACACTTAGTCCTAAATAAGCTTCAATTGGAGGTATAGCTGTAGCTCCATCAGTAGAGTGCTTGCCTAGCATGCACAAAGCCCTGAGTTTCATCCCCAGCTCAAGAAGCCTTATAAAACTGGGAGTGGCAGCACGTGCCTGAAATCCTAGCACTCAGCAGGTGGAATCAGGAAGATTAGAAGCTCAAGGGCATCCTTGGCTACACAGAGAATCTGAAGTCAGACTGAGCTGAGTCCCTGTCTCAAATAAAAATAAATAAATAAACAAAAATAAATAAATAAATAAATGTTTGGATTGTTTGAGCAAGTCTGGACAGAGGCTCTCTAAGGACTTTGCCAATGTAATTCCCAGGGTTTAAGGGAAACCATCTGAGAGACTTGAACCCTTCTGAATGTTCTAAGTAACTTACTCTCATGCCAAAGCTTCCTAGGAGTAAGAAGAAAAATGTTCCCTTTACAAAGGGGCAAATAGCCCAGCTGGACACTGAGATTTGAAAAAAAAAGTTCCCAGAGGGCCTGAGGAACAGTGCCATCAGGAGACATCTGGTATCCAGGCCATGTAGGGGACTCTGCCCAAGTTCTCTTACATCCCTTCACCTGGGTCCTCACCAACAACCCTCATTACAGCTTTGGAGCTACTGACACTCAAGGCCAAACTGAGTTCTGAGGGGGAGCCACAAGGTCATGTGGTTTCTATATGATAAATTTATGCTCTTGTTTAAAATCTCACAGAGCTACTTATCAGTAGGAATGACACTCATTACCAGAATGCAAAGCATTGTGTGCTTTGGCTAATTATTCATCACCCACACTATAAGGTAGAGGCTGTAATCCCCCCACTTTATAAATGAGAAAAGGGAGGCTCATTGAGTTGAATCACTTAGCCAAGGTCACACATCTAGTACATTGGAGACCTACTGCAAATATGTGTTCTTGCATGATTACCGCAACCAGGAAGGGTAGGGACATTCACTCTTGTTAACTGTCAGTAAAACATGCCTGTGTGGTTACTACTTTCTGCCCTGCTGAAAAACAAAGAATTTGAGTTCCAGGGGAGCGAAAGGGTATCAGACGCCAGAAGCACAATTCATGGCCTGGCCCTTTGCCTCCCAAACAAGCTCATTCTTCTTTCCCTCCAGCAGAGGCCAGATTTCTCACCACCCCGTTGTTGCCATTTTCTCTGGAGAGAGTGGAATTATTCAGATGCGATTCAGCCTTGCTTTGATCTGCACATTTGATATCCAGGGGCAGCTAGAGATTCCATCACTAGATTCCATCCATCTTTCCATCCCTAATTACTTCTGTGGCTCCTTTCCGTGCCTCCCCCTCCCCTGCTCTCTGCAACTTTTTGCCTGCAGAATCATTGATTTTGAGACTGTATAGGTATTGAAGACCCCTTGGGTACATCTAGACAGAGCAAAGTTGTCCCTTTACTGATCAGGAAACAGAAACCCCAAAGGGGAAATGATTTGTCTAAGGTCACAGGAGCATCTTAATGTAGCCTTAGAGGTCATTTGATCCCAGTTCCTACATCTGTCTTCCTGAGGCATGACCCCAAGCAAAAGGCTGTTTCCTAAGGTCACCCATTTGTCATGAGACAGCTCCAGCTACTGGCAAAGTAGCCTTAGGGCAACCCAAAGTGCATCTCCCTTTAATCCCCACCTAATGGACTTGATTCTCTCCATCTAAATTAATCTCCGTATGATCTCTAAATGTTTCTAGTCTTTCTCCACCTGCAATTTAGGAGAGATTTTTTTTTATTTCAAGGTTTTTCTATTCTATAAAACCAAAAATTCTAAAAGATACTTTAACTTAATGGTTTTGTGAAGCTTTTTTTCCCCCAGGTACATTGAGGGTGCAGTCATCTGGATTTGTGGATGTAGAGTCATCTGGGCACAGTGTAGCTGGCAAGAATTACCAGTTCATCCTGAAACTTAGACACAAGGCTATGAGCCTTGGGACAGGCTCCTGCAGCCCAGATGGACCATCAGTTCCCCGAGGCAGGATTTAAAGTTGTGCTGGTAACTTGTGATGTGGATGCATGATGAGTTTATGTGGAAGTACATGTGGTTATTAGTGGGTGGCTATGTAAGGCTGAATGAGAGCATCTCTCTCTCTCTCTCTCTCTGTGTGTGTGTGTGTGTGTGTGTGTGTGTGTGTGTGTGTTAAGTATTGATGGTGCAATGACAGATTAATAATAATACTGTATCTGTCAGGGTCTCAGCTGGAAACAGATGGCATACTTAAATTGGGTAATCTGAGGATAGCTTAATAAAGGATGGCTTTGAAAGTGTGGGCAGGGTACAGGAAAACCACAGGGCCTTGGGACAGTAACAGGACATGAGTTAGCACCTGGGACTAGAGGGGAAAAGGCAGGAGGCAGTGGCTGAAACTGTAGAGACACAGGCCTGTAAAAGGAGGACAGCCTGATGGGGTGTGGCCCAGGCAGCCCTACCAGTAGCTAGAGCAGAGGCAAACAGCCCATGAGGCAGCCCAAGGCAGGGAGAAACATGGACCAGATGAGAGTTCCAGTCCAACCCCTAACAACACTCATCTGTGAGTTGCAGCCCTCTAGTCTCTAACCCTTTTATGCCTCTGTTAAAAGCATTAGACCATCATCCAAGAAAAATGCATGAACTTTACAGACGAGCAATTTGCAAGTGGTTTCTTTCTTTCTTTTTTTTTCTTTTCTTTTGTCTTTTTTGAGACAGGATCTCCCTGTAGCCCCAGCTGTCCTGGAACTCACTATGTAGACCAGGCTGGCCTCGAACTCACAAGATCCCCCTGCCTCTGCCTCCCAAGTGCTGGGATTAAAGGCGTGCACCACCACGCCCAGCAGTTTTTTTTCTTAAGGAATATTTTATCTACAAATAAAAGCTTATTTAAAAAACATTCTTTCAAACTATGGCTATAACTCAGTGATAGAGCTCTTTCCTAGAACATACAAGGCCTTGGTCTTGGGTTCAGCCCCTAGCACTCGTCCAAAACATACTTTTTCTACAAGTGAGATGCACTCAGTAATAACAGGGACTTCCTTCATAGGAAGTTGCCAACCCAGATAGGGAGAAGTTGGGAAGTTTCCCTCCAGTTCCGTTTTTATGCATCATATGTATGCAGCATAAAATTCTGCCTTTGAAGACCTTAAAAAGCCCAGTCCTTGTCCTAGATGAAGAGCCCCTAAAGTTGAATCTGCAAAACCCTTTCACACTGATTTTTTGGCCTGATTCACAGTTCACCACACCATCCCACCCACCAAGGATGACTCAGAAAGTTTTTGGGACCTGCCGGACATTACCCAGACTCACCAAGATTCAAAGCCAGGAGCCTGGTCCATGTCCACTAATAATTCACTTTCTACCATTATATGATCTGCAAGACCTCCCAAAAAAGTAGCCATAAGATGAATAGTGGTGACTGTTGGTAGAGGAACAGAGGAGTGCATTTAGCAATGTCTGATTTTTTATTTCTCCTCTGAGAGTTCCCAACACAGCTTTGCTACTAAAAGGCAACGCAGTTTTGGATTCTTCACTTGGTGTCTGGGACAAAAAAGCATTTGTTCAGCTGTTAGATGCTCCTCATGTGGTGTCTCTAGCACGAGTTCCATGTTGGAAATGCACACACAGCAGCTTTCATGAAGCGCCATGGTTTGGCCCCAGTCCCCCTTCCATGTTGCAGCAGGCCAACGACAGAGACAGAACCTAAGTATGCCCCTGGCTTTCATCATTGTTTCTACAATCTGGATGTCTCCTCCTTCCAAAAACCATAGACTATGTGTCTAGAACAGAACACAGTCCTTCAGTCATTTCCACAGAAACACCAGAAGGCCCTTTTCCGTAGCACTCATGGTGTGCTTGAATTCCCCATGACTCTTTTTCTACATCACCTTCTTGAGGTGGCAGCAGGAGGTGTGATGATTCAAGTGATCCTGGGTTTACACATCTTCTTATAATGTTCATGCCCTCCTGTCTACACACTAACTGATATTATTAATAGAAAATATGATCTAGCACTGACTGGGAGCTGGGAACCCACCCAGCAAGGGCTCTTTGGGGGTTATCTCCTCAAGGCTGAGGAATTCTGGGTCTCGGGCTTCTCATTTACCTGGCCAAGGCCACATGCCTTATATGTAGGGGTTCAAACACTAACAGCCTAGTTCTGCTGCCTGCACTCCAGCAAGTAAGCTGGTAGGATCGGTGTGGTTGCCTGCACATGGTCCAGGCTAGCCTGTAACTCACTATGTAACCCAGGCTAACCTCAAACTCACAGTATCCCTCCTGCCCTCCTAATGCTGGATGACTTGTATGCAGTACCCCATCAACTAATCAGCTAATAGTATGTCTTAAACTATCAGCAACAGACTTTTAAAGCATTTCTATTTATTTATTTATTTACTTTTTTGTGTATGAGTGTTATGCCTGTATATGTGTATATTGAGTACACCTGTGTCATGCAATGCCTGAGGAGGACAGAGGAGGACGTTGGATCCCCTAGAACTAGAGTTACGGATGGTTATTAGCCACCATGTTGGTACTGGGATTCAAACCCGGGTCCTCTGGGAGAGCACTCAGTGCTCTTAACTGCTGAGCTATCTCTCCAGCCCCACAAGAGACAACTTTGTAAATGTCTGCTTTTACAGTGGATCAGGTCCCTAGACTCTAAGTAAATAAACCTGGCTTTCAGCCCTTCTTTCATGGGAGGAGTCCCAGCCGGCTCTAAGGATGTGGCCCCCATCCCAGATGCAATGAGAATGCCAGGAGATATTTTCCTATCAGTACAGTATCAACTGTAAAAGTGTATTTCAGCTGGCAAAATTACTTCCCAGCAGGCAAAGCTTTGCTGAGAACACCACCTCCTTTCACCAAGAAACCCAAATTCCAGGCCCAAGTTTTCCCTCACAAGTCAAACCCAGATCCCGCATGCTTGTTGCTGTTTTCCCTGCTGTTATAACAGCTTTGGGTCCTGCTTTAGGAAGGAGTTTCCACCACTCTATGGGAGGACAGATCATTTCTAAACAGATGTCTGAGAGCTTCCAAGGGATTTGTACATCATGATAAAAACCCTTCTCCATTCAGCAAACATTATTGACTGCTGATTGCTGCGAATGTCAGCTCAATGTGCAGAAGCACTTGGAAGGCTTGGCACTATCAGGAGTTAAAATTGGCCTTGCATTTCCTTGCACAAGGATATTCAGGCCTCGAGAGGGATAACCCTTGTGGATAATGAGGGGATGACTTTGAAGGTCTCTTCCAGCTTCTGCTTCTGTCACATGCTGGGCTTTGTGACTGACAGGGAGGTGAACGAGGCCAGTTCCTGGGATGAGGGGAATGATACTGAATTCAAATAACAAAACTCTTTATACAAAAAAAAAAAAAATACCATCAGCTCTCCATGTCCGCAGGTTCTACATCTGTGGACACTGCCAAACATGGATCGAAGACATCTGAGGAAATAATTGTGCCTGTCCCAAATAAGAGCAACTTTTAAAATGCCTGCTTATTCCCTAAACAATATAGCAGATCCACTATTCACACAGCATAGGTGCTGCATTGGATAGTATGAGTGATCTAGGAATGATTTGAGATACTCAGGGGAGTTTGCATAACTTATAGTCAAATGCCATGCCATTCTCTATAAGGCATCTGAGTATCTCTGGATTTGGGTATCTGCAGGAGCTCCCAGACCCAACCTTCTAGGAATACCGAGGGATGACTGTATATTTTGCTCAGACAAGCTAAGAATAATTAAGGTGGGGCTAGAATGCCAGGAATGGTGGCACACGACTTAATCTCAGCCCTCCAGAGGCAGAGGCAGTCAGATCTCTATGTTCCAGGCAGGCTGGGACTAGGAAGACCCTGTCAAAAACAACAATAAAAACAAACATAAAAAGAAAAGATGGGGCTGGAGATGTGGCTCACTTTGTAGACTTTGAGCCTAGCATGCATGTGGCCATGGGTTTGATGTTCAGCACCACATAAAACCAGGCATGGTGGTACACACCTGTTATCGCAGCACTTAGGAAGTAGAGGCAGAAGGATCAAAAGTTCAAGGTCAGCCTCAGCTACATACCAAGTGTGAGGTCAACCTGGGCTTCAGGAGACCCTGCCTCAAACAAACAAACAAACAAACAAAAACCATAAAGAATAATCAAGTCGAAGAAGTTAGAGCCCAGGATGCAAGTTTATACCAGAGACAGTGTGATTGTGAGCAAGTCTCTTCTCTGTGAGTCTCAGTTTCCTCCTCCATAAAATGGGCTGATTAAAGGTGATCATCTTTAAAATACAAAAAACAAAAAAAAAACTTTTTTAGGTCTAACAGCCTAAATTAACACGAGTGGGTATGTGGGGAAGGGCTTTGGCTCTCAAGGTGCTGAAGCATGCACCGTTATTTATAGCCCTATCACGCTGGGATGGAACTTCAACCCTGCTCTGCAGAAGCACATGTGACAAATGATTTATTACAGTAATTGACGTTTGTACTTACTCATCCTTTATCTGTTGCCGCTAATGGCACAAGGGAACACATACGCAAAGTGTCTCAGTGCTCTACGGCCTCAGAAATTCTCCATTTGATCCAGTGTGGGGATGTCCTAGCTGGTCACAGAACAAGTATTTCCATGAAGGTCCCAGTGAGAAGGCACACTCAGCTGGGACTTAGGAAGAAATGTACAGCAGAGGAACCAACGTGGAAACCGAAGCAGGTAGAGAGGAGGACACAGTGAGCCATTCCTACTCTGGATCTATAGCTGTTGTGTGAAGAAGAGGAGCCTAGATGTAAGCCAGGGTCCCTAGCAGGAGCAGCAATCACAACAGCCACACCACAGGCAAAACCAAGAATGGTCTGGGAAGCAGTAAGGAGAATAAATACCCGCCTTTTTCTCCTGCTTGCCTTCTGGCCAGTGCCTCCCTTCAACCAAACCCCAGAAACCAGAAGGCAAGGAAGCCAGAGGGAAAGAACCAGAGGGCAAGGGAACTGGCCTCCAAGAGCAATCTCTGAGGCTCTAGAACCAAGAGGAGAGCACCACACAGCAGCTTCCTGACAGCGTCTGGCTTTGGTGGTCCTTCCAGGCGGGCCTGGCAGAGAAGGCTCACATCCCTGACTGCTCCTCTCTTCCTCTTCCCCTTCCTTCCCAGTTCAGTGCTGGCAGCTGTGTGGGTCCTAGATGCTCCTCTGTTTTGTTTTTGGTTTTTTGGTAGTTCAGGGAACTGAACCCAGCACTCTGCCCGTGCTAGGCAAGTACTCTGCCACCGTGCTATTTCCAGACCTGGTCTCTCCTCTGATACTTGGGCACTGAAGTGATGCTAAGCACCTCTGTAACAAGCTCCCTGCCTCCTAAGGCTGCGGTCAGCTCCTTCTGGGCTCCTGTCTTAGGGAAGCAGTCAAGAAAGACAGAGGCTTTGGATTTGAGTAACCTGGGTTAGGATATCAGCCATTCCCCTTGCCTGAGAGAATCTGCTTTTCTGTGGCTTGTAAAACCAAGGCAGAGATTAGGCATGGTAGTGCATGCCTATAATCTCAGCGCTCAGGAAGTAGAGGCAGGAGGACTACCATGAATTTGAGACCAGCCTGGTCTACATAGCAAGTTTCAGGCCAGCCAAAGTGACGTAGTGAGACCTTGTCTTAAGAACAAAAAGAAAAAGAAAGGAGGGAAAAAAAAAAAAAAAACCAGGACTGAGGATATAGCTCAGTTCATAGAGTGCTTGTGTAAGATGCACTGGGTTCAAGCCCCAGCAATTCATAAGACAGGAATGGCTCATGACCCCATAATCTCAACACAAGGAGGTAGATACAGGAAGATGGAAGGTAAAGGTCAACCTCAGCTCATGAATTTAGAGTATGAAGCCAGCTTGGGATGCATGAGGCCCTGTCTTGAATAAAAAGGCAAGAAAATGTTGTCCAATGATCAACAGATATTAATTGAATGCTGTGTCAACATTGTGCTCACTCCTCCCCCACCTGTTCACTAGCTCAGTCAGTCCTTCAGAGTGCCCAAGGTTAGATAAACTATTTCACATAGCAAAGCAAGGGTTCAGACCTAGGAGTCTAAGGCAAAGGCGGCCACAGCAATGAAACCTCCAGCCCAAGCTCAGCTGAAGTGCATGCTCCACATATTTTATGTCCCCACACCTTCATACACATCCCACACGTGGGGGCTGCTTCCCACCAGCGGCACCTACCTTCCCACCTAGCCAGCTGCCAGATCTAAATGTTTTCTGTTTGAGAGAGAAACAGCCTGTTGTTCCCACCATGCTGGCTCCACCTGCCAAATCCAGAGAATCTGTGGAAGCCCAGCAAGTGGAAGGATGCCCTGAGGCTAGCACTGAGAAACTCAATCTCTGAGAGGTTAAGAATCTGAGAAATTCATTGGCTCTTCCAACAAGTGTTTACCCAGTCCCTTACTGGACCACCAGATATTGGACAAACACAGATGGTAAAATAGGCCCTATAGCCCACAATCCAAGTACCACAGCCCGCAAGTTCTGTGGAAGATACCCTGGGACCTGGAGGAGATGGGGCAGGCAGTGCAGGGGATTTCGCAGCTGTAGCTGACAGACACAGCTGTAGCCTGCTGTCTGGCATGTAGGCATCAGTGTAGGTGGTATCAATACTCCATTGGTCAGTTTCAAGCTACAAGGGTAAGGTCACTGAAAATGGAATTGGGAAGATATACCACAGTTGGCTATCCCAACCAGGGCTAGTGGACCCAGCCCCAGCCAGTTCTGTCCATTCCTTCCCTCCAGTACACCAGCACTCTTTCAGCTTCTCCAAAAACACAGTGTCTTTTCCCACAGGAGAGCCTGCCATTCGCTCAACCAGGAAAGCTGTTCCCACTGCTCACCTATCCCTCTGGTCTCAATGTGTCATTTTCACCCAGAAAATGATGTCAAGCCTAGGCCAGAAGTCTTCACTAACTAGGCTCTAAGAATGGTGTTCCTCAACTCCCTGGCCCTTCTCTGTGCCCCACTCTGGGATAGTGTCATTGACTGCTCTCACAAGAGTAGAGTTCATCACCAGTGTGAGTGGTGCCTAGCCCAGTGCCTGGCACACAGTAGGTGATCTAAGCATTTGTTGACTGTTGAAAGAACGAGAGACTGTCTTACATTGGGGCTCTTATGAATGAATAGGAGTCACAGGGTGGAAAGGGGAGGAGAGGGGAACAGCATAGGCAAAACTCAAAAGTCTGTATCTGTGGAGCATGTTTGGGAATCGTGGGAAGGCAGGTGTGTGCTCTGGCCGGGAGAGTGTAGGATCAGAAACAGGATCTGTACCAGGTAATGGGTTCAGGTTGGGAGGGCCTACACTCCAGGCTAAGCTATTGAATGATGGTGTCTTTCTCACCAACCCTGCTTCTTCACCAAGGAAAACAAAGCTAAAGGAACAAGGATGGGGATTTAGGAGAGGGGTCAGCCTTTTCCTTCACAGATGAGGAGGCTGGGTCTTTCTTTCCACACTGCGTGGCTCTCCTGTTCTACTCCTAACCAGTGACATTTCATATCCAGACACTAACAAATGCAGCAGCTGTAGAATTGAAAGAAATTAGTTAGGGGCCTAAGAAAAAGCAGGGAGCAAAAGGAACAATCTAGAATGTCTTGGTTCATTTTCTGTTTCTAACAATACCACAGCTGTGTAGCTTACAAAGAAAGGAAATTTATTTGAGCTTATGATTCCGGACCAAGGTAGAGGGGCCACATCTGGAGACATCTGGTATTCTTGCTGACAGAGTCCTGGGGTAGAACAGTGATGGGCAGGTAACATTCAAGAGACCCAGCCAATCTGCTTTACAGCACACTGGTTCTTGATAGAGTCCTTTAACCCATGTGCCCAAGAATCATAGGAATAGACATTTGTTCATGAGGACAGAACCTTTACCATCTTTTAAAGATTCCAAATGCCTCTTAATGGCATATAATGGAGACTCTCCATGTCAGCATGAGTTTGAGAGGAGACAAGCCACATTCAAACCACAACCCCTGTTAAGAGTGCAGGCTCTGCAGCTTCCCGGCCTGGGTTTGAATCACAGCTTCACTCCCTGATCCTTGGTCTTGTGACTTAGCTTGCTTAGCCTCCCTGACCCTGACTTCTCATCTGTAAAGTAACAAAGGCAACAGTTCAGTATTTCATTTTATGGGGTGGTTGTGAGCATGAAATTCTCTGGCAAGTGTGAAGCACCTGACACTCTGCTGGTATACAGAAAGTATTACAGGGCTTCCACAGAGTATGAGTGTTGTGTGCTATGCACCTAGTATGTAGGTATGCACTTACATAGTAAGAATTCAGTATACATTGGCAGCAATTGTTGCTAATATCATCTCCAGGAGCCAAAAGAATGTAATATTTGAAGTAAATATATTGACCCTAGAATAAGAAAGAAACAGCTTGCAGAGGCACTCTCTCAACTCATCCCTTCCACAGCTCTCTTTCTTCCCTTTTCTTTTCAGTCAAGGTAAAAATCTCGGAGTGTTTAGATGACTTGCCCAGGGACAAAAAGGTAGTTCAATAGGCATCAAGTACCATAATCAGATCTGGGACCTTCCTAGGGATGACCCTTTCTGTCAACTCTTTCTTTGTCCTTTGGAAAAGTACTTCTATTCACTGAGACTCACTCTTCTCAGTGATAAAACTAGGGGGTGGGGGATTGTAACAGTCAGGGAAAACATTGCTAGCTGCTCTAACAATCAGTCCTCATCTCAATGACTTACTCACTTGCTCAGGGTGTAGCACGTTGTAGGTTAGGTTAGTGGAGCAGCACACAAAGTCATTCTGCCATCTGTCCTCCTTCATCTTGACTCAGTATTTCCCAGGATCACCTCAGCAATCTCCCCTGGCTCCTATGCCTCTGGCCATCAGTTGAGAAAAGAGAGACTGCAGAAGGTCCATCGCACTGATCCCAGCCCAAGGTAACAAAGCCTTACTTACTTCCACATTCCATTGTCAAGAGCCAGTGATGGGAGCCCAGTTAGGTACAAGGGATTGGGAAGTGAGGGCCAAGCATCCTAAGAGAGAAGATAACCCTAGTGTAGAGCTGTCCCTGCCACAGGAATGAAGCAGATTCTGTGATCTCCATTGGCCACATAGGAGCAGAAGCTGGATTCTGGGACGGCACCCTGCCTGCAGCCTAGGCCCTCCTGTGTGTGATGTACAACTCCTCCCTCCCACCCAGAAAGAGAAGCTATCCCTGCCAAGCCTTCTCAAGGGTGGGTGGCTGATGAGATAATGATCTTACCATGCTTATTGCCTCTTGGAAGGCAGGTGCTGGAGGAAAACCAAGTCCGCTCTGATTTTTCTCCCTGTTCCCTTCACATTTCTTCCCAGGATAAATTTAACCAGCAGGGCCTAGGATGCCAACTTCTTGTTCTCTGAGTCGATGTCAGAGCATTTGTCATGGATGCAGCCCCAGTTTGGGAATGAAGGCCCCACAGGCCCAACCTCTGCCTGTATCAGATACCTGTGATCCACCCCTTACCCCCCGCACCCCAGGCACTGTGAGAGCCACATCTCTGAGACCTTGAATTCTCCAGTGGTGTAAGAACATAGACTTTAGAAGGATTTTGAGACCTTCCTCAGGGCTGCCTGTGTCCTTAACAACTGCCTGGAGCCAGAGATGGTTCAAGGATTCCAAGTATAGGAGGTGGAGTCATCTGTATAGGTCAGAATCTCAACTCAAGCAAGTTACCCACTCCTCTGTCTAATGGCCAACAACAGTGTGTTCTTTATGAGATTAAATGGGGTATTCTGCACATGTTCCTGGTGCCCTATACATGGTGGGTATAGAGGTCTGTGAACACCCTCAAGTCAGTCTGAAAGCCACAGGTTCCTGGAGTTTTCTGCCCATTCCAGATTCTCCTTTTCCAAACTTGAGACCTCCCCTAGAGGCCTCCTTGGAGAACTGACTTCTTGGTCCCCATCTTAGAGATGGCATCCTTCCTACTGTCTATCCCATCATCTTCCTGCTGCTGCACTTGAATTCATTCTGCTTTTCCTTGACCTGTGTAGCCCTCTCCCCTTCATCCCTTTCCTTGACCTGTAGGCCTTCCCTTCTTCCTGCTCAGTGGCTGTACTTCCTTCGGGCTCCTTCCTGGGTCACTCTCATTTTTACCCTCCCCACCCCGCCACCCCACCCCCAGAGAAGACCCTCCTTTCTCCTCTCACACTGTCCTTTCGGCTGCAGAGTCCACAAGAAACCTTTCTGGGTTGGGTATACTTAGGGAAACTTTTTCACTGAATAGTTTTCAGCCTTGCTTAGGCAACGGTTCATCACTGAGGCACACCACTCTGGCCATGCCCAGGCATTGGCAGGGACAGAAATCTGCCTGAACTTTGGTACTCCTTCCCAACCCTGGTAAAGGTCTCTGGACCTGAGCTTCCTCCTCTGAAGTGGGGGTAGGTGGCCTCAAGAGGGTAGGTGTTAGGGTAGGTGGCCTCAAGAGGGGTGATGGGATTGAAGAAATACTGCACAAAGACATGGGGTAAGGGGAGCCAGCCAGGCGGGTAAAAGACCCTCGGGCTGGAAGCATGTGGGAGCTGCTACCCTGGGCTTGGCATGGGCAAGGAGAGGGAGCAGACTGTAGACTCTGGATAGCTGAGGCAGCCAAACAAGGCTGTGCCATCAGCTCCTGGCCTTGCAAGGGGAACTAAGCCATTGGGGCTGAGCAGACTGAACACCCTGACCTTTCTGCCCTCCTGACTGTACTTCCCATTGGATGAACCCACCTAAGAGCCCAACAATGTGCTTGACAGAAGCAATCTCTCAGACCAAGCTCACTGGGCCTAGATCCTCACAGATAGGGGGCAGAGAATGAGTGTTGGGGTAGATGAAATCTGACACAGGAATTTCAATAGTGCCTGCCTCGAAGAGTTGATCTCAGAAAGTGTTTACGCCCTCCTGCTAACAGAGCTTTAAGGGGGCATGTGCACCCCTATTTTTATAGACATGGAAACTGACACCCTAACATAAAAGGCTGTACTGTTTGCAGATGGTGACTGCAGGAGCTAGACTCATTTCTGTCCAATTCCAGAGTTCCCCACAGTGCAAAGGCAGCCAGAGTGGTAGCCAACGGTTCCACAATTCCCCACCTCCTCTCCTGTGATCCTTCAGTTCAGATCCACTTGTGCTGAGCATCTCCTTCTCCCACCAGTACAGTTTCAAATGCAAATGTCCCCGAGAAAGGTAGCACATCAGTCATGGCTCATGTTCGAGAAAAGGGCTCTCAGACCCCTCTCTCAGCCAGGAGAGGACTGGGGACCTGTGGAGACTGGGAAGATTCAGAGGGAGAAGCCAGCACTGAACAAGAGCAGTGCTGGCCTCACACACTTAGGGCTTTCTGGGCTCTTCCATTTCCATTACTTCACTTAATCCTGACATCAGGGGCCCATTTTGCACTAGTGGGAATTAGCCCAAAGAGGACATATTCTGCCCTTAGAGTTTGGTCTGCAATAGGCAGACACATAGAGAGATGTGCATTGACTTTAAAAGTCAAAAGGTTAATACAGTTCCAATCCAAGCCCAAGACTTACTGTGAAACCACAGGCACATCCCTGCCCTGCCATCTACAAAATGGGGTGTGAATGCTCCCTTTTGTGTGGACACCACCTGGGTCAGTGGGGAGAGTGAAATGTGATCATTCCTATAAAGAATCCACCCAGCTCATCACAAGGCACCCAGCAGCCAAAGCTGAGGAGTAGGGGTGAAAGTATTGGACTTGGGTAAACCTGGCACCGAATTTCTCTGATGAGACAACCTGGGCGAGTCATTTAACCTCTCAGAGCCTCCTCTGAAAAACAGCAAAATCATTTCCCTTTGCCACAGGATTGAGGCAAAGGTGGAATGAGGTGTGGTATCAGGATGCACTTTTCTCAATTACCATTTGGATAAAAACATACATGTTCAACAAATAACAATGGTCAACTTCAGCAGGTGTTTCCTGGGTGCTTACTATGCCCCAGGACTGTTCTACAATGCCATAAGTAAAGTATTAATGCTCTGGGCCACCCTGTGGAGCAGGACAATTGTATTCTTCCCATTCACAGATGAGGCACCTGAGCCTCAGAGAGGTTAAATAACTGGTGCATTGTTACATAACTGGTAGATGGTCAAGCCAGGCTTTGAACCCAGGTAGGTTAAGGATGAGACCTGTGATACTCAAGTAATAACTCAAGAAGCCTGGGGCCAGCTACGGTTCAAACCTTCACATAAAAATTATCAAGGGAGGGACCTGGGAAGACGGTTCAGTGGGTAAAGTACTTGAGTTTGATCCTCAGCACCCACATTTTTAAAGGCCAGGTAATCCCAGTACTGGGGAGGTAGAGACAGGAAGATCCTGGGGTCTCACTAGCCAGCCAGTCTAGACAGTTAATGAACTCCAGGTTTAGTGAGAGACCCTGTCTCAAAAAATAAGGTGGAGAGCAATCAAGGAAGACAGCAGACCTTGGCTGCCTCCAGCATGCATGTGTGTACACACACACACACACACACACACACACACACACACACACGGAAATTATTTTACAGGGAGAGTCTTGGATACATGGCATAAAAATGAAGGTTCTATAGGTCCTGGGTGTGGCCCAGGAATCTGCTCTTTGAAGTCTCCATGACGGATGTCTGTACAGTAGCTTGGGGAGAGCCACAGGACACTAAAGGACCCTGTGGCAGGAGAGACAGAAGTCCACATGCGGACCCACTTTCATCTCTGGCCTCTAGGTTTGCTAAATACTACAAAATGGAGAATGGCAGCGAGTACCGAACACTCCTGAAGGCTTTTGGCATCCGCTTTGACGTGCTGGTGTACGGGAATGTGAGTCCTGGGCTGGGCAGATGACATGAACAGGGGAGGTATCCCAGGCCAGTGCCCAGGTTCTGAAGAGCCTTCTGATAGAGGGGTCTGCCCCAGCTGGCTGCATCTCCTAACACTTCCCCTGTAACTTTGAAGGGTGGGACACGCTGATCTACCCAAAACCCTTCAGGCCCCACAGTCTCAGACTTTACCCCAAACCTGCTGAGCCCTCTGCCCACATGCAGTTTTTATGCATACAGGCCGGCAAGTTCAACATCATCCCCACCATCATCAGCTCTGTGGCAGCCTTCACATCTGTAGGAGTGGTGAGTTCAGTCCTTCCAGGCTCTCCCAAGGCAGTCAGGGTGGGGCCCAGCCAGGCACAGCCTGCAATGAACAGCCCAGCCAAGCCCTCCCTCCTGCCTCCACCACCTCCTGCTAAGTAGCCCTGGGTAGGATACCTCCAGTCATTATTTCCCAAGATACTGCCTTTCTACTTCATGAGGCTCCACCTAATAATAAATTCCTGCTTCTCACCAAGAAAGTAGGGAGACTCCATGTTTCCATAGACTTTGGGTACCTTAGTGAGGAGCAAAGCCACCAGGCAAGGTAGAAAAAGACCCACTCCCAGGGACCCCTCCCCAGGTCCCTTGCTTTTCCTACCACACTCTGTGTTTGTTGTGGTCTGGGGTATTGCTCAGCAACTGGAAAGGTGGACCATGGAGACATCCTGAGAATTTCTGGGCATTTTTCTGAGAGGAAATGCCAGTCAGGCCTCTCTGAAAGATCTTACTCCACCCCCGCCTCAGCCTGCTGTAAGCCTAGGGCAGTCCTGATCAGGGCCTGGGAAGCTCAGGGCCACTCCAACCCTGCCACCTGCTCCCACTCATCAAGACTACCCTCTGAGCCTGCCGGTCCCCCACCCTCCTCTAGGGGACTGTTCTCTGTGACATCATCCTGCTCAATTTCCTCAAAGGGGCTGACCACTACAAAGCCAGAAAGTTTGAGGAGGTAAGTTGGGGGAAGAGCATGAGCAAAGGGGGAGGGCTGGAACCCCGGGACTCTCAGTGGCTCACTTTCTGAACTGCTCATTGAATCTCAGTGAATATTTGGGGTCTAAAGAGGGTTCAGCCAAGAATGGACTCTGAAGATCTTGGGCTAGTGGTGTAACTCAGTGGTCAAGTGCTTGTTTACCTAGCATGCACAAAACCTGGGCTCCATCTTCTGCAAGAAAAATAGCGTATGTTAGGGGTGGGGAGTTTCTGGAGGTAGTCGCTGTCAGCATCACCAACCGCTTGTTGCCCCTTCTCCACCTCTGGGGCAGAACAGATCCTACCAGGAGATGGCTTGACTTTCTTTTTGTGCTTGGAGTGTATACCAAGTCCTGGGCTCCCACAGACTTGCTCTAACTCCCATATGAACCAGGCCGATGCCCTCACTGACGATTCTGTGAAATGGGTGATCCGGGAAGATGGTGATGTTGGGCAGATGTGACAATGCCAGCTCTTGTGCCTGCAGGTGAATGAAACGACCCTGAAGGGGGCTGCCTCGGTCAACCCAGTATTCCCCAGTGACCAGGCCACCGTGGAGAAGCAGTCCACAGACTCAGGAGCCTACTCCATCGGCCACTAGGGCCTCTTTTCAGGACCCCATGCTCACCCTTGGTCTGCAGAACCTTCATCAGGGCACTCTAGCTAGGCAGATGGGGTGGATGGGGAGAAGAAGTTCTCTAACTTCAGCTGCTCACCTCAAAGGCCACACCCAGGGATCTGGGCCCTCATTTTCCAGCAGATAGGTGGCACTTCCTGTGAAGACCTGGATCTTGCCTGCACCCCTTGCATGCCCCCATCTGCTTCCCAGGACCCCTGAGACAGCAGCACCTGAGTCAATCCCCTTCAAAAGAATAGAGATGAGGACAGTTAAGGACATGCCCACAAGGGCCTACCAAGTGAGCGCTTCCATACACATTATCTCACTGAGTCCTTAGAATAATCCTACTAGGTAGATATATATCCGTTTCCTTGTTTTGAAGGTAAACATAGGCTCAGGGAGCCAGACATGCTACATGGCTAGGAAGTGAAATTTGAACCCAAGTCTATCTGGTTTATCCACTCCCTCAGTATCAGCCCTTCTGCCATTGGTCACCTGTTCCTGCCCACATTTAGGTTAATAGTGAGCCTAGGCTTTTTGGAAAATGCAGACCCTGCCTTAGAAGAGCCCAGTTAGACAGGGTGTTATGTCTCATCTCTGACTTGGGCAGGTCCCAGGTTCAGAAGGAAATTAGAGGCGTAACTGTCAGTGAATTTTTTCTTGCTTCACTCCACAACTTAGCCTCAAGCCAAGGAAAGACCCTTTTCATTCTCCCACTGGGCACCTACGCATGCATATATCTGGGCACCCTCACTCCTGGATCCAGAGAGGGCACACACACACACACACACACACACACACACACACACACAATGTGATTCCTGGACCTAGCATCATGCTCCAGGAAGTCAGCAATCCTTATTTAAAACATTGTTGAAAAGGTCACAGCTAGGGTCTCGGGATGTAGCCTAGTAGGTAGAGTGCTTGCCTAGCATGCATTGAAGTCTGGGGACTGTTCCCCAGCAATACATAAACTGGTCATGATGGCAAATACCTGTAACACTCAGGAGGTACAGGCAGCAGGATCAGAAGTTCAAGTTCATTAGTTCATCCTCAGCTACATAGTGAGATTGAGGCTAGCCTGGGTTACATTAGACACTGTCTCAAAAGAAGTGGCAGGGTACAGGGAGACCTGATGCCCTGTGAGCAATTCAGCCAAGTTAGCCAGGCCTTGTCCCCATAGGACCCGAACATGTAATCCGTTAGAAGCTAAAGGGGCCTCAGAAACCATCCTGTCCAATCATCTTGCTTACAGATCATCACATTGAGGCCAGGAACAGAAAATGACTTGTCCTATGTCAGAGTGAGTAGTCAAGAGAGAGCCCAGGTTCCCTACTATTCAGAGAAGGGCACAATTTGAGAGGTCAAGCCCACCATGGCTCCACTGACCCAGACATCCCCTGTCTCCTTACTGGGCTTTTATT
Organism: Nannospalax galili; assembly: GCF_000622305.1. Classification (NCBI taxonomy): domain Eukaryota; kingdom Metazoa; phylum Chordata; class Mammalia; order Rodentia; family Spalacidae; genus Nannospalax; species Nannospalax galili. The sequence goes on from NW_008340932.1 coordinate 1,646,739, forward strand.
TAGTGAGAGGAGAGACCCCCATCATCACAAAGGGCAGAGATCAGGAGCAGACCCAGGTTTTAGGAAGCCTGAAGCATTTGTAATTTGGGAGCTTTTTAAATTTTTGTTCTATTTTATTGGATTTTATTTTGAAACAAGGTGTTGCTATGCAGTCCTGGCTGGCCTCAAACTTGCAATCCTCCTGCCCCAACCTCTCCGCAATATTGGGATTTATAGGCAAATGCCATCATTCCCAGCTGGGGGTATCTTTCTAAAAGGAACACAGAATTAGGTATCAGAAGGAACTCAAGCAAATGAGTAGGACTGAGGTATGAGTCTCATTAGTATCAGGGTAAATCTGCCTCTGGGAACGTGAGCATGAAGGCAAGGTCTTAGAAATTAGCTTCTGTGTACATAGAGGGCTGGCCCCTCACCAGAAGGTGCAGAGAAGTGCGAGGAGGGGTACTCTGGGGGCAGTATGGCAGGCTTACACAGGGATACTTACACAAACCCGACCCCAATGATCTCCCACCCCAGGGAGAGAAGGGGTTAGAGTTTCCCCCACATGAGGCTCATCAATCCCTCCCTTACTCTGTGCTCACCCACAGTCGCATCCTCACAGATGATGGATACTGTCTCCCCAGCACCAGCCTCAGAACCTTGTCAGTGTTCAGAGACCTGACCAGGTTTCATCTCTCCAGCAGAGACATCAGTAAAGGCAGCATCACATTTTCCAAGAAGGAGGCCCTTAGGTCCCCTGTGGGCTAAGGCAGGGTTCACAGAGATGCTTCCTAGGAAGAGATCGGGGCACTGTGTTCTAGAAGGTCCCTGGGCCCTAGACTGGGGTGGTCCTCTCTCAGGTGCCTGAGCCCCTTCTGGGCCTGCCAGTAAGTGTATAAACCCTGTCCTGTGCTACCCATGTACGAACTAATGTGCTACTCCTGTAGGCTAATAGTACTAATGACAGCAGCCGGTCTGTGTCTAATGCATTGTGTTTTGCTCAGCTCCGTCACCCACACAATCATGTGAACCTTCACTCCATGGCTTGGGAGGTTGCTGTGGTTTGTTATTAATTCTGTTTGGTACAAAAACAGACAGTATATAGAAACAGAACTGGGACCATATTCATTCTGAAGGCTACATTGTTTACTCAGTATAAAAATTATCCTTTAGTGTACATCTCTAATACCCACACTCAGGAGGCAGAGGCAGGCAGATCTCTGTGAGTTCGAGGCCAGCCTGGTCTATATAGTGAACTTCAGGCAAGTCAGGGCTACATAGGGAGGCCCTGTCACAAAAAGCAAAGCAAACAACAACAACAACAAAAAAAACTATCTTTTAATGATGCCACACCATCGGCAATCTGTGGGCTAAATGTATGACAGGTTTTGCCTAGTTAAACCCTCATTTTGCAGAAGAAGCTTAAATTTAAGAAATGGATGTAGAACTGAGATTTGAACCCAGAATTTTGTGATGCTGGACCCAGGGATATTGACTCCTGTGGGTATATCTACTGGGGAGAAATCATGAAATTTATTGACACATTTTTTCTGTATATGTTAGCTAGGCTAAGCAAGGCTTTGCTGCAATAACAAGTAAAATCTCAACAAAGTGGGCTGAATACCTCTTAATCTGATAGCTCTGCTGTCTGAGACAAGCTCCCAGGTATAAGTTTCAAAGCCCAACTTTCCTTCAAAGGAATACTGGGGTATGTCCTCTTGGTTCCCAGGAGGAGACAACACTGAGCATAGCAGTCACTGCCTTTTCATCTTCACTTCTTTTTCTCGAGGCTCCTCTTCTTCCCCTCCTGTGGGATCCCCACTGACGGTCCCACACCTTTCCCGTCCCTCAAACCCTTCATTTCAGCAAGTTGCCAACCAACCTCCAAAGGGCAGTAATAGACAAGGTTCTGGGGAATGTCTTTTCTCGGGGGAATTTGCTTTTTAATCAAGAGCTATGCAAGAATGGAAAGGCTTAAACAGCCAAAGCAATTACTATATAAGGGCAGAGTCAGAGACTCCACAATAGTACCCTAAGGAAGCTTTAGTCTAGAAGGAGCTTCCCCCACACCCCACATCTCTACCTATGGTTTTGGCTGTCAAGATGTTGGGTTACCCAGTTGGATAGAAGTCCTTTACTAAAACTCCTTCCCTGGGGAGATGTCAACAACAGCCACCCCCTCCTCCCAAGGTCCCAATGACAAACAGAGGTAAAACTTCCCCAAAGTTCACTCTTGAGAACCAGTGAGTTTATTGGGCTTACCAAGCAATGCATGAGGGGTTGCTTACAAGAGTATGGGTACTCCCCACATAAGGCTGCACCAGAAGGTCTTTACCCATCAAGCAGGCATGAATAACAACTTCCACATAACCATGTAAATGAAGCCCCTGGTTCCTTAGTATTCCCCAGACTAGATTCTCTAGCCCTTCCACAAGGACATATGCAGTTAGGGCTGAATTGCCCACCATGGGTTAGAATGTGCGGAAGGTACCCAGATGAGGGTCTGGCAATTCTCCCTGGCTTTCTTATGCAAGGGCAGCAACAGTCAACAAGCCCAGCTGTGGTGATCTTTGGCAAGTGGGAATAGCTGAACTCAGGAATATGGCAGCTGTTGACTCCCAGGATAGTCCTGTACAAAACAAGACCATTCTCTGTCAGAGATATAGATGAAGGCTGATAACCAGGGACTCGGTGTTCCACTGAAATAATATCCTCACTGTTCATCTTCCACTCCCTGCAGTAATTCCACTATCCCTTTAGAAGCAGAACATCAAGAGTCCACTTATTGCAGCATTCACTACAAGGACCCTCATGGGGGAACCTCTCTGGAAGATCCCCCTCCTACATGATTCCAGGCCCTGATCAGGAGCTGTGTGACCCAATCTCCTTCCAAGGCAGTGGGACAGACTCCTCTACTGTGAGAGTCCTGGAGACCCAACCAACATTAGTGAGGTTCCTGGCCATGCCATGGTCCATGTGCCTATGACCAGAGACCTGCCATGTTCAAAGGACTCATCCTACTAATTCTCCCTCCACCCATTGTCCATGATTGTGCCCCATCCCTGTCCTGTTCCCTCAAACCCAGTAGCCTTAGGAACAGAATCCCTGGGAATACTGGCTTTTTGCTCTTGATGTCGTACTGCAGCAGATGCATACACAAGCATAAATATGCACACAGTCAAATTGACACATACACACACATACATACACATGGTTAAAGACACAGGGCTGCATACACACACATATGCACAAGAATTCAAGCACATAAGGGTACATAAGCTACATAGATAGACATACCCATAAAATATGGAAAAGTACAAATATGTGCACACTCACACCAGTACACACTGGCATATACTTGCACACACTTATGTAGGTTCACACATACAGAGATATGCACATGTATGTATACATTAAAGTACATATGCACACATGTACAGTGCACACACAAATCTTTCTCTCACAGATGCGCGCACACACACACACACACACACACACACATACACATACACACACACACACACACACACACACAATCCAGGGCTCCTTCTACACTCTTTAATACCAAGTCTTAGCTCTGAATTTCCTGCTCTATCAATGCTAAATCCTTCTTGCAGAATCCTTCTAGCCCAGTGTTCCAGCTGGCACAAAGTTAAAGATAACACTAGTGTTTTCTCTCAGTTCCTCCAGGGTCTGAGAAAGTCGGGTAAAGGAGGGCTGAGGCCCAAAACAACAGGAATGAGATCTGTGGTGTTGCCCAACTCCTGCCTCTGCTTCAGACCCACCGGTTGGGGCAGGGGCGGGGAAGTTCTTCCTAAAGCTGTGGCCTCTCTGCAGAATGAAGAGAGGAGGACAGAGGGGAGAACAAACTCTTTCCCAAAGGTGGCTGGAAGAATGGGAAATGGGAGTCCTTGATGGACGCCAAGCAACACAGAGCTAGCAGGCTGCTGCTTTCACTCATGCCCTCACGGTGTCACCCAAGTGCAATCTCAGTATCCACACTAACTCATGAATGAAACATTTCACACCCATCTTGGGAAGCCACCAGATGCCTCACTCATACCTAGGCCAAGCAAAGGAGGAACAGCTTCCCACTAATTGGAATCTTTCCCTCCTCTCTTCTCTCACTCACTGGAAGGGTGGAATGTGAGACCAGTGGAGAAGGGATTGGGGAGAGCATTGCCTAGTCCCTGCTCAGCTTCCTGGTGGCTCAGTGCTTCTACCATGTCATGTACCAATCTCGATCATGGCCCCAGACTCACCCCCGCTGCACCCACATCAGCCTCAGCATCTTTCACGTCCAGCATTTTCTCAACGTACTAGAGTACCCCAGAGGGGGCAATGAAGAAACGAGACTCAAGGAGTGCTATAGGATGTCTGAGTTTATAACCAAGAGAGGCTGGGGGACAGAGTCAAGTGCCAAGGGTGGGAGCTGAGCAGCCAGGGATGTGAAGGTAAGAGACTCCAAGTCAGGGTCTCTGCCTCTGTCTTAGAAGGAGCAGATGAAAGGCAGGCGACTTTTGCAAGAAGCTCTTCGCCAGTGGCCCCCTGCAACACAGAACACAGTGTATTAACTAGCCGGGGACTAGATTGAGCCCCACCTGTTCCCTCTCAGGGACCGTTATGTCTTCTTCCATGGCCATCATCATTACCCACAGCCATACTTTATTGAACCTTACAATGACCCAAGTGCTTTTTCTGGGCTATCACATTCAGTACTCCCCATGCCTCCATCAGCATCATTGTCTTCAGAGGGTTCAGAAACAAGCTTCATGGAGATAAATAACTTGCTATAGCCCAGCTGGCATGTAGCAGGTCTGGCATGCGAATCACAGCCCTCTTGCTCCAGCATACACAGTCTCAGCCACTAGACTAAGCTACCTCACATCTGCATTTGTACTCTTCCCGACATTTGCAGCTCGAAGCTGGCATGTTGTTGCTCAGCTGTCTCCAATTCCCACATCGTCCCTTCTCTCCCATCCACATTTTCCATTCACACTGCTGGTCTCATTGATCATATCAGTCATTGGAGTTTGTGAACCTCATATCAGAGGAGGTAAAGGACCCCCACTATAGATGTAGATATAAGTATAGGTATGGAATAGGTACAGGTATGAATAAGGACTCTTCTCTATAGGACTTTCCATCACTTGATTTTGCTCTAAAGAGTCTTTACATCTCAGCCTGCCCCACAGACAGAGTTTTAGTCCTCCATTTGGGGAAGGTAGGTATGAATTTGGGGAGGTGTGCTGACACACCTCAAGGAAACAGCCACTAAAAGTCCACTTTTTCAATGCTTCTCCTTGCCTGGGGCCCAGTACCCTCACCTTTAGTGCACAGAGTCACACAGTGTCCTCTCCCACTCCCAGGCTGTCCTGGGGCCCAATATCCAAAGTCCCAGCAGCTCCCATCAGTCCAGCGAAACTTCTTCCAGAAGAACTAGAGAAGAGAGAAGGTGGACCAGAGAACAGAGGAAGAGCAGTGGGAATATGGGGAAGAACCAAGACTCCTCTCACTTCCCCTCTGCCCAGAAGCCAGATGCCCTCACCACCCAACCCTGAGGGTTTGCAAGGGGCCATTTCTCTGAGACACCACACAGAGCAGGTTTCTCCAACTGTATTGTGGGAATCTTATTAACATGCACACAGATATTTAGGAGGAAGGGTATAGGGCCTATAGTTCTGCATCTCTTATGATCTGCAAGGTGATGATAATGGTTCTGGTTCACAGACCACTCCTCTAGAACTTGGTATAATTCTTGAGCTACCCCTCAAGAAGGAGATCCCCATTTTATAGCTGAAGAAAAGCTAAGGACCTGAGAAAGCCTTTCAGCTAGTAAGCGACTGAGCTGAGCCTCAAGTCAGTCTCCTAGAATCTGTCTCCTGACCCCAGTGATGAATTTTAAAACCAATTCTTGGAGCTGGAAAACAGCACAGCTGGTAAAGTGCTTACAGGGAAATCATGAGGAGCTGAATTTGATCCTCAACAGCCACATAAAAAACTGGGCATGTTGGTGCACACTTGAAATTCCAGTGCTGGGGGGTTGGGGGGGGGCACAGAGGTAGGTTTCCTGGCGCTCACTAGCCAGCCAAATTGAAGACCCCCAGGTCCCAGTGAAGAGACTTGTCTCAAAAAATAGAGTGAACAATTCCTGAGGAACAACACCTGAGGTTGACCTCATGTCTCCACATACAGCCTCACACAGGTGTAGGTATGTGTGTACCCATACAAACACATGAAAAAGCTCCAGAAAAGAGTGAGAAGGTGGGAAATAGGAAGGAACCCTGGTTGTAACTTCATTATTTTAATCTGAAATGTCCCCCAAAGGTCCATGTGTTAAAGGCCTGGTCCCCAACCCATGATGCAATTGGGAGATGGTAAGACATTTCAGAGGTGGGGCCTATTTGGAGAAAGTTCAGGGCATGTGGTTGAAGAGGATCCTGGAACCCAGCTCCTTTCTTTCTTCTTTTGCTTCCTCTTAAATACAGCTCTTCTGCCCCACACTCCCATTATGATGTACTATGTGGCCACAAGTCCAACCAAGAAGATTAAGTTCTTTTGGATTAAGCCTCTGAAACTATGCACCAAAATAAACCTCTCTTCTTGATGAGTTGATTCAGGTATTTTATCACAGTGACTCCTGACTAACTGATAGCAATTACCAATTTCCTTGGTGTAACTACACCACAGTTGATTCTGAGTTACAAGCTTGTCAATGAACAAGGAGTTAGTGAGAGGTGTGGGCAGGCAATTCTCCCAAGAGGCCAGCTCTGTCATGTTACTCTCTGGCACTCTAAAGACGCTTTACCTGCTGAGCCAGCAGTTATCCCTCGGGATAATCAGAACTTTCTGTAGTGGGCTGGACCCTGACTTACCCAGCCCTTGAGGATGCCTCCAATCCAGACGAAGGACTGGTTGATCTTCCTGGCCAAGCTCTGAAGTTGGTAGTTGAAATTGAAGCTGTGGATGGAGACAAGGTTGCCTCGGTAGCATCTCCTGCAGATCCTCTGCAGAGGGAAGAGGTGACAAAGCAAACTCACTCTCCTTTGCCTCAAGATCCTAAATCTCTAAGAAAAATTTCTACAACCCTTCACAGGTTCAATATAAGGGACCTACTCACCTTTCTCAAGCCTTACCTTTTGCTCCTTAATCAGCTTTCAAGACAGCCTTGAGGGAAACAGTAATCCTTTTTGTAGTTATAGCTGCCACTTATGGAATATTTGACATGATGATTCCAAATGTATTATCTCACTTAACCCTCACAACTCTAGAAGATGGTGCAATAGTCAGCCCTCCATATCTGTGGGTTCCCCACACACAGGTTCAACCAATCACACATTGAAAATGTGTGCGTGTGTGCATGTGCGTGTGTGTGTGTGTGTGTGTGTGTGTGTGTGTGTGTGTGTGTGTGTGTGTATGGGGGAGGCACGTGGTGTGTGTGTGTGGTGCAGGTATGTGAGTATGCGGATGCGCACCCTGCACACATGCAGAAGCCAGGCAGGATGTCAGGTGTCCTCCTCTATCAGTCTCCAGCTATTGCCTTGAGATAGAGTCTCTCAGTGAACTGGAAGCTCCATGTTTGGCCAGGCTGCCTGCCAGTGAGCTCCCGGGATCCGCTTGTCTCCTACCTCCAGTGGTGAGGCTGCAGATACATGCAGCCTTACTTGACTCTTCACATGGGTGCTAAAGATTTGAACTCAGGTCCCTAGGCTTGTAGAACAAGCACACTTACCCACTGAATCATCTCCCCAGCCCCTGAAAATAATTTTTAAATTGTGTCTGTGCTGAACACATACAGAATCTTTCCCTTGGCATTGGTCCCTACATAATAAAGTAGAAGAACTGTTCACATGGCATTTGTTAGGTATTACAAGCGGTCTAGAGATGGCTTAGAGAATACAGGAGGATATGCATGGATAATGTGCAAATACTACATCATTTATACATAAGCAGCTTGAACCTCCTCAGTTGTTGGTGTTGACAGGAGTGGGGATGGCATCCTGGGACCAACGCCCCACGGGGACTAAGAGACAACTGTGTCATTTCACAGAATCTTCATTTGGAATATCTTGTGCTCTGAAAGGTGAAGTGACTTGCCCAGGTAACACAGTCAATGAAAGATAGAAACAGTGTTTAATACATCTACTTCTGGTTTTAAAGGTAAGATTACTCTTTTAAAGATTACTCTGTTTAAGATTACTACTTTTAATTCTGTCTCAATGCAGTTACCAAATTCTGAGATATCCTATGGAAATACATACATGTGTGAGTGTGTGTGTGTGTGTGTGTGTGTGTGTGTGTGTGTGTGTGTAAACATACAGACAGGGGCAGGTCCCAGGGTGGACCGCACAGACAGTATTGAGTGAGATGCAAAAGGGTAAACCTATCATTTTGAATCTTTACAGGGGTTGATTTCTTAGCATATGATTTTAATATATTTGTAGTTATTAATACATCATACAATACAATGTATTTTGATCATATCGGCCATCACACCACTCTTTTCTTAGCTCCTCCAAGATCTCTACCACCACTTCCCAATTTCAGATCCTATTTTTAATTTTTTATAAACTAATTTAGACCAATTGAGCTGCCTATATATGCATGGATGTAAGGCCATCCAATGGACCATGGCCAACCTACCATGGATCACACCCCTAAAGAAAACTGACTCTTCCTCCCCAGCAGTCCAGAAGCTGTCAATAGTTCCTCAGCCAGGAGTGATGGTCTGCATGCCCCTGCCGACCCATGCTGCAATGTTGATTGTCTTGACCTTGTACAGGCAGCAACAGCTACTGTGAGTTCATATGTGCAATGGTCCTGTCATGTCCCGAAGACATTGTCTCTCCCCAGTCCTCCCCAACCTCTGACTCTGACCACCTTTTTGCCCCCTCTTCTGTGAAACACTGGTATTTCTAATACCAAAGTGTTTTGCTGAGATCAGTGGTTCTGAAAATGCAATTTTCTGACCCAGAAGATCACCATCACCTGGGACTTTGTTACACACACAAATCCTCAGAGCCTCCCCAGGCCTCCAGATTCAAAGATTGCATGAGTGGAGATCCAAAGTCTGTATTTTAATGAAACCTTCAGGTGATTCTGAAACTTTGAGAACAGCTCATCTAAATGGAAAACAGAAGGTTGAATCCAGTCCCTTCCCTCCTCTTGACCTTCCCCAGTATCTCCCTGACACTTACCTGAGCCTTATCAAATGTATTGGGGGTCCTCACCAGCAGGTACTGGCAGGTGTTGCACCCAGGATTTCCCTGCACACTAACTGTGTCCTCTTCTCTTGGGCACACCAACTCCTTGTCTAAGGCAGCTGGGTCTGACTCCATGGCCTCCTCATTCTCAAAAGCATCTTCCTGTCTGGAAGCCTCAACCTTAACTCCTTCTGTCTTCATCACTTCTTGGTTCAAGGCCAGCTTTCCCTTCTGCTCCTCTGCACCATCTAGATCCTGCACCAGGTCTTCCTCTCTCTTTGGGCTCTCCAGATGGGAGACAGCATTCTCTAAGAAGAAGTAACCAGGGTCAAAAAGACTGTAGGAGCCAGAGGAGGTGGATGACCAAAGGACACAGAGTTTTCCAGACAGCTGGTCAGTTATGTGAACTCACAATGGTGACAGTATGCACAAGCCCCATGCAAGTTCAAACCAGACAAAATCCCAGCATAGACATGGGGAAGTGGTTAAGAAATCCCAACCTGGGGCTGGAGAGATGGCTTAGCAGTTGAGAGCACTAGATACTTTTGTAGAAGACCTGAATTCTACTCCTAGAATTCACATGTGACTAACAACCATCCATAATTCCAGTTCCAGGGAATACAATGCTTTCTTCTGACCTCCACAGGCACTGCACAACATGGGTGCACTCACATGCATGCAAGCCATAGACTCACACACATAAAATTAAAATAATAAATAAAATATTATAAAAAATAAATCCCAACCCAACCTAAAGAACTTTTGGCAACTGATGGTTTCTGAGAGTGGGAGAAGACAGTGTCTTCTCCCATCCCTATGGGATTCTTGGTAGGTTGACCAGGCTCCAGTGGATGAACATACTCTGAGGGACAATTAGGAACACAAGTCAAACTACTCTATAGGCCGTATTGCATATATAGTGGAGTATATTGAATTGGTGGGGGCAGCGAGGGAGGTCCAGACAGGGGAGGGGATCTAAATACCATCATATTGTATGAAAATTTCAAGAATTTCAACAAAGTTATTAAAATATTTTATTTATTTTTATTTTATGTGTATGAGTGTATTTTCTGCATGCATGGAAGTGCACCCGTGTTGTGCAGTGTCCACAGAGGTCAGAGAGGGCAGATTCCATGGAACTGCAGTTACGGATGGTTGTTAGTCACAATGTGAATGCTGGGAATCGACCCAGGTCCTCTGCAAGAGCAACCAGTGCTCTTAACCACTGAATCAACTCTCCATCTCCTAAACAAGTTTTATTTTAAACAAGTTTTAATTTTAAAAAAATTAAGAGGTAACTATATCAAGTCCACTTTCTTTCTAGGACCTTGGACAGCTCCAACCTTCCACTAGTGCCTTCCTAGGGACAGCCATCTGGAGCCAGACTCACAGGTAGAGGAGAACCTGGCCTCTGGCTGGTACCACAGGTGTATGTGGTAATGGAGAGCACTTGTGAGAAGCCTGGAATGGTCACTAGGCCTTCATCTTAATGTACAAGAGCTTTTTCCTTCTGGCCAGAGATGAATGGCTCACTTGAAAAAGACACACTGGTCCTGGCCCCATGAGAGAGAAAACAGAGGGGAGTGTGAGTGGGAGGAGAAAAGAGAATGGTAGGTGAAAACATAGGAGAGGACTTACCCAGATGAAAAGCAGAAATTGTTCCCAGCAGGAGCAGAGGCAGAAGCAGGGGCTGTTTCATGTCTTCTTAGTTCTGTAGTGGAGGCAATTCCACCTTCGTCCTCAGACTGTCCTTGTGTGACTAGCACAACTTCTGGCACGTGATATGATACTTGTTTAATTACTTGAGTAAAGGGAAGACCACAGAGCTTCCTCCTCCTCCAGTGGACAGACCCTGGACTAGAGAGCCTAAAACAGGAGTCAGGGGAGGGGTAACTCGGCTACAAAAGTTCCCTTCTTCTGAGATCTTAATGGCTGCTCCCTAGAACCACACTCAACCCAGACACCAGACTTTCAGGTGTCAGACTCAAGCCAGAGTTGATTTCGCCTATGCTGGGGAAGGAGGAGGCAGTGGCCATCATGGTCTAAGGACAGCCCTTTCAGATATTTTCCCTAATGGGTCTTGCTTCCATCCCAGCTCTGGACAAAGACACTCACCTCCCAAGGGTCTGTGGCCTCCACTCTCTGGCCAGTGGCTGCCATCCCCACAACCAGCCCTTATAATGTGTTTTGGGGGAAGTAAGAAGGGGCCAGGGTGATTGCCCCAGACTGGGGTTGGGGAGAATGGAACTGATAAAAAATTGTTCAGTTTTCTTCACCCCAGACTCTTATCCATGCTAGGGCCTGCTGCCTTACATGGAAGCCATCACACACTGGTTTGTCTGAGAGCCTTGTGTGATGCCATGCCCATCAGCCAGGTGTAATTATTATTAGTGTCATGCCTATCATCCAGGTGTAATTAGTATTAGCACCTCTAAAGTACCCAGACTGAATGATACCCCTTAACCCAGAAACAACTGCTCAAGGTCACTAATCCAAGAAGTGATATGCAAATCCCAGGGAGCAACAGGGAACCATGAAAGGAGGGAGAAAAGGAGCAGCAGAGCCTCAGCAGCCACATGAGATACTTTATATACAACACACCCTTGATCCCCACCTTCACCCATTCCCACTAGGACTTCAGGACCATCCTGCTCTGTAGATGGGGTTCAGAGAAGGAAAAGGACTTGCCAAGCTTGCATGGGAAGTCATGGGGCAGGGAAGTCTTTACAACTTCAACTCTCTCTCTCTCTTCCCTCACTCCCTTAAATCACTCCCTCTCTCATCTTCAATTTGTGTGCTATTTCTTCTGGACTATGGATCTATATTAAGTTTTCTCAAACTTTGTGCTCTCACTAATTGGAGCCAGGCCTGGAGAGATGGCTTAGCAGTTAAGAGCACTGGCTGCTGATGCAGAGGATTGGGGTTCAATTCCCAGTACCCACATGGTGGCTAACAACCATCTGTAACTCCAGTTCCAGGAGAACCTGATGCCCTCTTCTGACCTCCATGGCCATTGTAAAGCATGGGTGCACTTACATATATGCAGACAATACACTCATACACATAAAAATAATAAATAAAATATTTTTTAAAATAATAATTGGAGCCAAATACTAGTGAGGAATGCCCTGTTCATTGCAGAAAGTTTAAAGCACTGCTTGTCTTTATCCACTAGATGTCAGTAACACACACACACACACACACACACACACACACACACACACTCCACAACAAAAACCATCTCCACACATTTCCTAACATCCTCTGTAACATTTTAGGCAACACTAACTTAGACTGAAACCTCCAGATACACCTTCAAGGCTGGCAAAGAGACAGCATCTGGGATGAAAGGCCTCAGGCAGAGTCATCCAGTCAGTCTGTAGAACACCCTGCCCACCCCACCCTCACCTCTTACCTCCCATCAGCTCTCTGTCGCCACTAGAATTAGGACTAGGATCAAACAATGAGACACTCATCCAAGATGACAAATTTAAGGGGACACAATTCAATGTCAAATAAAGTAATATTTTAATATTTTAATACACTCTTTCTTAAAAAGAAATTGAATGCAAAATATTCATGATGAGTAAAATATCTTTTTTTTTTTTTTTTTTTGGTTTTTTTGAAAAAGGATCTCCCTGTAGTCCTAGCTGGCCTGAAATTCACTATGTAGACCAGGCTGACCTTGAACTCACAGAGATCTGCCTGCCCCTGCCTCTGGAGTGCTGGAATTAAAGGCGCGTGCCACCACGCCCAGCCTAAAATACCAAACTTTTAAACAACCACGTTCCCAGTCATTCATTTGCTGTCCAAAGAGAAGCCAGCAAGTACCTAACTCTGACTTTGCCACATCTTCCAGCAAGAGCTTGTGGATTGTTGGGAGTGAGAGTGACACAGCTTAGAGGTGTCCTGCGGAGCAGTGAACACTTGTCATCCACATCCTGGCTCATACCTGGAGGGCAGCAGAGACAGCTCACCCAAAGGGCAAGGTACCTGGATGCCTTGCTCTCCTCTGCTCTCCCAAGGGACCTACAAATGGAGAAGTAACTTATCACTTCTGTGCCTGATTGCAGAGCAACGGCCTTGGCTGTTATCTCTCCACCCAACGGACCAAACCACCTCCTTATCTACCTGACTGGGATGGTTAGTCAATTCCAAGACCCCCAAACCTAATCTGTGGGTTTCAAGTTTGGGATCACCCCAGTGAAGGAAGAGGGAAAACATAAACACTACTACCTATTATTCTCCTCACCTGGGACCCATACCAGGAGAACAGTCTAAGCTCAATGTTCTGTGCCCCTTACTCATCCCACCTCTCATGGACTTCCCTCCTCTCCGAGTCCATTTCCTCACTCATATGGATCCCAGTTTTTCCCACATAAACCCTGAGAAAAGACATTCCTGTGACCTCAATGACCCTGACATGAAAGACCACAATGGTGCCTGTCTCACTGAAAACCAGAAGTGACATTTGTGAAGGTCCACTCCAGACCATACTGTGCTTCATTAAGATTTTTTTCATCCATTTTTATATGTAACCCTTAGAAATCATCCTACAAATGGGGTATTGCCATCGATAAGCTACACATTGCTGAAAAAACTCAGAGAGGCTGGATGATTTGTTCTAGTTCTCAGAACTCCAGGGCCCTTGTTTAATGCATCCAAACGTGTTGCCCCAGACAGTCTAGCCAATGGTGCCAATGCCTCCAAGCCTCCGGCTCACTGCTTGCATTTATGTTCATGAGGGTTTCTAACTCTGCTTTTGTCTGAAGACTCAGTCCAACCCTGTTTTACTGAAAGGATGACTCTCATAATCATGAGAAGCCAGGGGTGTGATAGGTGACAAAACCCAAGGTCAAGAGTCAGCCACTCTAAACTGAGGACATGACAGGGCCTTTCTCTAAAGAGACCAGCTGGAGCAGAGCTGTCAGAGAAGTGCCTGGTATATGGAGTCAGGGTGCCCTTGTGAGCCATGTTATGAGCTGAGGCATGTGGGGCTTTGGATGGTCCTTGTCAGGAAAGGAGAGGAATGGTGGCCCTTGTCAGTGAAAAAGCAATGTATTGTGCTTTCTGACGAGGCTAAGTTCCTACATCCCGCTTTGCATAATGTAGCAGCTCTAAGCATTCCCTCTAAAGGTATGATCTTCGTTTCATAGTGTTGGGCTAGCATCCTGATAGACAGAAGAAATGTTCACACAACCCATCTCTTGGAATGTAAGGCCAGTCTACCTATTTTACGAACTTTATTCTTTTATTGAGACAGTGTCATGTAGCTCAAGCTGACCTCAAACTTTCTGTGTGGCCAAGGATGATCTTATACCCAGCCTTCCAAACGTACTTGCAGGGGAACTATAACAGGAAAACTACAGTAACAGTGTCTGACAACTACACTCAAAGCAATGTACAGAACATGCCTCCTGCCTGCTCCTTCACATTCCCCAAAGGGACATTCATAGACTGGGAATCACAACAATCCCTAACAGGAATTCCTGAAGATCCAGACAAAATCCCCTAATAGAGTCCAGGGCATTTAAAATAGTGTGTTTAGTACATAGAAGGCTTTCTTTTACTTGTTTCTTGTTTATTCATACATTTACTTATACTTTCATTTATTTCAGTACTGGGATGGAACCCAGGACCTCACATATACTAGGCAATTGCTCTACCACTGAGTTATGGCCCCGGTCCCTATAATTCTTTATTAGTAGTAATCGAATAAGGGGAAGTAATGCTGTCCCACTGCAGAAGATGGAGCCCATGAGGGCTTGTGGTGAAAGTTATCCTTCAGGTGCACCCTCGGTCTCTCCCACAGAGATGAAACATAATGTTTCAGAAGTTTGCCATCTATGAAATCAACAGACAGACATGGAGCAGTGGTTGCAACGGACCAAACTGTGGCTTCTATCTCTTTCTCAATGTATTGAGTAACTGGCCTTAAACAAATAGCTTCCTCTCTTTGAGCCACTCAAAAAAATTACAGACCCTGGCCTCATATGAAGTTGGAAGATTTATGAAAGAACCAGGCTCAGGCCATTGATCCCTTTCTTCCTACTTAACTCCCCTATAGAGTTTATTTATTATTTTTATTTTTTGTGTATGAATGTATTTCCTGCATGTATGTCAGTAAATGCACCCACGACCTGCAGTGCCCCTGGAACAGGATCTAGCATCACCTAGAGTTAAAAAGCCTTTCTTCCTCACCTTTAACTGGAGCTTCTTCACCTCCAGATGGGTTGAGTTTTATGCCCTCAGATGAAGCCAGGAGCGAGGGAGAATAGCCAACACTTCCAGTCATGGAAGCAGAGAAAGCCAAATCCTGGCACTGAGGGCATTCAGATGTTTGGACTTTGACAAGTATCCTCAGGGTAGAACCTCTCTGAGCCTAGTTCTGTACAGTGAGGGTAATAACGACATAGGACAAGACAATCTATGCAAGGTGTTTTCTATGGCAGGTGGGTGCTCAGTAAGTGGTAACAACTAGTACGTGTTATCATGCTTATATTATAGATGCTCCTGAAACACACACACAAACACACACACACACACACACAAAAAAAAAAAAAAACCCTGTGTCTTCTATTCCCAGGCCTCATTGAGAGTCTGACACATAGAAAAATTTTACATTGGGTTTCCTCAGAAGTAGAGACTGAGACAAGGATTTGAGTACAAGTTCTAAAGTTAATTTGGGAAGTGCAGAAACACTGATGTGGAAGAGAAACTCCACCTGGAGGGAAGTAAGCAGCCAATAAAATAATGCTGTATGGCCCAGCCACCTTACTGGATAACTGAGAAATGGCATGCAGCACATGCTGAAGGCTTGTTCCACTTGATAAGTGATGGTTGATACTGATCATCAACTTAGGATCTAGCACCACCTAGGAGACAAGCTTCTGGCCATGCCTGTGAGGAGTTATCTTGTTTAGGTTAACTGAGGTGAAAAGGTAGAAGATTCATCATTCCATGGACATGGATCCTGAGCTGTATAAAAAGGAATAAGAAGCCTGGAGAGACGGCTCTGCAGTTAAGGGGCCCGACTGCTCTTGCAGAGGACCTGGGTTCGATACCCAGCACCCACATGGCATCTAACAACCATCTGTAACTCTAGTTCCAGGGGCACTGCAGGTTGTGGGTACATTTACTGACATACATGCAGGAAATACATTCATACACAAAAAATAAAAATAATAAATAAAATATTTAATGAGACTGGAGAGGTAACTCAGGGGTTAAGAGCATTTGCTGTTTTTCCAGGGGACTAGAGTTCGATTCCCAGCACCCACATGGTCATCTTGAGACCTTCTCAGACACTTCACACATACCAGTAAAACATACCGGCCATCAAAACACTTGTAAAGAGATCACTTAAAAAGAAAAAAAGTGCCAGGCATGGTAGTGCACCCCTTTAATCCCAGCACTGGGGAGGCAGAGGCAGCCGGATCTCTGTAAGTTCAAGGCCAGCCTGGTCTACACAGTGAGTTCTAGGTCAGCTGGAGCTACAGGGAGACCCTGTCTCAAAAAAGATCAAAAAAAAAAAAAAGAAAAAAGAAAGAAAAAGAAAAGAAGGAAGATGCTAGCCGAGCATACACACTCATTCTCTGCTTCCTGACTGTGGATGCAACATAACCTGTTGCCTCAATCCCCTCTCACCAGGACCTTCCTAACACAATGAACCATACCCTTAAACTGTGAACTCGAATAGATTCTCTCCTAAGTTGTTTTTATCAGGGTTTTATCATAACAAAAGGAAAAGTCATTAATACAATGGGCAAGGGACAGCTACTTATCCACCCACCCCTTAGAGTTTTGGACTGTTGCTAGGGACAGTTTATTTCCTTATACTTCAAACCAATTAGAGTTCTAGGGGGTAAAAATGTCATGAAGATGCCCATATAGGTGACTGAGAGTCCAATGGGATCCTGAGAGCACCTGCTGCACAGATGCTCTGTAACTGGGTCTTCTGTGGGCTCGTTAGAGCCACCTGAGCCCATTTCTCTGTCACCAGAATGCTCCATGGACCCCCACTGCACCCTCAATCATTGATGGGTGGTAACTTGTGGTTCCTTCCATGAAATGTATGGAGTAGCAAGAGATGATGAGACAGAACGCTCAAAATGAGACCACACAGAGTGACCAGTGACCACAGGAGAAAAGAAACCTGTTTAGTAAAGCAATTTTATTGCAGGGAAGTATGAGGGGCATCTGGCAGGACAGGGTAGGTAGCTGTCCAGAAAATGGTGAATTTGATCTCCTGGGACCAGCTCAGTACGAACAGATGAAAGGCCGCCTCTTGTTACAAACAGAGAGGCGCCAGTGGCCTCCTGTGAAAAGCAAAATAAGAGACTGTCATCCCCTTGTCCACTCTCACACAACCCCAGAGAGGGCCTTGCTCCTTCCCACAAGCTCCACACCTCACCCAGAAGGCCTCCCTCTGAATAGCCAGGCTCTCTTCCTGGCACTGTTCCTTGGAAGGCCTTCCCTTCATTCACATCCCCACACAGTTTCACCTTGGGTACACAGGGTCACACATGAGCCTCTACGGGTCTGGGGTTGGCCAGCAGCCCAGTACGCAAAATTCCAAGAACTTCCATCAACCCAGCGAAAGCATTTGTTGCGACCCTGGGGAGGATAGGAGGAGTGCAATGGCAGAGAGGCAGCTGGTACTGTCCCTGTTAGGTCCTGAGGTCCACCACTAGCCCTTGACCACAGGATCATGATGGATACTGTCCCAACCAACTGAACTGTTGACTTACAGTGATCATCACCACCCCATTCCATATATCCCCATGACATAATCATCCTTATATCCTTAATGAGAGATGGGGCAGGGGCAACCATCCACGTCCTAGAGGTGGGGAAACGGGCCCCCAGGCTTGCCCAGACCATACAGACAGATAGGCTGGGAGGATTGTGGACCAAATCTGATTCTAAACTCTTGGTGGAACCTCAGTGCCTTGCCTGGGTGGCCTTCTGTCTTCAGCTCCTTGGGGGATGGTCGAGGGGAAACACAGTCATAGCTGCAGCAAGGGGGACACTGGTTGAGATCAGGTGCTCCACATTTAAATCTGGCATCCCTCTTACCGAGCCCACGACCCTGCCTCCAATCCAGATTTGGCCTTCGTTGAGTCCCCTAACAGAGTTGTGGATTCGGGAGTTCAAGTTGAAGTCGTGGATGGAAACAAGGGTGCCCCGGTAACAACGCTGGCAAACAAACTGCAGGACAGGACAAAAGAGGAGGAGGGGTGTCACTCTCTCCATCTGCGTGAACTCACAGTCTCAGGATCTCTAAGTATCCAAAATTCATTACCAATCCCCACCTCTCTTCCTCTCTCCCTCCCTAGCCACAGCCATTGGAAGACTGGAGAGCCATTGGAAGACAATACAGCATGTCTCCACATGACTCTCCCCTCTCACCCAGCTCCCCTGGAGTCTGTTACCCTCTGTTGATGCCTCCCAGAACCCACAGTGGTGTGAAAGTTGGAGACACATTCCCTGTCTCTGTCCCCACTCCCAGTCTCAGTCACAGGTCACTCACCTGAGCTTGGCCAAACTTCTTAGCTGCCCTCACCAGGAGGAAGCGATTGATTTTGAATCTAGGGCTTCCCACCAGCTTCACTGTATCTTCCTCCTTGGGGCACTGAAAGTCCTTGTCCATCACATCCAGGGCTGAGACTGAATGGATAGCTCCCTCGTCCTCAGGGGCACCTTCACTACCAGAGGCCTCCTCCTCTTCTTCCTCCGGTGGCATGAGTTCCTTCCCAGAAAGACACTCCTCTGCTTCCTGTCTTAATATCTCCCCAGCCTGAAGCAAGGTCTCATCTCCCATGGGGCTTTCAAAGTCGGAAGTTTCAGACCCTGGCAGGTTAAAATCTAGTGTCTTTCTTTCACATCTTCCCGTTCTCTCCAGAACCATGGGCAGTTCCCACCACACACCCTGGGTACCAGTGTACATAACCCTGCCTGGAAAGAGGAACCTACAACCACATGATGAGGAGACACCCAAACTTTCCCAAAGTGGTCAAGGTGGTTAACAGCGAGAGCTTAGATTCTAGTCTCTGTGGTTTGGGGCACTGGATCTAGCATCTACTAGCTTTATTTCTTTGTGAAGTTTGTATGCAATGCTAGGGAACCTCATGAGGATGCTCTGGGAATTAGAGGAGATAACTCACAGAAAATGCTCAGCAAGTCCAAAGTAAAAAGAAGTTACTATAAGTGTGAATATCATCAGCATTATGTAGAATGAACAAAATAGGGAATGCCACAGAAGAACCAAGGTTCCAGACACAACAGATGTTCTTAGGTGTCCTATAAAGATTCTGAAACAGGGAATGCTGAGCAAAGGGGGTGCTTACATGCTTCAAACCACATCTATTCCAGATAGGAACAGAAGGGGGAGAGAAAGGCTGAGGGGCAGAAGACTTACTCAGATGAAGAGCAGAAGCTCCCCCAACTAGAAGAGCCAGAAGTAGATGTAATTTCATCTTGCCTTTGTCCTGTGACAGAAAGCACAGCTTGTTACATGCACATACACACACACACACACACACACACACACACACACACACA
>NW_008340932.1:1666671-1747944 GCF_000622305.1 Nannospalax galili
ACACACACACACACACACCCACACACACACACACACACACATACACACGCACACACCCCACAGCCAGATCATTTGGGACCTTTAGAAAGGAGGTAGAGGAAAAGAAGTCAGGGTGGCCGGAAAAGGCTAAGTTCAGCCCCTGCTGCTCCAGGGAACTCTTGGTTTGTTTTGTTTCATTTGTGACCAGGTTAGGCTAGCCTTGAGCTCAATATGCAGCTGAGGATGACCTTGAATTCCTGATCATTCTCTCTACCTCCAAGTGCTGAAATTATAGGCATGAACTACCACTACCTGATTTATGGTGTGATGGGCATTGAACCCAGGGCTTAGTATATGCTAGGCAAGCATTCTATCAATTGAGCTACATCCCCAGCTCTGGAAAACTTTTTCTGAATAGAATGAAGTCAGAGACAGTTCTGGCTGGCTTTCTTGCTAGCCTAGAAATAAAATAAAATATTAGTTAATTTATTTATTCTTAATGAGTTCATCAGAGTCTGCAATATGAGAGAATGGAGAAGCAACAATTGTTGACCTTCCTAGGAACACACAGCACTTAGAAAATGTGAACTCTTCTCAAACCTCAGATATTATATATGCCTCTTCTTTCCTTACCCTGTGCCCTCCCAAGACAAAGAGAGCTTGCCTTTAGCTCAGGAGAGATGGTCATTGCACCAGCAGAACCTCAAAGTCACATGCAGCCCTGATGGCCTTCTAGAACACTTAGCCTGGGTCCAGTGCCTCCCAGGAAGCTGGACAGCCCCAGAGTCAGCTGTACCCAAAAGAGAAAACACTCACCTAGAAGCCTTCCAAGATCTTCACGAGTGTCCAAAGCTGGATCCTCTCTCTCCCCACCTAGAAGTGATATTTGTACAGAGATCTTGGAGGAAGTCCTCTAATGAAGGAGGGGGTTGCCTCAGCCCTAGGGAGAAGGAGGGCTGATAACAGCCATTTCTTCACTTCTCTGGGGAGCCCACTCCTTAGCTGTCACCTACGTCTCCCTATGTCCCCCTCAAGCAGAAAGGGGGGGGGCAATTGAGCCCCTTGTTTGAGCTGAGAGTTCTCTGGGGAGAACTTGTTACCTTCCTCAGGAGCTTCCCCCAGATTCATGGCGTTCTGGTTTTACTATGGGGGCTGCGACTTGTCAAATACATTTGGGAAACAGATCTTTCACTGTTAGAGTTAAAAATGCATATTTTATCAATTTCACTCTTTGTAGACTATCCTTCTAGACAAAAAAAGCATCTATAAGTAAGAAAATTTTTACAAAGCTATGTATTGCTTAGCTGTTTGTTTTATTGAAAATAATCTGGATATCTACCTATGGGATAGTGTTTAAAATATGTTGTATCTATTCTGCAGAATGGCAAGTAGCTTTTTTAATTTTTATTTTTCATGCATGAGTGTACTGCCTGCATGAATGTAAGTGCACCCATGTCATGCAATGCCCACAGAGGACGTCGAATCCCCTGGAACTGAAGTTACAGATGGTTGTTAGCCACTGTGTGTGTGCTAAGAATTGAACGCAGGCCCTCTGCAAGAGTGGCCAGTGCTCTTAAGCACTAAACCATCTCTCCAGCCCCATGAGTAGCTTAAAAGAGGAGTTGCACCTATACCTGCATCCTGAGGAGCTGGTGTGTCATGTTAGGATATGAATAAAGTAGACAGGCAGGAAAGTGGGTAAGAGTTTTTGTTTTTCTTCTGTTTGTTCATTGCCTTGGTTTTGTGTGTATGTTTGCTGTTTTGTTTTGTTTTTGAGATAGAGTCTGGCCAGGCAGTCTTGGCTGGCCTGATACTCACTGTATAGCCCAGGCTGGCCTCAAACGTGTGGTCTCCTCCTGTTGAGTACTGAGATATGCAGACATATAGAAGATGAGAGAAGAGTCACAGCAGCCTGTTGACCTTGGAGGCTTCCACAGAGATAGAAAATATATGTGTGATGTTCCTAGGGCATGTGAGAAGGAGAGGGAAGAAAGTGAGGAGGGAGATAGCGGTTTTCATTCTTTTTATAATTCTGCATTTCTCCAATGGTTACAATCATTGTGTGAAAAACCTACAATTTGGGGAAAGGCTTTATTAAAGATTTTTAAAAATACATAATCCCTTCTCTGGGAAATTCTAGACTAATAGGTCTAGAACGCAGATGTCTGCATTTAAGGTGTCCAGGTAATAAGAATGGAAGATGGGTCTTGGAATCATTCAGCTGAGCTTCCCCGTGTGAAGGGAGTGCTCACATGCACCTGACCACTTATCCTCAGAACTGGAGCACTTGGCTAGCCAACCAGCTACCTTCATGATCATGTTTACTACATATATTTCAATACTGTGGGTGGCAAATATTATCTCACTTAATCTGTGTGTGTGGTTCACGTGTGTGCACATGTGTATGTGTGCATGTGAAAGCCAGAGGTCAATGTTGGGTGTCTTCCTTTACCACTCTCCACTTTTTTTTGTTGTTTGGTTATTTTGAGACAGGGTCTCCCTATAATCCCATCTGACTTAGAACTCACTAGATAGACAAGGCTGGTCTTGATCTCACAGAGATCTGCCTGCCTCTGCCTCTTGAATGCTGGGATTAGAGACCTGTGACACCACACCTGGCTCTATCTTATTTTTTGAGTCAGGGTCTCTCACTCAATCTGGTGTTCATTGGTAGATTAGACTGGCTGTCCAGTGAGCTCTGGGGATCTTCCTGTCTCCACACTCCCCTCTACCTTGCAGCACTAGGGTTACAGAAATAAGCTGACTTTTTTACATGGGTGCTGGCCATCCAAACTCAGATTCTCATGCTTGTGCAGCAAGCACTCTACCCACAGGGCTATCTTCACAGCCATAATCCTTTTCAAAAATAAATACAGTGAGCTAGATGGTTGTCCTCTGACCTACACACACACACACACACACACACACACACACACATACGCACGCACGCACGCACGCACACACACACACATACAAACATACACACACGAACACACAAGAAAGAATGTAGGGAAGAAACCCAATGTCTACATTGTCAAGTGCCAATGGCACAACTCAGACTGACTGATACTCAAAGCGGGTATTTTTCCAAACCCTTTGACCAGAGCATTCTCTTTCTGAATCCTGAGTTCAGTGGGTTTTGCATACAAATAAAGAACAGGAGGGCTTGGAGTCCAGTGTCGTCCAGCAAAGGAGCTTGAAGCATGTCACCTCACCTCCAGCCCCGGTCCTGGTCCTTCCCCAAGAAGTGGCAGATCAACCTCTCTGGATCCTGAACCCTAGGAATGCTCATGGCAGGCCTAGAAGTTACTAAAGAACTTAGAGGTTAGGTAGAACTTCTATGTCCCTAAGTGGACTCAGTCCCATGAAAGACCCGTAAAGACCACCCCTGCATTTAGTCTCCTAATGTCCTCAGGAGCTCATTCTAACTTCAGGCTTATGGGGAAGCTTGCTGTCACCCCTGGTGTCATCTGTCCAGAAGCAGACCTAGCACAGAGGACTCTGCCCACTGCAATGTGGGCTGATGCCCAAGGTGTACATGGGTGTATCAAGCACTGAGCAGCGGTCACCTCGGCAACATGGTCAATAGAAAGGAACTATGGTCTATCTCCTTCCCCACCCACCAGTCTGACACATGGCAACATGAAGGTAGGAAACTCGGGAGTTGCAGATACGAGCTCACACTGTTCAGCACTCGGTGCCATCTACAAGTCTCCCTAAACCCAGCACCAGGGTCTCTTAACCTGGAAACTGTGACTAATACCAAAGGGGCCATGAAGCCCAGGAACATGTATGTGTGATGTTCCTAGGGCCATAATCCAAACCTCCCATACCTTTATGACCTCTCAAGAGTCTAAACATCAACTGACTTTATTGAGTGATTTGTTCTCAAGAATCAGGAATGACTTCCCAGACTCTTTTGATAGGTTGAATCCTAAGATGTTTTCTAAAATTCTCACCATCCCTAGTTCCAAGTGTGCACACACTGTATGATCCCTGGGACTATTGATGCAGGTTTTCTTTCTGTGGTTCTGTTGTATTTTCTATTTAAGATGGAGAGAAAACTGGAGGTATGGGTCAGTGGTAGCACTTGCCTAGCATGTATGAGGCCTGGGGTTCAATCCCCAGCACAAAAGAAAGAAAGAAAGAAAGGAAGGAGGAAGGAAGGAAGGAAGGAAGGAAGGAAGGAAGGAAACATGTTGCTATACTCTTCAAGCCATGACATGGTGTAACTGATCTTAAAATGTAAGTTAAAGAAAAAGAAAAAGAAAGAAAGAAAGAAAGAAAGAAAGAAAGAGAAAGAGAAAAAAAGGAAGGGAGGAGAGAAAGAAAAGAGGAAATGAGAGGATATAAATAAATGGGAGGGGAAAGAGGAGACAGAGGAAAGAGGGAGAGAAAAAAGGAAAGACAGAAAAAGACAGAGAGAGAAAGAACATCTCGGGTGAGTCTGACCTAATCATGTGAACCATTAAAAGGAACTGGGGTCTTTCTGTGGTAACAGATTCCAAGCATGAGAAGATTCAACCCAAGTGACAGCTTCTATTGTTGACTTTGAGAGTGGAGGAGACCACACAGCAAGGAAGGCAGGCTACCCCAAGAATTGGAAAGAATCCCTCCCTTCTTAGAGCCAACAAGGAATCAGGGACCTGAGTCCTACAACCTACAAGAAACAGAATTCAACCACAACCTCATGCACTCAGAAAAGGACTGTGAAGTCTAGATGAGAGCACAGTCCAGCAGCATCTTGGTTTCAGCCTTGAAACCCTGAACAGAAATCCCAGCTATGCCATGCCCACATCTCCGACCTACAGATCTATGAGCTAATTAACGTCTGTGTCTGAAGTTGCTAAATGTGTAGCAAATATTATGCAGTATTGATGAGCAGCCCAGCCTCAGGCCCATCTCCTTGTCAGTTGGTGCAGTTGGTGGAGGGAGTGCTACAGATGCGTCCAAATAAACAGACCTAGGAGCCTGCTAGAAATGAACACAGGGCCAGCAGAGCAGGCCATGGGCAGAGGGAGAGAGAGCTTTGATTCAGATCAGAAGGTCTTCTACCCTTCCCCTCAGACCATACGAAGCTAGGTATCCCCTTCTATATTCACGTTCTGCTCAGTTGGACTCCCCAGCCTCAGAGAAGTATAAAGTCCAAAGCTGACCATCCGCCTCCTGGCTGAGCTTGGCTAACATCTCTGTGGGGCAGATAAGAGGTGGAGAAAGGACCAAAACCATCCCAGGGGCAAGAGGCCCAGGAGATAGGGATCCAAGTCGTTGTTCTGTGAAATCAATCTTCACAACAGCTTGTTTGCACTTCCTCATTTCGATGCCCCAAGAGTTGGTGTAAACTAAAGTGTTCCACATCCTGGAGCTAGAAGAGCCCTGAGAGATGAGCCAGTTCAGCCTCCAAGTCTCTAATGGGAAAGGACACCTTGGATTGATCCAAGATTCCCTGTCAGCATCCTTCCTGTTCCCGATCGTCGGCTGCAACCTCACCAGCCTAAGCCGCCATATTTAATACATACAAAACCCATTGTCTTCACACTTTGCATTCAAAGTCTTCCTGTTCACCAGCAACTAACCTAATTCATCACTGCAGCCTGGAAGGCTGCTCATTAAGAGGGTCTTGTCCGCTGATCCCACTTCTCTAGAGTGATAAACCCTCATCACATCCCAGCTCCGCTGACCTCCTATCTCTATCTCATCTACCACTCCTCAGCTAAAGGTCATCTGTTCAGAGAAGCCTTCTTTAAGAACTCTGTCTAGAAAAACCCATCCACCCCACCTTTATATTCAGGGACTTTGTTCCACATTATCCTATTTCCATCAGAGCACCGACCCAAATGGCAACCACCCTGTTTGTTGTCTGTCCTTCTTTGATCCCTAGAAAGAAATAAACTTCATGACCACACACACCTTTTCTATCTTATCCACTGCCTACAACTCTATCCATGTCATGGAAGTTTTCAATTATATATTGAATTAATCAATCAATTGACTAAGTGAACTTACACGTTGGAGAAAGTCCACTTGAGTTTAAGTCAGAGAATAAAACCATTTCTTTTGATTCTATAAGTGTTTCCTGAGCCTTTTCCATCATGAACACAATGATAGGCCTGATTTTGTGTCTTGTATCACTCACTCATTCATTCATCAGTGGTCTTTCCTCCCTGGGAGGTTTAATGTAGCAAATAAATGCAACAAATAGAAAAAGTCTATTAGAAATCTACAGCACTACACTCACGGGCACTTGGAAGTGCAGAACATGTCTGAACTGAAGACCTACATTTTTAATGCTACAAAAGTCACATAGAGCACAAAGATGGCAGAAAGGGCTTCCTTGAGGAAGTGACAATCAGCCTGGGCTCTGAACAACTGACAAACAATGTAGAACAGGCAGAGAAGAAATGAGAGGGAACAGGCCAGCTAGCTTGCTCAGTGGTTAAAGTTACCTGCCACCATGCCTAATGACCCAAGTTTGATCCCTAGACCCCACATAGAGGACAGAGAGCATCAACTCCTGGAAGTTGTTCTCTGACCTCCACACATGCTATGGCACATGTGAGCTCACAGACACATGCACACACACAATAAGTAAACATGTAAAAAATGTGTAAAAAGAAGATAAAAGCCAGGCGTGGTGGCACACTCCTGTAGTCCCAGCACTTGGGATGCAGAGGCAGGTGGATCTCTGTGAGTTCAAGGCCAGCCTGGTCTACATAGTGAGTTCCAGGACAGCTCGAG
This sequence comes from Nannospalax galili, assembly GCF_000622305.1. Lineage (NCBI taxonomy): Eukaryota > Metazoa > Chordata > Mammalia > Rodentia > Spalacidae > Nannospalax > Nannospalax galili. Next base: position 1,673,389 of record NW_008340932.1, read on the forward strand.
CTACAGGGAGACCCTGTCTCAAAAAGACCAAAAAAAAAAAAAAAAAAAGTAAAATAGGGGCTAGAAAGATGAATCATCAGTTAAGAGCACTTGCTGATCTTGCAGAAGACCTGGGTTCAGTTCCCAGCATCCAGAGGGCAGCTAACAACCACCTTTAACTCCAGTTGTAGGGGGTCTGACACCCTCTTCTGGCCTTCACAGGCATTGCACAAATGGGTGCACTTGCATACATGCAGGCAAAACACTCAGCTACATGAAATAAAAAGAAAAAAAGAAAAAATTAAATAAAGAAAAATAAACAAGAGGGCACTGTGGGGCCTGGCACTGCTGGAATTTGAACCAAAATGCGGGTGATTTGGTGTTTCCTGGAAGCAAAAAGCATATAGTGGTCTTTCCACTTTGCACCCAAGCTTGGCCCCTCCAGCAGGTGGTGAAGGCTTGCAGGTTCTCAGCCCTCCTGCTTTTACTCCTCACACAATAATGACCTGGTTTCTGTCCTCTCCGTTGCCTCACCAGAAGGTCCCTTCTTCCCACCAAGGCTTCCACTGACCACTTAATTGCCAAACCCAACAGACAATCTTCAGTTTTGATATACTTGATTTCTGTAGTACACGGCACCTCTTCACTTCCTCCTTCTTGAAAACTGTCTGCATCTTTAGTAACTAACCTTTGTAGCCACTGCCTCCCAGTTTCTGCTGACAGGCTTCTCTTCTACAAAGTTCAGTATCAGGGATCAGGTGGACCCCTGGTGTCCTCTCCAGCTCTCCATGGGTTATCTCATGAACTCTCGTGACTCGAGCTTACAGATATATACCAGTCCTCCCCAAATGGTCATCTGTGGCCCCATACCTGCCCTTGAGCTACAGACTCATCTAGATGTTCACCTAGAGCTCCTCCACCCGGCTTTTCCATTGTGGATTCAGCATGTCTCAGAATGAACTAGACACACACACACACACACACACACACACACACACACACACACACTACATAAACCTGCTCCTCTTCTGTGCAATCATGTTCTTCCATTTAGATTCTGAAGCCAAAGCTCTGAATATCACCTTCAACCCCTCCTGCTCCATTGCCCACACATCCATCAGCTTCAGTGCTCTTCAATCACTGTCTCGTCCATCCATTCATCCCCTCTCCCTCTGATACTCTCCTGACTGACTACTGGCATCTATTTTTTTTTCACTTGCACAGTTTCAGTGGATCCCCAATTACTTTCCTGGCCCTGAGTCTCACCACCTTTTTCCACCTCTGAAGAATTCTCTAGTGTCACCTCATTAGCTAGCTAAACTCCAGAACTAATCATACCTACACTTCTTACTTATTCCTATCTGCCCTTAAGCAAAAAATCCTCTTTGTGTTCTAGTCCCTATTCATGGCAGCCTTCATAACAATGACTTTTTTGGGGGGAGGGGGGTTTAATAGGGTCTCCCTGTAGCCCCAGCTAGCCTGACACTTGTTATGTAGATCAGGCTGGCCTCAATCTCACATAGATCTACCTGCCTCTGCTTCCTTGTCCTCTATCAAAAAATATGCTAGAGGGGCTGGAAAGATGTTCAGCAGTTAAGAGCACTGGCTGTTCTTGCAGAAGACCTAGGTTCAAATCCCAGCATCCACATGGTGGCTAACAACTGACCATAAACTCCAGTGGGATTCAATATCCTCTTCTGGCCTCTGTGGGCACTGCACTACACGGGTACACTGACATACATGCATGCATAACACATACACATAAGATAAAAATAAGTAAATAAAAATTTTAAAAACAATGCTAGGCCAGGTGTGGTAGTGCACACCTTTAATCCCAGCACTCAGGAGGCAGAGTCAGCTGGATCTCTGTGAGTTCAAGGCCAGCCTGATCTACATAGGGAGTTCCAGGCCAGCTGGGGCTACAGGGAAACCCTGTCTCAAAAAAATTCAAAAATAAAATAAAATAAATAAAAACAATGCTAAAAGCAACTCTCCCAGGTTGTGGCAACTAAAAATGTATTCAGACATTGCCAAATGTTCTGTTTAGGGCCAAAATCATGTTGGGTTATGAGTCACTATTTTGCAATCTCGACTCCCCAGATATATACAGACAGAGACAGAGACAGAGATACACAGAGATAGAAATACAGACAGAGCATTCCAATCATACTGAAGACCCCGCTCTTTCCACTCATATGCAATAATTTCCCTGCATCTTTGTACCTTCAAGGTTTAACTCTGCTCTGGCCCCTGTCTTGCTGCTTTTCTGAGCCTTGCTTTATCCACCTGTGTGTCTCTGGTGCCATTATAGCTCTGATCACACAGGATTGGTGAGTGTATTGGTTACTTTTCTTGTCACTGGGACCTGACAATAAGACACTAAAAAAAGGAAGGGTTTCTTTTGGTTTACAGTTTTAGGGGATACAGTCTGTCGTGATGGTAAGGCTTGGTGACAGGAGCATGAGGGGGCTGGTCACATCGCCTCCACAGTCAAGAAGCAGAGGAGGTTGAATCCTGGTTCTCAGCTCATTGCTTTCTTTTAATTTAATCTGGGACTCTAGATCTTGGGATGGTGCCACCCACATTCAGGGTAGGTCTTCACATCTCGGTTAAGCCTTTCAGGAACATCAAATATGATGAGAAGTGTGCTTTCAAGGTGATTCTGAGCCCAGTCAAGTTGGCAACGAAAATTAATCATAATTCTACCTCTTGGCAACTTGACTCCGGCATATATCACTTCAAATCACAGTATTTCACCCCTCATTGCTAAAGCCTCATTTTCATTTCATAATGCAAAATGAATCAGTTCATCCCTAAAACATCCCATAGTCTTTAATAGTCCCAACATTGTTCAAAAGTCCATGCAATCTTTTAAGTGTGAGGAACTATAGAATCAAAAAGAAAATTACATAGTTCCAATATACAATGGCACAGAATAAACATTCCAGTTCCAAAAGGGAAGAATATGGGCATAGCAAGAAAACAAAAAAGATTAGATCAAAGAAAAAGAAAACAGCAGGGAAAACACCAAATCCTACAGCTCCATGCCTAGGGCTGGTGATGGAATCATCTATTCTCCAAATCTTTGTACAGCCCAACCTCTCCATCTCTGCTGCATGAAGTACACATAGCCTCTCTGTTGGTCTATCTCCACTCTGTGCCTGTAGCTTTCCCCAGATTCCAACAGTCTTGGTAATTCCAGTATTGGGGTCTCCATTGCAACTTAGGCTTCACCTTCACATAGTCACACAATGGCTTCTCGGGAGCTCTTTCTGGGACTCCCTCTTTGTGTACATTGCCTGGTCTCAGCAGTTTTCAACAACCTTGGTGCAAACCCCCATGACCCCCTTCAGTCTTGTTTCTTTCATGCCTATAAACAAGTACCACATAGAAGATACTGCCAAGTTCTGCTATCAGCTTGAGGTGTAATCTGGCCCTTTCTGTCACAGCTTTAATGACCTCTGTGCACCTTGGTGACTGAATCTGAGAAAACACTTTCCTATGCATGTATTTTTGAGCAGAGAATCTCTTCAGTGGCAGTCTAAATTCAGGCTCTCTCTCTGCAAATCAATTTGCACTTGATAAGATGGTTCCCTCCTGTCCCTGTGAAGCACTAAGCTTTTTTTCACTGATGCTAATCTCCAGTTGCTACTGCTTTGATACCTGCGTGTCTGAAACTTTAAACTCGCTCACACACCCTCCCTTGGCAAGCTGCAGTTTTCCTATCTTTTTGCCCCACTTGATGTTCTCTGCTGACTGCAGACCTAGATAATACCAGTGAGCAGTAACCATTCCATAGCCTGAATGCTGCCTTATCTTCAAATTCCTCCAATAAACTAGCCCATTATTTTTGAAGTTGTTTTTGAGACCCAGTTTCCTGTAGCCCAGGCTGACCTTGAACTCCCTGTGTAGGCAAGCATGACCTTGAACTCCTTATCCTCTGTCTCACAAGTGTGTGTCACCACACCCAGTTTCTACAGTGCTAGAGATCAAATCCAAGGCTTTGTGCATGCTAGGCCAATATTCTACCAACTAAGTCACATCCCTAGTCCTTAGCCCACTACTTTTGAATTTGGCCTCACTCAAGTTTCCAGGACATGGGCAAAATTAGTCAGATTATTTGCCAAAATGTAACAAATAGCCTCTAACATGCTTTCCAACAGCGTCCTGTTCCCTTCTGTAACCTCATGAGCCAGGCCCCCACTGCCCACATTTCTGGCAGCGTTCTGGCCTTCTGTATTCAAACCAGAATGGCTCATCAGACTGTGCCTATGCAGCATTCCAGGGTTCTCAAGCCCAAAGCTCCAAATTCTTCTACATTCCTCCTACAAACCAGTCACAAAGGCCTAAGAACTACTTGGTTGTGTTTACACATTGACAGCCTGGATTCTCAGTACCAGTCTTCTATATTTCTTGTTGTTTGACCAAATTCCCAATAAGAAGGAACATAAGGAAAGAAGGTTTATTTTAGCTTAAAGTGTGAGAGGGTACAATCCATCATGATGGGAAGGTACAATGACAAGAGGGTGAGGTGGCTGGTTACACTGTGTTCACAGTCAGGAAGCAGAGAGAGATGAATGCAAGTGTTCAGCCCACTTTCTCCTTTTCATCCAGTACAGGACCCCATCCTGTGAGATGGTGCCATCCACCTTCAATGTAGGTCTTCTCTCCTTCATTGTGCTTTTCTGGAAACTCTCTCATAGACATACACAGAGGTTAATTTCCATGTATATTCTAAATTCAGTCAAGTTGACAATGAAGGTTAGTCATCACAGTGAACAGGAAAATAAATGCTGAGAAGCATTTCTTGTTTAAGTTTTGCACAGACTGAGTTGGGCAGATGCTCTGTGAAATGAAATCTTAGGCAGGAATTTTAATGATAACAATAGTAATTACAACTTAGGGAGTACTTTCTATGTGTTACTTTAAGTGTTCCTTCTCATTCAATCTTCTAAACAAGTACTAGGCACAGAATATTGTTATCTCTAAACTACAGACAAGAAGAGTGAGGCTCAGAATGGTTATGTTCCAGGTAAGTGTCAGAGCTGGCTTTGATTCCAGAGCCACCATCATCCTCCATTGTGTGAATAGCAAAGGTGCCTACACTGATTTTCAAATGCAAGGATCTCACAGCAGCCTTATAATATACCTTGTGCAGGGGCTGGAGAGATGGCTCAGAGGTTAAGAGCACTGGCTGCTCTTGTAGAGGAACTGTGTTTGATTCCCAGCACCCACATGGTGGTTAACAACAGTCCCTAACTCCAGCTCCAGGGGAATCTGACACCTTCTTCTGACTTCTGTGGCATTGTACAACACTGGTGTATTTATATACATGTAGACAATACACTCATACATATAAAATAAAAATAAATAAAATAGCTTTTAAAAAAGAATTCTAACTCAACTGTCATTCACAAAGAGGTTTTTGTGAGTTGTTCTGTTTTTTTATTTGTTTTGACAGGGTCTTGCTATGAGGTTCAAGATGACCTCAAACTTGTGACCCTTCTACCTTGGCCTCTTGAATGCTGGGATTACAGGCCTGCACCACCATACTGCACCTTTTACACATATGGTCATCACTTTGTGGGGCAAGTCACTGTTTCTACCACTAAGAAACTAAGTAATACGCACCTGGATTGTTAACTCTGTTCTCCCTACCTGAAGGTTAGAGTTCAGATTGGAAATTCTCCCCCCCCTCTGAAATTCTCTCTCTCTCTCTCTCCTCCCTCTCTCACTTTCTCTCCTCTCTCCATTCTCTAAAGCACCTGAGGACACAATGGGCAATGAAAGATATGAAAGATACAGTTACAACCATCATGGAGGGCCCAGCCTAAAGGAAGACACAGTTCAGTTTTGTTGTTCTTGTTTTTCTTGACTTTGGGTTTTTTTTAAATATTTTATTAATTTTATGTGTATGAGTATATTGCCTGCATGTAGGTAGGTGCATCTGTGTTGTGCAATGCCCACAGAGGTCAGAAGACGGTGTCTGATACCCTGGAACAGGAGTTATGGTTGGTTGTTAGCTGCCATGTCGGTGCTGGGAAGCGAACCCAGGTTCTTTGCAAGACAGTGCTCTTAAACGCTGAGCCATCTCTCCAGTCCGTTTTTTGTTTTGTTTTTGTTTTCTGTTTTTTGGTTTTTGGGTTTTGGTTTTTTGAGACAGAGTCTCCCTGTAGCCTCAGTTGGCCTGGATCTCACAGAGATCCACCTGCCTTTGCCTTCCTTCAAGTGCTGAGATTAAAAGCATATGCCACTATGCGTGACCTACATTTTAATGTTTTTTAATCATATGGTTATACATTAAACCACATCATAACAAGCTGTGTGTACAAAGGAGCCTGGTGGTACTATGAAAACCCACACTAGGTAGCAGACTGGACAGAAAGAGAGATTTCAAAGTCAAGAGCAGAACTAACTAAGGGAGATGACTATGGATCAGGTAGAACTGTTAAGCACCGAGCATGGTGGTGCATGCCTTTAATCCCAGCACTCGAGAGGCAGAGGCAGGTGGATCTCTGTGAGTTCCAGGCTAGCTGGGGCTACAGGGAGACCCTGACTCAAAAAGACAAAAAAAAAAAAACCTCCTGCTAAGCAAGGATCAAATGAAACCATGTCACTCTTAAATGGTATACTGGCTTGCAAGGTGATTTTTCATCTTTAGTAAAAAATGATAGATGTCATTAATTACAGATCTGCTGTGAGTTGGGACCAAGCATTCTCATGGGGAGTCTTACTGATCCTTGCCACTCACTGAGCAGTTTTGATAACTTACATTCTCAAGAAAAGAAACAGCTATATCAAGAGACTCTATAATTCTCAAGGACACGTAACCTGAGAACGTGGGAATGAGGCTCAGATCTCTTTCTTTCCTACCCCCAGAGCTCGAGGGAATCAAGAACCCTCCCCCAAATCATTGACATCTCTGTGTTTGGATTTTCCACATTGATGGCCAGAGGAAAAAACATGACACAAAAAAATTGAATATGAAGATTGATATTTTTCATTGACTTTGGCTTAAGATTTTGGATAATGAGGAAGTCTTTTGTTTTCTTCTGCCTTTGAAGTTTTCCAGTTGTGGGTGATAAGAAGAGTAGCATTAGTTTGCTAGATAAAAACAAGCTTGGACATATGCTTGTGGGATAGTTTTCCATCCCACCCTAAGGTGGTGGCTTTCCAGACTCCACCAGGGCTGAAATGTGTACACACTTCTCTCTGCCCTTCCCCCAGGGCACCACAGATACTACAGGAATATTTGCTTCCAGACACACACACACACACACACATGCACGCACACACGTACGCACACATGCACACCTGTGGCCAGCCAGGTGATTTGCACCTAAATGTACAATGTACCAGGTCCTGTCTGAAGTGCTTAATATTCCCTAAATCATCCCATCTTTATGTTACAATTAAAACAGATGATAAGGTTAAAATGAATGTTAAGGGTCAGCAAGATGGCTCAGCAGGTCAAGGCACCTGTTGGCTAGCCTGTCCAGCTGAGTTCTAGCCTCAGGACGCACACAGTGGAAGGGGAGAAACGACTTCCACAAGTTGTCCCTGGCCTCCACACAGGCACTGTGGTATGCATGTGTTCCCATGTGTGCGCATGTACGCATGTACGTACACAAAGTGAATCAATGTGTGAATGAATAAATGTGAAATTTAAAAAATGAATGTTAGGAACACTGAGGAAGATAAATAAGGTTTGTGTCTGGGTATGAGATAGCTAAGCTACACAGAGAAGAGAAGGGATGGGGCTCTTCTAACAGCCTGCCAGCTCTCACATAATACTTCCCTGGGGAGCGTGCACAAGGCACCATTGCTCTTTCCTCTAGTAAACTTGTCACCTTTATGGATAATTACACCTTTATGCTTATTTCTGTATCTAATGCATCTCATTGTAACAGGCTGGATTGTAAGCATCTAAGAAGGCTGCTGCCTATTCCAAAAGGCCATCACCCCAAGCCACCCTAGGGATGGCCAAGGGGAGGAGAAATGGAAACCAAAACTCATAAGTCCAAAAGCTCAGTCTGCATTCCACTCTGGAGGGTGCACTTGAGTTTTGCATTCTCACCTGCCAAAAATAAACCTTCGCCACTACTCACACTCCCTGTGCTTTGGTGTGAGTTCTCCTTAAGAACCGATATGGCTGTCAGGGTTAGGATCAGAAGAAATCCAGGAAAAGGCAGCATCTCATCCATTATACCTACAGCTCCATGATGCAGTCCTATTGTCGCCTCATTTTGTGGATGAAAAAATGGAGGCACCATGCATTGCAGGTCCAGAACTTGTAGGAGGCAGATCTGGAAGACAGTCTTAGAGATTCCAACTCCAGAGCCCAAGCTATATATTTTATTCCCCAAATTTTCTCTTCAGTTCTTGCAGAAAAACTCAGTGTTACTACTATCTTCACTAGAGCTGGGGAAACTGAGGCTCAATGTAGTCAAAGTTTCCTTCAAGATCCCATAGCTGGGGACTGGAGAGATGGCTTGAGCTGTTAAAAGCACTGGTTCCTCTTGCAGAGGACTCAAATCTGATTTCCAGCACCCACATGGCAGCTAACACCCATCCATAAGTCCAGTTCCAGGGGATCCAGCGCCCTCTTCTGGCCTCTACAGACATTGCATGACATGGTGCACTTACACACTTGAAGGCAAAACATTCATATACATGAATTTCCACTAGATAAATCAATAATATACTTAGAGATCACATACTACAGCCTTCCCCACACATCAAATCTGGGAAACAAAACGTTGAAGGAGCCATGAGCAGATAGATATTTGGGGTTGGAAACCTCTGGAGTGGAAGCTGGTATGAGCCTGGTCATGGCCCTGTGCTTCACTGTCATGCTAGTGAGTCAGCCCCACTACGGGAAGCCATGCCAGCTGCTGTAAGTTCAGGAGCAGTCAGCCGTGTCCCATCTGTGAGTTCCTTATTGCTCAACAGAGGAGGAGCCTGTGCTTTGAAGCAGACAGAACTGTCATAGCAAAGAATGTTAGAGGAAGGACCCCCTACTGCTTCTGAGGGGCTGGAGATAAAGGGGGCTTCAGGACAAAACCACAGGAGTCCTCGCTCCAAGCACTGGATTTGGGCAGAAATATTGACAACATTGTGGTGTTGGCATCTGGCACCTTCAGCAGAGCAAGATGGCATCTGTGGCAGTGGGGAGGATGTGTCTATGGGGGAGGATGTCCCCCATAGACTTGGATATTTGAACACTTGGTCCCCAGTTGCTGGTGCTGTTTGGGGAGGTTTAGGTCAGCCTTGCTGGAGGAAGTGTGTCACTGGGGACAGGTTTGAGGGTTTATAACCCTGCCCCACTTCCAATTCATTCTCTGTTTTTTATTTGTAGTTGATGTGATCGCTCAGCTTTCTGCTCTAGTCACCATGCCTGCCTGCCACCATGCCTCCCTCGCCATTCTGGACTCTCCCTCCGGAACCATAAGCTAAAATAAGCTCTTTTTTCCATAAGTTGCTTTTAGCCATGGTGCTTTATCACAGCAACAAAAAGTAGCTAATACAGCATCAGATGATCAGGGAGGATTATCAGATGCTCCTAAGGTCATTCCGGGAATGGCAAGCCCACCCCCATGCTTTGAGGGTAAAAGCATCACCAGACCAGAATTTACATAAAAGTTTAAAATTTTTATTACATTTTATTTAGTGTGTGTGTGTGTGTGTGTGTGTGTGTGTGTGTGTGTGTACACCATGGAGCACACGTGGAGGTCAGAGGACAGCTCACAGGAGTCGGTTCTCTCCTCCCACCCTGTGGGTCCCAGGGATCAAATTCAGGTCATAGGTTTGATGACCAGTGCTCCTACTCCCTGAGGCATCTTGCCAGACCATAAAAGTTTTAATAAAGCATGGGTTGTGGTGCTGCATGTCTTTAATCCCACCAATTGGGAGGCAGGCAGATCTCTGTGAGATCTATGCCAGCCTGGTCTACATAGTGAGTTCCATGCCAGCTGGGGCTACAGGGAGACCCTGTCTCAAAAAGACAAAAAGGAAGTTTTAATAAAGAATAGACACTGTAGGCAGAAGCTCAGAGGGTAAGTTCTCAGAGAGAGTGTTGCCCCTCTGAGAGGGAGTCAAGTTCTTTGATAGTAGTTAAGAAGTGACTTGGTCTTGCCTCCTGGGCCATTTGTGTGAGATCATATTTGAAAAGAGTTCAAGAGGGTATTGCACTATCTTGTTAAGTAGTAGACTTCATAAGACCACGTGTCCTCCCTGAGACAGCTCATCTGGGATGAGGCACCAGGAGTCATTAGGAGTAAGGCTCTGGTTGTTTGACTAAATCACAAATCACTGGGTCAGGCTACAAGCAGTTGGAGTCTGACTGCCAGAAAGCGGGGGATTTTGCTCTTTATTGGGGGGATTATTTTGGGATTGTTGCCTTTTTATTTTGTGACTTTTTGTCTCTACATATCATTCTCTGGAAACTCCCAAGGTGACAATTCTGCAATGACATGTGACAACATCTCACCCCTTCCCAAATTCTATTATTACTTACACTCTCTAGTCTGCTCACCTAGTCTGCCTAGGGAGGAGGGAGGGAGGGAGGGAGGGAGGGAGAGAGAAGGAAAGAAAAAGGAAAAGAAAGAGAAGAAGGAAAGCAAGGGCACACTATCACAAGAATGTGCTTGGGAGTGTAACATCCAACATGGATGGATGAGGATACATGAGAAGTGGAATAGCCATCCAATGGTGCTGCAAACAGTTGCTTAAAATCATGCTTTTTGGTGACTATTTGATCACATAAAGAAACTCTTCACTGGTTATAGTGGTACAGTCCAGCACTTGGGAGGCAGAGGCAAGTGGATCTCTGTGAGTTTGTGGCCAGCCTGGTCTACATAGGGAGTTTCATCCAAGCCTACAAAGCAAGACACTAAAGAAAGAGAGAGAGGAAGGGAGGGATGGAGGGAAGGAGGGAGGGAGGGAGGGAGGGAGGGAAGAAAAGAAAGAAGAGAGAGAGAGGGAACAGAAAAGAGAAGAAAATCTTCTTAGCTGGTAATGTAGCTCAGTTGGGAGAGTGCTTGCCAAGCATGCATAGAGCTCTGGGTTCAATCCCTGGCACCACATAAACCAGGCATGGGGGTGCATGCCTGTAATTCCAGCACTCAGGAGATAGAAGCAGGAGATGAGGAGTTCAATGTCACCCTTGGCAACATAGTGAGTTCAAGGTCAGCCTGGAATACATGAGATAAGGAAGGAGAGAGGAAAGGAAGGAAGGGAGGGAGGGAGGGAGGGAAGGAAGAAAGGAGGGAGGGAGGGAGGGAAGAAAGGAATCTTCTAAGACTGTCTAATCAAAGGATCAGGAAGAACCATACTAACATATTAACCATGCTTATGGCAAAAGTATATGACCAACAGTGGTATTTCTTTTTCAAGTAGATCTTTATTTTCTGAATGTGACCTTGGGAGTCAGACCTTGTTTAAAACCAGTTCCACAGTCCACTAGTAGATGAACCTAGCTCTTCTCACTTATAAAATGGGGCTGATCACACACACACTTCACTGGGCTAGACAGACTTAATTAAAGGAGAACATCATACGTTCCTAAGTCACACTGTTAACTGACCTTTATGTAGCTGGTGCTGCCCTCTAGTGGAGGCCCAGCATGGCACCACGGGCCTGCTGGAGGCACTTGCCTCAGTTGGTAGCAGGAGTGCAGGGTTGCACTGAAAGTCTGTCTCAGTCAACCCAAAACTTATGAAAGCCCTGTGTTGTTTGCTTCCTCCTGTGAAAGAGCAGTTGGTCCATTTGCAGGAAGAGGTTGCAGAGGAAGGGAGGTCTCTGCAGGTGGAACAAGGGGAAGGCCATGTATATGGGCTCCCTCCCTTCCTTCTTGCTCACCTTCCCAGAAATCCTCTCTGACTCTCAGGATGAGTGTTCTCTGCATTTCTTAGGAAATCCAGGTATTTATTTTTAAATAAAAGCTTTATTGAAATGTAATTCATGTACCATATAGCTCACCCATTTCAAGTATAAAACTCAATGGTTTTTAGTATACTATACCCATCACCACTAACAATTTCAAAATGTTATCACCCCAAAAAGAAACCCTTTACCCATGAGTATCCTTCACTTCTCATGCCTTGCTGCAATGGGCATAGCTGATCACTGGTCGTTTTCTGCCTCCAAGGATTTGCGTACTCAGGAATTCGTATGTAAATAGGGATTAATTATACTAATGTAGTCTCTTGTGATTGGCTCCCTCACTTAGCATGTTTCCAAGTATCTACATATTATGGTATGCATCAGTACTTATTTGGTTTTTATCACCAAGTAATATTCTATTGCATAGGTATAGCTTATTTGTCCATTTTCCATTGATTGACCTCAGATGTCTTTTTGGCTTTAACATTATCGGCAATGCTAGCTGTGCTCAGTTCAGGTCCAGGCTCTTGACCCTCTATTCCTACCTAATGCAGGGAGGCAGGTATATTTCTCCTATCACAATGACAAAAGATGCTGAGGTAAAATGACATCCAGTGTCATATTAATAAGTGGCAGAGCTGGGGTTCCCAATGCACCCCACTTCACCTTACTCCTTCTTCCCGGTACTCTTACCTCCTTTCAGTTGGCAATAAGGCTGGAAAAGGAAGAATCTAGTCACCCAGTGATCATTCACTCTATGATGCGTAACTGACGCCTTGAATACAGCAAGCACCTGTCAGGTACTGCCAGGTGGGACCCAGACGCTGCCTCCCAGAGTTTGCTACTGTGGAAAGCAAGCTGATGTTGGCCGTCCTGAAGGGTATGACCAACTGCTGGAGATATCATGCTACTGGAGAGTCCAACAAAGAACTTCTAGAGATGGCATTTTGAGCAGGACCAGATTGGGTACACTTCCTAAGCAAAGACAACTGACTGCCCACACAGGGGAATCAATGTGCACACAGATCCAGAGACCAGGATCCTTGGTCCACAGGACTAGCTGTGTTCCCTGGGGCCGGGAGGGGACATGGGGAGATTGGAATCACATTGCAGAGAACCTAGAAGGTCAGGAATTCATCTTGTAAGCCTTCGGATGTTTCTGTGCAGGGTAACAAGGTCAAAGCCATGACCTAGAACTCTGATGTCCATTCTCAAACTCAGGTTCTTTTCAGAAACCCGGGAGAAAAAAGAGCTGTGCTCTTCTGTATTCCTATGTCCCAGCACCCAGGATAGCATCTGTAAGTGCTCAGTGAACAGTTGTTGGATGGATGGATAATGGATGATGGATGGATGGGTGATAGATGGATGGATGATGGATGGGTGATGGATGGATGAATCTGTCAGCTGAACCTCTCTCTTCCTTTCCCCCTCCTGTTCTCTTTTCCCAGCTTCCCTCTTGGCCAGGTAGAATATAACTGGTATGTTTTAGACTGTCCCACCTTGCCCTCCTCCAGTCAGTCTCCTGGCCCCTTCTGTACCTTTCCACCACTGGTCTTGACTAATAAAGAGGCATTACCTCCACCGAGTGCTAGGCAGCACTTACTTTCCCTTCTCACAGTCGCCCTCAGGGACAGAAATGATCAAGTCCCTTTGCAGGTGAGGAAACTGTGACTCTGGTTACAGGACTTTCACAGATGCTGGTGACAGACCTGACACTCATCCTAGGACCAGCAAAGTCCAACTAGTGCTTGGAGCTGGACATGGAGGATGCACATTGACTGAGGTTGAAGGGTTTGGCAGGGAAGAGGAAGGCCTGAGAGCAGAGGGTTACCTCACCCCTGGGCCCCAATTCTATGTCAAACTATCACGCTACAGTGTGCAACCAGATTCCTCCACCTTTGCCCCTGCACCCACTCCCCGAGGGTGACACGTCCTCAGGAGCACACCCTACTCACATGTATACACAGCTCACACAAATCCAAACAGTAGTTGCTTTAACTATAGAGGCTTTATTATTGTACAAAATTGTTTCCTAAAGGATTTTTAAATAAAATACCTGAAGTCAATAAATACACCTCTTCCTGAGGAAGAAATGTCCCAGGGAGGGTTCTTTTAAAATCCTTCTGGCCATCTGGTCCCCTGGTTCCCAAATCCTTTGGGGGTAACCTGACTGTCTAGCACTGTTTTTAAAACTTTCCAGAGCATTACTTCCAAAAACCACCTTTGACTCCGAGTTCTGCCATGTTACACATGGGAAAAGTGATGCTCAGACCTGACAGGGGTCAGACCAAGGTCATCCAGCATTATTGGGAGAGAGGGGCTGAGGCCCAGGGACCTCTGTCTGCTCCTTTTTCCTCCAAAGCTCATGGAGTTCTCTAACCAAGATATGTGTGTGAGGGAGCAGGGGCTGCTGTTTCTCCTGCCTCTAACAGTCAGGTGGAATGACTGGAGCCGTAATGACCTCACATTTAACCTGGAAATTCACCTGGTGACAGAGATCCTGGCACACATGGGCTTTGGTGACATATCTCCCCTTCCACATCACTCCCTCACAGTGAGCTCTGTACAGGAGTAACTTCCTACCCACAGATATGTAGGAGCCTTTGCTTTGGATCACGATGAACTCAGGCCTCTTGGCATCTCTTCTTACAGATCAGAAGTCCTAGATGGCACTTAAATATCTTTTTTGTTTTTTTAAGGAAAAATAATGGCTGCTTAATACAAGTTGCCTGGGTAGGCAAAGTTTTTGTGGACACCGAGTCCTCAAAGGAGAGGAAAGATCCGACCAAGCACCCCCAGGGTTGGAGAGCGAGGTTTCTGAGCTAGGTGGTTGCTGACGGGGTTGCTTTCTTTGCGTGGCACTCCCGGTACACCAGGAAAGGATGGGCGAATGTCAAGAGAATGGCAAGCAACAGCCACATGTTCACCTGGGGAGACAGGAAAGAGAGAGGGCCAATCCAGCAACTGAGAAAGTGTGAGCCACACTCAGCACCAACAGGCGCCAGAGTCCTACTTAGTCTAATGTCTACTTTCTACCCAGATACCAGGGTGTCCTGAAGGACTTCCTGTTATTTTTATTCTACCCATCAGGGTGAAGAAAGAATATTATGCCCTTTAGATGGTGTCTCACATAGCCCAGGCTACCTTGATATTTTAACCCATCTCCTGAATACTGGAATTACAGGCCTGCATCACCACAACTGGTTTATGTAGTGCTGGAGATCAAACCCAGGGTATTGCACAGACTAGGCAAACACTCTATCAACAAGCCATACTCCAGCCCCTATGAGGGCCAGTTCACAAGTAGGGAAATGGTGACTTAGAGAACCACCAGGTCACATGAGACGTCGGGGAGCCACCTGCCAGACTACACATCGGAGTTAGGTCACTTGATTTTGCAATTGACATTTTCCTCCATTTTTAAGTTTAGTCGCATTTCTCTTAGCAACAAATTTAAACTCTTGCTTTGCACTTTCATCTTTAAAAAATTTTTTATTACATTTGTGTGCATTTGTGTGTGTGTGTGTGTGTGTGTGTGTGTGTATGTACACACGAGCATCATAGAGCATGTGTGGAGGTCAGAGGACAACTTGTGGCAGTTTGGTCTCTCCTACCACCATGTGGGGATTGAACTCAAGTTGCTAGGCTTGCACCCTTAGCCACTGAGCCATCGCCCCCACCTTGATGGATGTTTTTTTGTTTTTGTTTAACAATTTTTTAAATTTATTATTTTTATTTTACGTGTATGCGTGTATTGCCTGCACGTAGGTCAGTGCACCCCTGTGGTGCAATGCCTGCGAAGGTCAGAAGAGGCTGTCACATCCCCTGGGACTGGAGTTACAGACAGTCATTAGCTGCCATGTAGGTGCTGGGATTCAAACCTGGGTCTTCTGCAAGAACAACCAGTGGTCTTAACCACTGAGCCATCTCTCTAGCCCAATGGATCGTTTTTAAATGAGGCAACCAGAGGTGTCAGTTCAGAACACTGACTTCCAACTACAGAGATTTCTGTTCCTGAGACATGATTTTTTGAGTTTGTAACTCATGTAAACTCTCTGAGCCTCAGTTTCCTCAAAAAGCTGGAGAGCCCTGGTTACCTCCTAGGCCTGAGCTGTAAGCATTCCCCAGAATGCTTTCTAGGGAAGAGAGTACAGAGCTCCTGCCCTGGGGCAACTTTAGGAGGCACTATAGCCCTGAGGAAGAGGCCAGGATTGGCCTGCAAGCACAGAAAACAGGAAATAACCCTTTTGCTTGAAATATGTGAGGATTTTGATTCCTATTGCAGAATAACATACATTTATTTCCATACCCACAAACAACTATTTTTCTCCAAATTTCTGAATCCCACATTTTCTCTGGGAAGCAATTCCATGTTAATTCTGTGACTTTAGGAACCCCCAGCTAAGCCAGGTTGCTCCCTGTGACCCTAGTTTGAGAAACAAAGCCCAGAACGTTTCTGTGTAGAGCAAGCACTATAGAGGCCTGGTCTGGAGCACATCCAAGCTTCCTGAGCAGCTTAGGGCGCCCCCTGCTGGCCTGTGCTGCGAGCCCTGCCTGGGTATCCTTTCTAAACAAGGGCCAGCACACAGGCTGGCCCAGAGCAGGCCCTGCTTGGGACTCACCTGCAAAGGGTCATTGTGGAGCGGGCCCTTGATGAGGATGAACATGGGGAACTGCAGCAGAGACACAATGGCTGACAAAGCCATCACCAGCCCAAAGAGCTTTCCGAAGTGCGCGGAAGGAAAACTGGGGAGAAAAACAGATTCCAGTGAGCTTTGCAGACTCTCCCTCCAAGGAGGGGTCTGGCCTCTGTGGACCGCCCTCAGCCACATTCCCTCATCTCCCTATCCTGGGCCTGCCCTTCACCCACCCACACAGCCCTTCCTCTGCTCAGGCTTTCCAAACACGACACAGAGAAGGCATTGTGCTGGGTCCTGGGAAAACAGAAGGGACCTGGACACTGGCTGTACCTGGGAAGGTCTTAAGGGAAAGACAGATGTACGTGCACTGTCAAAGGAAGTGGGAGTACAGTTCCAGGCACAAAGATCTGTTAACACTTTCCAACTCTTCTCTGGGAAAGTTGGAACAGAAGTGGGCACTGGGGGGTGAATAAGAGTTCCCCAGGTAGACACAGAGACCCGGGGCACAATGGACACAAAGGCTCCATCCTGGCCACCATCCTCCATCTCCAGCCAGCGCCCTGTCTACATGTGCCCTCACCTGACCACTCCAGGCCTATCTCACCCCACAATTACCTCCAGTCTACTTCCCTTCCCCCCAATCCCATTTACGCCAGTGTGAGGAAGGCAGCGTTGCACCCGTAGAGGAAGGAGCGGCTGACAACTTGCAGGATGAAAGTAACATACTGGAGCTGGAGGATACGGACCGAGGCACACAGGGTGAAGCCCAGGCACAGCAGAGACGTCAGGGCCAGTGAAGGCACCACCGAGCAGACAGCTGCAGCCGAGGAAGAGGAGCCTAGGGGGAAGGGAAGAGGACAGGCTGCCTGGAGTTGAGCCCAAGGGAGATCAGGAAAAGCCCAGAGAGGGCAGACCTGATAGAGCAGAACCATGTGGGCGCAGGTCGCGGGTCAGAATGCTGACTTCTCAATGCTAATACTCCCCTCCTACGTGTCATTCAAACGTGTCCACTCCTCCCAGTCCCCAGCTCCTGAACTCACTCACAGATGATTACAGTGGCCTCTGAACAGGCTCTACACCTACTCTTACCCCTGCAACCTGAAGACAGGCATTGTGTGTGTGTGTGTGTGTGTGTGTGTGTGTGTATAGAGCAAAAGGCCAGAAACAACCAAAACATCCACCAACAGAGGAACATAGTGTCAAGTACGCACCAACCACATAAATGGAGAACTAGACAGTAGTTAAAAAGGGCAAGGGGAGTTCTTACTATAAATTAACCTCGGAATAGAGCTACATAGAGAAGACACCACACAACTGTGTGCACAGTGTGCTGTCTTTTATCTAAGAAACATACATTTATGTCATGATGACTGTTTTAAAGAAAAACAATAAAAACAGCTAGTTACAGAGAAATACAAAGGTGAACAAAATCAGAAAAGAAACTAAGCTTTGAATATTTGCTTCCCAGCTTTAGCTTTGAGGAAATGTAAATATTTAATGCACAAAATTGTGTGTGTGTGTGTGTGTGTGTGTGTGTTTTACACAGGGTCTCTCTGTAGCCACAGCTGGCCTAGAACTCACTGTGTAGACCAGGCTGGCTTCAATCTCAAAGATCTGCCTGCCTCTGCTGGGATTAAAGGTGTGCATTACCACATCTGGCTGCAAATTTTATTTTTTAATAAAATTAAATTAAAATGGGAAGAAAGCAAATAAAATAATCCTAAAATATCAGAAACAAAATGTGATTGACAAACAGCTCTGTGTTAAGTTGGATTTGTATGTGTATGTGTGTATATGTATGCATGTATGTATGTGTGTGTGCACATAGGTCACTGAAGAAAAGAAAGGGGTGTTCTCAGAGATAAGGACTGAGAAGGGGTGACATGAAAGCAAAAAGGGGCCTATTTGGGGAGTGGAAGGTACTAGCAGGAGGGATGCAGGGGCTAGGAGAAGGCAGTTGGGGAATGAGAACAATATATAATGAATATGAAAATGCCATAGTGAACCCCACTTTACATTAACTTTAAAAATTAATTTTAAAACAGAAAACAAAAGAGAAAGAGAGAAAAGAAAGAGAGGACTCTAGGACCCAGCTTGCAGTATTTAAATACCATCTTCCATTACAGAAACCCAAGACTAGTTGGAGAAATAGTCAATTTCAAGTTTGGGGCAGGAAGTATACCTGGTAAAACAGATTGAGCACCTCATTATGCTAGGTAGAAGGTAAGGTCGCTGTCTAAAGCTAATGGGTCATGTTTAGGGAGCCATGTATTAGACAGGGAAAGATGCCAATCAAAGATGTAAGCATCAAGACTGTGAGGGGAAGGTGCTTGTCAGAACCCACATGGTAGGAGAGAAGTGACCCCCCCCAAAGTTGCCCTCTGACCTTCACATGTGTGCTCAGGCATGTGCCACTCCACATACAAAATAAGTAAACATAATAAAAAATGCTTTTAAAAAAAGAAGGGGGCTAGAGAGATGGCTCATCGGTTAAGAGCACTGGCTGCTCCTGCAGAGGACCCAGGGTTAATTTCCACCACCCACATGGCAGCTAACAACCACCCATAACTCCAGTTCCAGGGGATCTGACACTCTCTTCTGACCTCCATGGGCATTGCAGGACACAGGTGCACTTACACATGCAGGCAATACACCCATACACATAAAAAAATGACACCATTTGTATCAAACTGGATTCTTTTTTTTTTTTTTTCCCTTCTTTTTGAGACAAGAGTCTCACTATGTAGCGCTGGCTGCCAGGAACTCGCTTCATAGACCAGGCTGGCCTGAATCTCACAGAGATCTGCCTGCCTCTGCCTTGCAAGTGCTGGGATTAAAGGCGTGCGCCACCTCCCCGGGCTCTAGGTGTATTCCTAAAACACAGTAATTCTACTCCATTTCCTGTGGTGCTAAAGCACCAACTCATCCTGAAGCCAGTAAAGCAGTAGAGGAGGAAGGCAGGCACTTACTTCAGGTAAAGAAACAGTAAGGGGAAAAAAACATTTCTTTCTAGAGGAATTGTAGCTGCTAAAAGCTGAAGAAAAGAATGGAAATAGTAAATCATTTCACAGCCCTAATCAAATCACGGTTCTCAAATGGATCACCAGCGCCTGCAGATATCATTAGGTGCAGGGGCTGATGGGAAGCTTGTAAAGGGCGGATCAGCCTGACGAGGTCTGAAGCAGTGGATCCATCTTAACGTCTAAAGAGCAGAGACAGCAGACAATGAGGCCTGTAGAGCGACCAGAGGAAGGCCACAGCTCCAGCTACTCTTGCCAAACAACAAAAAAAATTAAATTGAGTCTCCTCCAGCTTTGAAGCTGCCTGTTTACAGGAAATACCCAATCAAATTACAAAATAATACCTGAAGGATGCCAAGTCCAAAATGGAACTCTGACAGAAAAAATAACTCTCTTCAACAAATAAACAAGAAGGGGAGGGGTGCTGATATAAATTTTAAAAGACGGGGGTTAGGGCTGGGTATGGAGCTAGCTCAGTGAACATAGCTCAATGGTAAAGTGTTTGCCTAGAATATATGAGGCACTGGGTTCCATTCCCAGTACCACAGAAAGAAGAGGTGGGGGGGGGAAAGTCTGGGGCTGGAGAGATGGCTCAGCAGTTAAGAGCACTGACTGCTCTTACAGAGGACCCGGGTTTGATTCCCAGCACCCACATGGCTGCTACAAACTGTCCTTAACTCCAGTTCCAGGGGAATCTGAAGCCCTCTTCTGACCTCCACAGCATTGCACAACATGGGTACACTCATATCCAGGCAATACACTCATACACATAAAATAATAAATAAAATATTTTTTTAAAAAAGTCTGATAGCACAGTGGTACATACCTGTAATCCCAGCACTTGGGGTGAAGGCAGGAGGATCAGAAGTTCAAAACCATCCTCAGTTACATAGTGAGTTCAAGGCAAACCTTGGCTGTGTAGTGAGTTTGGGCTGGCCTAGGCTACATGAGACTGTCTGTAATTAATTCATTAATATCTTAAAATAAAATTAAAATAAAAAACAAAAAGACACATCAATTGAACTTTGTGGGGACTTTGTACTTTGAACTTTGTGTAGACAGAAATTGAACACACCAAGCATGAAGCAAGGCATTGGAGCCTGCGTTCCAATATGTATCGCTCAGTGTAGGCTAGCCTAATCATGCTCAGAAGACTTTACATTAGGCTATGGCTGAGCAAAACCACCTGACAGAGCCAGGTGTGATGATGCATCCCTTTAGTCCCAGCACTAGGGAGGTAGAGACAAGTGGATCTCTGTGAGTTCAAGGCCAGCCTGGTCTACATAGTAAGTTCCAGGCCAGCTTTGCTACAGGAAGACCCTGTCTCAAAAAGACCAAAACAAAACAAAACAAACAAACAAAAAGCCACCTGGCAGAAAGCCTACTACATAATAAAGTGCTGAATATCTCACATAACTTATGGGTAATAAAAGTGGGAAAATAGAATGGCTGTGTGGGTGTGCCTTTGCCTCAGAAAACAGCACTTGTCCGTGAGAGACCATCTGTACTCCATGGATTGTGACTGCCTTTCTCTACCCTCTGGAACAGCTTGGGAAGACACATATATCCATCTCATCCATTGTTAGTCAGGATGAGTCTGGTACCATGGCTGACACACGCCTGTGACTAAGGGTTGAATAGGTGGATGAACAAGTGCAGGGAAAAAGGTTAAAAGCAGACAGGATGACTGTGGAAGCCAATGATCTCCTCTTGGCTCTTTACTCCTTACTCACCTGTCTTTTGAGCTTCTTTCTGGTACTTCTGTTTAAGGCGGTCCATGAGCAGGCCATTCCAAGGGGCGCATAGCACCCCAAAGAACTGGGTGATGGCAAAGGCATTTGTGTAGGTACTGACTACAGAAAGGGGTTGAGTGAGAAGAAAGTTCCAGGCTTGCTTTACAGGTGAGAACATTCCCACCCTGCCCGTCTCCTCTCCATCCCTCCTCCCCACCCTGCAGCATATAGTTTTGCTGGCAAGGTGCTCATTCCTGGACTCCTCAAGGCCCTAAGCCCCAATCTAGGCCCCACAGTAGGCTGCCTCCCAGCCCACCACATACCTTGCATACTGTCCCCACCAGCCAAGTTGGTCAGTAGAGAGTTAAGAGTGCCAATGAAGAGGTAATGCCACAGCTGCATCACAGACAACCACACCAAGTGCAAGGCAAAGCACCGAGAGAGTACACAGCTCCGGAAAGACCGCTGTTCCTGCTCCTGCTGCCCTGGTCCCTGGCTCTCTGAGGCAGAAAGGAAGAAGCGGGCATAAATGACAGGGACAGTGGCGGGGCAGGATGGGCTGGAGTGGCCCTCCCAGGCCAGTCTCAGGTCCAACTTTACCTTCCATTGTTGTCATCATAACTCATCCAGTGTGCTCTGTGAGCCGAGTAAACTCCCCCACCCTCCACCATGCTTTATCATCCAGGTCCTTGCACCTTGGAGGGCTCTCCTCCTGTTCTGCGTCCTGAAATCAAATCTGTTCCTCACAGCCTGCTCAATGCCACTTCTTGCAATAGTGCCTTCCTGATCTTTTTTGGCCCAGATGGTGAAACAAAAGACAAAGGAGGACATTAGGGATGAAGTGAGGATTTGAGATGGACAGCTATTGTCCTGTGTCCCCTCCCTTTCTTTCGGTCCCAGAATTCCTCGTGTCTTGGGTATATTCCCTTGCCGTGGTCTCCCTGGTCCAGTTTAGACCATGAACTAAATGTTTTGTTTCTCATCCAACTGACCAATTAATTCATTCTCCCTAAGCAGACAGACTGTCCAAAACATTAGGAGCCTGGGATACGCAGAGGCAGCCTGGCCCACTCCTCTGGAACCTGCCAAGTTCATTTTCCCTCATCATTGTGTCATTGTATGAGCTTCCCAGAGTCCTAGTTCTCTTTTTATTTTTTGAGATCAGATCTCATGTATCCCAGACTGGCCTTGAACTGTGTATCTAAAGATGACACTGAAGATTTACAGGCATGTGCCACCATGCCCGGAGATATGCATGACTGAAACCAGGACTTCAAACATACTAGGCAAGCACTCTATCAACTGAGCTACATCCCTAACCCCTACTCTTTCTTTTTCTTAAAAAAAAATAAATTTTATTGTGTATATTTAAGGCATACAACATGCCTTCATTGGGTACATATAGATAGTAAAATGGTTACTATAGTGAAGCAAATTAGCATATCCATCACCTCACATTGTGGCCCATTTTGTGTGTGTGTGTGTGTGTGTGTGTGTGTGTGCCAAGAACAGCTAAAAATCTGCTCATGTAGCAAAAAAATCTCAAATACAGTGTAATTTTATTAACTGGGTGCTGAGGTTCTGCCTAAGATGAGGAGACTGGTTCCTCCTTCCCAGCTGCTATTTTCTGTCCTCTGACCTGTCTCTCCACTCCTTCCCTCTGCCTCCTATTTTTATTTCTACCATAGCCAACAACGGTTTATAAATTTGCAACCAAAGACCCAGAGCACATAGAGGAGAGTAAGGAAGCAGTGGACTGAAAGAAGGCAGATTCAGGAGACCTACAGAAATGGGGACCCATAAGGCCAGCCCTGATGGCCCTGGCATCCCAGGAGACTGCAGGACCAGAGGATGGGGTCAAAATAATGGAAGTGGACTTCAGAGCAGGGAGAATAGAGAGATGGGATAAGAAAGAGAAATGGAAAGGACACAAAGGTCCTGCCCTCTCAGAACCCTCTATAAAGTGAGGGGGCTTCCATAAGTTTAACTGGTCAAGAATATAAAATCCCTAGTCTATCTGTTAGAGGACCCACCTTTCCAATCTCATTGGTCAATCACCTGGTGATAGAACCACCCTTAGGAAGGCAGGTTCGCCTTGTTATACTAAATAGATAGGCAGAATACCTGGTGCGTTAATGAGGTAGCAAATTTTTCCTGCCTGGAATCCCACCTTGTAACAGAACCCCCGCAGAACTGCTGACCAGCCATGTAGGTCTCTTTAAGTCTGCCCACTTTCTGCCATTTGGGTCCATTCTTCAATTCTTTTATGAATGAGATTAATAGGGGACCTTCTTTCTCCCCATTTCAGTATAGGCCCAAACTATGGATATATGGTATCTTACTTTAAGAGACAACATGACCTACAGTAACAGTATGCGAAGGTGCTTTGCAGACAATGATAGACTGGCACCATCCTTTGAAATATTCTGGGAAAAAAAAATCATTTTGTGCCCTTTGTATGTTCAGAATGTAGCATTATCAGAAACCCTTAAAAAAATAAAATTTAATTTAAAAAACAGTAAGAGGGCTAAAACATGCTTAAGGACCCTTCTCTGCCTGGCCTGGCTGGTTCTGAGCCCCTGGGGAGACTTCCTGGCATAAAGAGTGGATGAGAAGCCAGCTGAGCCATGGGACAGGTTCTTCAGGGAACCTGGGTTAACCAGCAGGGCTCACCTTCCTTTGATGTAAGGAATTCCTTTGACTGCAGCTCCTTGATTTCAGGCTCAGCTGTTTTCTTCTTTTCCTTCCTGTTGCCAAACCTAGAGCACAAGCTATAGAAACAGAAGCCCTGGCAGTCAGGCTAAGGATCAGACCAGAGGGAGCTGTGTAGAAGGCCTTTGATACACTGCACAGGGAACCACCTTTTAACAACCCAGTGGCCAGGTGGCAGCTCAGGCCAGTTAAATCAGAATATCTACAGACTAAGAGCCAGGCTTCCACTTGTCTTATTTTTTTATAATGATCTCCAATTGATTCTGAAGGCAGACAAGTTTGGGGTACCCTGAATGCCTAGAAGAGGAGGATGAGCCTCGGTAGGTATTCCAGCTCTGCCTCTTCCTCACTACAGAAACATGGCTCCAGCTTACCTCTGAGTCTCATTTTTCCAGTTGGGGAAAACAATGGCAAGGCTATCAGTGAGAAAAGTGACAGTGGGACTGAAATCAGGGAGCACATTGGGTCTGACAAGCAGCAAGTGAGCAGCAAATGATTGCACTCCCCCCACTCCCCGGAGCTGACAGCCAAAGTGATCGCACCACTCCACCTCCTCTGTCTCCATCCTTGGCAATGGGACTTTGCACCTCTGCCTATTTCTCACCCTCATCTAAGCTACATGTGTGAACCGCTTCAGCCAAGAGAATGTAGCACAGGAGATGCACCAATTCCAACTCTAAGCCTCCGGGAACCTGGTGTGTTTCTGCACCCTCTCAGAACCCTGGAACTAACGTAAGCAAGGCCATGCTAGCCTGCTGGAGGATAAGCATGGAACCCAGACATCGCTGTCACTCCAAATCCCATGTGAGGCCATCCCAGGCAAGCCAACTCCCTGCTAACACATCAGATGACCAGAGGCATGAGGATCATCCAAGTCTGGTTCTGATGTGAGAAATAAATGTATGTCCTAGACCACTGAAACTTGGACTTGCTTGTTACACAGGAATAGCTCACTGATGCACTCTCCTATAACAGGTCTACTCTTCTTTGCATCCAGGTACATGTCATCCCAATACAGATAGATGAATATGACTCCAAGTAAAATTAGGCAGTCACAGATCAGATGGGGCTTTGGTCAACCATACTTACCCATAGCTGTAGTTGGGAGGCAGTGGGTAGGGGATATGCCCCTGGGGCATCAGTAGTAAAGTACGCCCAATATGCCAAATATTACAGACAGACAGGAAGAGGAAGGAAGCCCTGAGGCTGATGCCCTGTTCATAAAGAAGCTGCAGAAAAAAGAGAAACATCAGTGTAAAGCCCAGACTTGGAGCTACAGAGATGGCTCACTGGTTAAGAGCACTGGCTGCTCTCACAGAGGACCTGGGTTCAATCCCCAACACCCACATAGTGGCTAACAGCCATCTTTAACTCCAGTTCCAGGGGATCTGACACCCTCTTCTGACCTCCACAGGCATTGCATGGCATGGTATACTTAAATACATGCAGGCAATATACTCATAATACATAAAAATAATAAATATTTAAAAGATACTTGTATGCACTGGGCGTGGTGGCCCATGCCTTTAATCCCAGCACTTGGGAGGCAGAAGTAGACAGATCTTTGTGAGTTCGAGGCCAGCCTGGTCTACATAGCAAGTTCCAGACCAGCTGGGGTTACAGGAAGACCCTGTCTCAAAAAGACAAAAAAAAAAAACACTTGTATGCATAAAATAAAAATAATCTTAAAAGAAAACCATGCTCATAGGAATATTACAGACTGCAGCCCAAAGAGGGAAGTAACCAAAGTGTCTATAAATGGAAAATGAACAAAATGGGACTTATCCATCCAATGGAATATTATTTAGCCTTTAGAAAGAAAATCCAGGTACACGTCATCCCAATACAGATGAACATGACACCAAGTGAAATTAACCAGTCACAAAAAGACAAATTCTGTAACATTCTACTTACAGGAGCTTCCTAGGACAGTCAAATTCCTAGAGAGTAGAGTGGCAGTTGCCACTGACTGGATAGGGGTGGGAGGAAGGAGCAACTTGCATTTAATGGGTATAGGGTTCCAATTTTTTTAAATATTTCTTATTATTTTTATTTTATGTGTATGAATGCATTGCCTGCATGCATGTGAGTGCACCCATGTCGTGCAATGCCGCGGAGGTCAGAAGAGGGCTTCAGATTCCCCTGGAACTGGATTTAAGGACGGTTTGTAGCCACCATATGGGTGCTGGGAATCAAACCTGGGTCCTCTGCAAGAGCAGCCAGTGCTGTTTAAAAATATTTTCATTTTGTGTCTATGAGTGTTTTGCCTACATGTATATGAGTGCACCTGTGTCATGCAATGCCCAAGTAGGTCAGAAGAGGGCCTCAGATTCCCCTGAAACTAGAGGCTTACGAATGGTTGTTAGGCACCATGTGGGTGCTGGGAACTGAACTCAGGTCCTCTGCAAGTGTGGTCAGTGCTCTTAACCACTGAGCCATTTCTCCAGCCCGCAAGGTTCCAATTTTATAAGGAGATAGGTGATGGTGCTCACTGCACAACAGCTTGAATTCACTTAATGCTACTGAAGTATGCACACATGCCTTTGATCCCAGCATTCAGGAGGCAGAAACAGGTGGCTCTCTGTAAGTTCAAGACCAACCTGGTCTACATAGGGAGCTCCAAGCTGGCTGGGGCTACAGGGAGACCCTGACTCAAAAAGAGCAAAAACAAATTAAATTTTATTTACTTTTATTTTCTGTGTATGAGTGTCTTGCCTGCATGTAAGTTCACCAATGCATGCAGAGGCCAGAAGAGGGTGTCAGATACCCTGGAACTGGAATTACAGATGGTTGTTAGCCACCATGTGGGTGCTGAGAATCAAACCTGGCTCCTGTGGGAAAGCAGCACATGCTCTTAACCACTGAGTCATCATCTCTCCAGCCCCAATAAATATATTTTAAGTGATTATGATAGTAAATTTTTTGCTAGATGTCTTTTAGCACATGTAGAAAAGTGAAGGAGGAAGGGGCTGGAAGCCACATTTCCTTTCAGCACAGACTCTTGCCTGTCCTAAGCTATATAAGGACACCTGGTCTCCGTGTGCCCTCCCCCAGGGCCCAGCCAGCAGCAGGGATGCCATCCTGTCACACGGACCCACAGCTCTGTGGAACCTCATGTGACTCTCCAAGATCTTCTATCCTAATGCTTTTTCCTTCCCAGTAGCAAGACGGCTTTCTGTTCACATTTTCACATAGGAGTTTAGCTTACAAAGCAGCTGCAGTCATCCTCCCCTGTGTTCTTCTAAGTGGCTGACATAACATGAAAGGGAACCTCTAAATTAATCAACTTCCGGGCTGGAAACCACTAATCTAGACCAACTTCTTCCTTCACAAAGCGTGACTCTGAGATCTGGAGAGGAACAATAACAGGTGCTCATGGTCGGGAAGCAGTCAGTCAGACTAAACCAAAAATCCCAGCTCCTGTTCCAGCCTTTCCCTTCCACCTCTGGAGAAAGATGAGAGGAAGATGTGCGTCCAGGGGAAGGAGAGAGAAACTGGAAAATGGCTCCTGCAGGACCAAATCTAGAGTGTCCCAGGGGTTCAGACCCTGTGCCTAAGGTGCTCGTCCAATGGAAGTTCACTAGCCTATGGGTGGCCTAACAAAAGCCCAGAAGGAATCCCAGGTTCAGATCCACTTCCTTTCACTAATGTAACAGCCATTTTGTCCTCCACTTTGTTGCCTCATAATCATGAGGTATGGTTGCTACAATTCCAGCCATTACACCTTCCCACTGCAACAAAGAGGAAGAGTAAAAAGAGACAAGGAAGAAGGCTTTCTGTTGTTGTTGAGACAGAGTCTCATGTAGTCAAGCTGGCCCCAAGCTCACTGTGTACCGGAGGATGACCTTGAACTTCTGATCCTCCTGCTTCCACCTCCCTAGTGCTAGGTCTCTAGGCATACATCACCATGTGTGCCATGCTAGGAGTTGATCTCAGGACTTCATGGATGCTAGGCAGGCACTCACTAACTGAGCTACGTCCCCAGTCTGAAAGCTCTCTTTGTCCTCTGTTCTCGCCTTCCTTCAGGGAGGAAATGTCCTCTGAAGTTCTATACCATACACTCCCTTTATCTCATTCCCAAAGACAAGAGTTTGCCATGGTTCGCTTAGACCAATCAGACTTCATTCTGTGGGCTGGGCAGGTCACTGGCCAGATAAAACTGTCAGCAATGACTTAAACACTAAAATCATTAACAAAGCCAGGTACTTCGATACATGCTTAAAATCTTGATGCTTGGCCAGGTGTGGTGGCGCACGCTTGTAGTCCCAGCACTTGGGAGGCAAAGGCAGGCGGATCTCTGTGAGTTCAAGGCCAGCCTGGTCTACATAGTAAGTTCCAGGACAGCTGGGGCTACAGGGAGACCCTGCTTCAAAAAGACCGAAAAAAAAACTTGATGCTTGAGGGCTAAGGCAGAGTTTGAGGCCAGCCTGCCCTACACAGTGAGACTCCATCTCAAAAATTAATTAAAGCAAGGTGTGGTAGCACATATCTGCAACCCCAGCACTAGGAAGACTGAGGAGGGAGGATCATGAGTTTGGACCAGCCTGAACTACACTGTGAGTTTCAAGCCAGCTGGAACTACAGAATGAGGCCCTGTCAAACAACAATAATAATTTTTTAATAATAATTAATTTAATTAAACAAAAACAAAACCATTAGCAGACTGGGTGTTGATAGGCTGCTAACAGCCCTGGTAGCAGCTTGCTCCCTTGCTATTCATCACCACCACAGGGCTGAAAAGGCCCCTGTGTGGTCCCTGCCACCTCGTTTTCCTTCCTAATTACTTTTTATTGCTTTGATAAAAGTCTGATAAAAACCAAGTTGGGGAAGAGAGGGTTTATTTCATCTTACTCTTCCAAGTGACAGTCCATCACTAAGGGAAGTCAAGGCAGGAACTTAAGCAGGGCAGGAACCTGAAGGCAGGAACTGAAGCATGGACCACAGAGGAGCACTGCTTACTGGTTTGTTCCTCTGGCCTGTGCTCGTCCTGTTTTCTTATACAACCAAGGACTACCTGCCCAGAGGTAGAACCATCTGCCTAACAGGCCAATCTGGTAGAGGAAATTCCCCAACTGAGAAGGGGACAACTGAAGCTATCTAGCACATTATCCAAATCAGAAGCTCTCATCAGGAAATGCCCCCTTCAAAAGGGTTCCTGGTCTCTGCCCAGCCCTGGCCCAAATACACTGTACCCACATCTTCCTTCTTTACCACAGAGTCTAGGTTAAATGTGAAGAAGGGGCTTAGTTATTACAAGCTCAGCTCAAGAATCAGACAGGCCTAAGTTCAGGTTAAAATTTCAGTTACCAGCATGCATTGATGTCTCTAAGACTCAAATGTATCACCGGGAAACTGGAGCTTAAATACTCAAAGGCTGGCAGAAGTCATGAGGGTTCACAGGACAGACACCTAGAATAGATAAAGGCTCAAGTGCTCAATAAATGTTGGCCTATGGTATTACATATGTACGTGTGTTTGTGTGTGTGGAAGTGTGTGCATGTATGTGTGCGTGTGTGGAGATCAAAGGACAGCTTCAAACATCATTCCTCTGGGGCTGTCTATCTTCGTTTTTGAGACAGGGTTTCTCATTGACCTGGGCTGCCCATCAAGCCCCAGAGATTTGTCTGTCTCTACCACTTCAGCACTGGGGTTACAAACATGCACCAGGACACCCAGCTTTTTCACATGGGTTCTGGGGACCTGATTCACACCCTCCTATTTATAGAGCCAGCACTATATTGACTGAGCCACGTCCTCAGCCCCAGCTATTGGTGTTCTTACCTTAATGATAAGGAAGACAGCCGAGGAAGAGTCAAATGCTCCATTGTAGAGGGTGATGATGGTCGAACGATGTTTGCCAAAGAGATTCCCAATCTGGAGAAGACAAGCCTAGATCGTTTATTTATTCATGAAACAAATATGTCCTCAGCACCCAGCATGTGTCAGGCATGTAGAATATCCCAACACCCTTCCACCCCAATTGCTCCCAACCTGGCTTGGGCCAACCCTCCCCCAGAAGCAGACAATGGTCAAAGATGCTTCTCCCTCCACCCATGGCCCCACCTCCCCTAGGTGCCTAGTACAGTGGGGAAGGGGAGCAGGCTCATACCTGTAGGTTGGTGATGAGAAACAAGATTCCCCCAACTGTGAGCATGGGCATGGCCAGGAAGAGCAGCATGGCAGAGTCTAGAACCATCAAAGTCATGGGGTGAGGGGGGGTGATGTCAACACACACCTAACATGAAGCTCCCAAACTATACATGCTCCCCTCTCTTCCAGGAGGCCCCAGCTCCTGCCACCTCCAAACTTTTCTCACCAACACAGAACTCAGAGCCTTCATTCCAACCATCCTGCTGGCATCCCTTGAAGGCCTTATGGAACAGTCAAGACTCTCCATTCATGCCTGCAGAGGTGTCCTGAGATACTTTCTCCACACCAAATTTGGTCCTAACCGTGACCACAAGTATGTTCTACCACTACAGGAAGACGGGACTCTGGAGTCAGCCCCCAAGTCCAGCCTCGAAATCACAGCATGACCATGACCTTCAGCTGGCTTCTGATTTTGTACCTCACTCACCCCACCTGTTAAATGGAACAAGCATCTCTACCTCTCCTGCCTCATCAGAGCACTGTGAAAAAGGAATGGGGAAAAGTTTGTGGCCTTTTCCTCTATTCATGAAAAACTTTGAGTGACTCCTTTGTGCCAGACATAGAGCTTGGCATTGGAAATGCTGCACAGGCAGACACACTCCTTGCTCTCAAAAAAAAAAAGGAGTGTATTACAGGAGTGTATTACAACAGGCCTCTTAAGTGTTGGATAATCTTGGAGTGACTCATAGGTCAATGGTAGGGAAGCCCTTAATAAATTAATCTTTGCCAAACCACAGACTTCCGCTCACTTTTAGGATTTTGGCCATTATCCATGCCTATCTTATTATTTGTTAAAATGTTTTCTCTAAGGGATAGAAGTGTGGTTCCTGGGCAGAGTACCTGTGTGGGATGTGTGATAACCTCAGTTTGATCCCTATCACCTCACCCCAAAAAAGTTTTCTTTAACTTGACTCACTTTTACCCAGAAGAAGCCTATTTTTAAAAGATATTTTGTATCCCTACTATAAATAGAAACACTTGCATTGATTGTCATGAATAAAAAGTAAATGTAAAAATAAATACAAAGAAAGAAATATAATGTTGCTAAATTGTATCTGGAGGCAGTTGGGCTCAGGATGTTTAAAGTCTGATATCTTTTCATCAGTGTAAGTCCTGTTCACACCAAACCTTTCATGGAATCAGTGAGAAAGCAATAAAAAAGGAATAATTTTTGCACCCAGTGATCCAAAGCTTGTTGGTGCAGTGTATCTGTGCTCCTAAACCTCTCTTTTTTATATTTCTATTCACTTATTTGGATGTGTATGTGTACTGACATGTATGTGGAGGTCAGAGGACAACTGTGGGAGTTGGTTCTCTCTTTCCACCTTGTAGGTCCCAGGGACTGAACTCGGGTCATCAGCAAGCACCTTTATCTGCTGCACCATCTCGATCCCCCTGTCCACCAACATCCTCTTAAGTAACTATCATTCTATGCCTTAAGAAGTCCTGGAAAGAGATGATTTT
This sequence comes from Nannospalax galili, assembly GCF_000622305.1. NCBI lineage: Eukaryota > Metazoa > Chordata > Mammalia > Rodentia > Spalacidae > Nannospalax > Nannospalax galili. The sequence goes on from NW_008340932.1 coordinate 1,704,970, forward strand.
AGAGGAGTCACACTATTTACCATTCACTTTCTATCCTTATCAAATATATATCTCTCCTAATGAGCTAAAGGTTAGAGATCAGTTTCACAATAAAATCATGGTAACCTCAAAACTTTTCCCAAAACAAAGTCCTGTTTTATGAAGGAAGAGGGAAGTTTTCCTGGGCTGGCGAGATGGTTTAGTCAATACAGTGCTTGCAAGCACAATGCCCCAAATTTTATCCCCAGATCCCATGTAAAAAGCCTGGTGTGGTGACATGTGTTTATAATCCCAGTGCTGGGAAGGCAGAGACAGGAGGATCTGGGGCTTGCCGGCCAGTCAGTACAGCCTAATCAGCAAGCTCCAGCAAGCTCTGTGTAAAAGGTAAGAGACCCTGTCTCAAAACAAAAAAAGGTGAGCTAGGTATGGTGGCACAGTGCATACCTTTAGTCCTAGCACTCAAGAGGCAGGTAGGTCTCTGTAAGTTTAAGGCCAGCCTGATCTACATAGTAAGTTCCAGGCCTGCCAAGGCTATGTAGAGAGACTCTGTCTAAACAAATAAGCCAAGGTAAGCCAGTGTTTTCTGAACACGACAAGGCGGTTGCACATGTGAACCCTAAGCAGTTGTTGACAACGTGTAACACCTGCACAAGCTCCAACCAGACTAAATCCTAGCATGGAGAGGGGAGGTAGGCACAAAGTCCCATCCCTAACTATTGACAATTGATAGCTGCTGTAAGGGGGAGAGTCAGTTTTATCTAGGGGAGTGTGACTCCTGGTATGTCAGCCTGCTCCAGGGGATGGACTCACACAAGAGCATGTGGGCACACAAATCAGACTTTATGGGCTTGAAAAGGGTGGGGGGGCAGGGAGGGGGGTAGAGCTGAGAGATGGAGGAGAGGGAGTGAATGTGATCAAGAAACGTATGAAATTCTCAAAGAATTAATAAAATACTACTTGTTAAATTTTTTTTATGGGGGTTGGGGATTTAGTGTTTTGCCTCCACAGGCATGCAATGCCTGCGGAGGTCAGAAGAGGGTATTGGATCCCCTGGAACTAGAGTTACAGACAGCTGCTAACTGCCATGTCGGGTCCTGGGGACAGAACCCAGGTCCTCTACAAGAGCAGCTAGTACTATTAACTGCTGGGTCATCTCACCAGCTCCCTAAAATATTAATTTTTTTAAAAGGTGAATGCTGCATAAAGATCACCCAAGGTAGACCTCTAGCCTGTGCGTGCATGTATAAGTGCGTGCACACACAAGAAATGATGTAAATAAATAAGCAGAGGATTATTGCTCAAAATTTAAAAACATGACTCTAATAAGATCTGTTTGGACTCAAACAGTCCCTAGATTTGCTAAACAAATCTACCAGAGACACCCCTGTGACATCGGCTGGCTCCAGCACAGCTATTGCACAAAACCACAGCTGCATATTTTCATTTCTCAACCTCCAAAGTTGAGCCACCCAATCTGACCCTGGAGAGGAATGTTGGGAATCATCTCTTGGTCAGCCTAACCATTAGTCAGGGTCAAAAAATCTGCCTTCTGGGTCCACTTCCCACAAGTTTTTCTGTGGCCTCAGGTAAGTCTTCCTCCCCCACCTTAGTTTTCTCCTCTACAGAACAGTTAGGAGGAAAATAAACCAGACTGGAATTCCTGGCGTTTTACAGACAGGTGATCATTGAAGGCAAAGTTTTTTGGTACTATTGTCAATTTTGACTCTAAGTGAGGATATTGTCAAAATAATCATGCACGTTACAAAAAGCAAGAGCATTTTAACACTATAAAGATATAATCCTTTCCTCAGGAGAATAAACTCACAGATCAGCAATAACTAAGCAACTCTCAAGGATTCTTTCCAACTGTGAATCTCTGAAAAATCATGGACCCTTTGCCTTTTGCACATGCCTAGTCTATCCACTTCTGAGCTTATCTCTCCCACCCTGCTGTCAACACGCACCTGCAGAGGCGAAGGCTATGGTGAGTGTGGCACAGGTGTAGAAACATCTGAAATACAGAAGCATCTAGTTAAAAAAAGAAACCTGAGGACCAAGCAGGATTCTGCTCCCCTGACCTCCCAATGTTAGAACTTGACAACAGCTTCAGCCTGGGAACTCAAAGGGTTCAGATGCCTCTGACAGGCTCAGCCCCACTGAAAAGCCCTGACAGACTAGGGCATGGTCCTGACCCCAGAGGTAGTACGTACGATGGTTACTCTCACTTGTCAACTTGATGAGAATCATGTGGGAGATGAGCCTCTGGCTATGTCTATGAGGGATAATCCTCATTAATTGATGTAGGAGGACCCATCTTGACTGTGGGTGGGACAGGGGATGGTGAACTACAGAAAGCAAGCTGAGCATTGGCACGCATTCATGACTCTGCTTCCTGACTGTGGATGCAATGTGACCAGCTCCCCCAAGCTCCCATCACAGTGACTTCCCCATCACAATGGACTGGAACCCAGAGCTGTGAGCCAAAACAAACTCTTTCACCCTTAAGTTGCTTTTGTCAGAGTATTTTATCCTAGCCACAGAAAAATTAACAGTAAGACAATGCATTTTGCTTATCCCAGGGTCAGGGCCAGGCTGAGAAGTCTTGTCATCAGCTAAGGACAAGATGTGTGGCAGGCTCAGGAGCACAGTGGGCAGGTCCTCTTGTCCTGAGGCCACCCCCTGAGGAAAAGGGTTGGTGTCTGATCTGCAAATCAAAACCTTGAGTTCTAATTCCTCCTTGGGCAAGGCACTGCCCTACTCTGGGCTTCAGCAGCCTTTTCTGAAAATGGAAAAGATTAGAGTTACCACATACAGCTGAGATTAGCTATGAATTTGACCTAAAAGAAAAATTGTAAACTTACTTAAAACATGACGGATTTTCTGTGTGTATGTAACTGGATTGTGTGGTTCTTGAGTGTGTTTTTTTTTTTTTTTAATTCTTTTTAAGTATGTGTATATATGTGGGTGCATATGGTTATGGACATGTGGATGCAGGTGCCCAAAAAGACTAGAGGCACTGGATCCCCCTTGAGCTGGAATCACAGATAGTTATAAGCCACCTGACGTGGGTGCTGGGAATTGAATTTGGATCCTCTGGAAGAGTAGTATGTGCTCTTAACCACTGAGCCCTGTCTCCAGCCCCAAAGTGAACTTTAAAGATGACAACTTGTTGACATGGTGTTGCAATGTCAAAAGGTTGGACACACCTGATTTAGACTGACCTAGACTCCAAACTCAAAGTTCTAGAGTGCAGACTTTGGAGTGAAGCTCAGAAGCCAGGCACTTCCCCACCAAGCATGAAGCCCTGGGTTCGATTCCCAGCACCATTAAAAACAAACAATGTTTGAGTACAATAATTCCAGAATACTCTCAAGGTTATAGGGATCCCTTAGCAGTGGAGGACTTTGTAAGGCATGAAATAATAAAAAGTGGTGCCCCAAAGCAGGAGAAGAAAAAGGGGAAAGGAAGTGAGGTGGGGAAGTAAGGAAACAGGCAGCCAAAACCAAGCACATCTGACTTAGAGTCACTATTCACTCAAAGGCTTTAAGGAACTATTTACTCTCTGCTTCCAGGCTGTGGCCCAAGCAGTCCCCCCGACCCTGCTGACAGCTCATCACACATGGGCTCTGGGCTCTATCAGCCTGAACTCAGCACGCCACTGCTTATCAGTGAACCTGACTGTGAGCACAGGGATCAGGAGTCTGCAGCGCCCTGCAAAAGCAACATGAGGTCAGTTGCTTGAACTCTGGCTCATTGGCAAAGGAAACTCCTATTGCAGGGGGAATGCCCAGTGCCTCCCCTCAAGTCAAATGAAGCTGAAATTCCACTATTGGGGATACCCAGCAAATGATGGAGTGGGGCCCAATGAAGACAAACCCTGAGTTCCCTAGATGTAAGGCCCTGAAGGAGATGAGAATGAGGATCCTCAGGCAGGGAAGGCAGATTGCATCAACTGTAGGTTGTACTGATTTTGTAACCCTGGCCCCAGACCAGGCCTCTCAGGAAATCGGCCGGGTTCCTGCTCCACTGAGAGGTAAGAAGATGACACATTCCTGCCGTGCAGGGGAAGGAGGTGAGGAAAGGGAAGCAAGGGAAGCAGTTGGACCTGCAGAAGAGTCTGCATCCTGCCAGCTAGCTGCTGGGGCAGGGTTTCCCTCCAAGTCAGACTGCTGCCTGAACACTCTCTCACCTCTGCCCAGGCAGGGGCTCCAAACTTACATGGCTAGGAGGCGGGCCACGGTGGTCTTGAAGCGGTCAAAAACATAGCCAATGGGAAAGGTCATGAAGTTGTTCATGAAGGATGCCAGGGTGAAGATGAGTGAGAATCTCTCATCCTGGGCTTTGCAGCCTGGGAAAGAAAAGCTCTCAGGAGCCCAGGACACATGAGCCAAAATCCAGTCACCCCAGCCTTCCTGCCAGCTCAGCATCCAGCCTGGCTCCCCTTCATCTTGGACAGCTTGCTGGGTGAAAAGCTGACCATCAGGTTTCCTTAAAATGCAGCTGTCTCCAATGGCCCTCAAAAGCTAGTACTTCTCCTGACACCTCCTACACAGAGGGGAGGGGGGCTCACCCTGATGTTCCCTCTCCCATAGAAAGACTGGCAAGGTGGGTAGGTATTGGACTCCTTCCTATTCCTTCCCACCTCCCAGAAACCAGAACCAGGCTCAGCTTCCTTAGAAAAGGTATTTTTGTCCTTACCCAGCTGCCCTGTGGCATTGTGGCTGGCATTATGGAGGCCATCCTGTGCACACAGCTCTGCAAAATAACCCTCTGTTTTGAACACAAACACCAGTGAAGTCCAGCCGAAGAGAACTCCAGCAAAGCCAAGGCATTCCAGCAGCCCAGTCAAGAGCGTAGCCAAGTGAAGGGGCAGGTCCTTGCCTGCCATGGCCCCAGGTGAAGTGGATCCTCAAATCCCACTCTGGCCTCCTGGGGCTGACCACAGGTCCTGGCGAGTGGATCCTTGCCCTTGCCTTCAAAAAGCCCTCTGTTTTCAACTGTCACGGGGTTTCACAAGGAGCACCATGGGATGGATTATCTGGATCCTGTAAAATAAGGCAGGGGTAACCTGGAACAGGAAGCTTGTGAGAAAGGCAGAGGGTGGAAAACTGCCCTTTAGGGGAAGAGCCTATTGTCAGTGAATTTAGGAAGTGAAAACTTTTAAACATCGTCAAGGGCTCACAGTTGCCTGGAGTTCGGTCTCTAGAAAAATCAACCAACAACAACAAAATTAACGTTCTCAAGTCCCCCCCATCATGGCATGTGCTGAACCACATGGATAGGCAGATAAGGAAGGTCTAAATGGAACTCGTGTGGCAGATAAACAGAGGGCTTTACACAAAGTATAGGGATAGCCGGAGATGGGGGCAGGAACTTTTGATTTTAGTCTGAATACTGTCCACTAAAACAACAGACCCCTGAGCCAGGCGCTGCGGATCGTTACACCAGCAGTCCAGCAGTCTGAAATGTCAGTTCGCCCTAATAAACAAAAACCTCTGAAGGTTTTGTGAACTTGCCCCAAGGTCACACAGCTAGTTAGTCACTGCGCAAAAATAGCCCTACCCTTGCCTAGGACTACAGTCCCCCACCCTCCGCTGTCTCTCCAGACATCCACTAACTTCTACCAGGCCTAGCGGTCGCGTCCCTCCCGCCGCGGCTCCCCCCCCCCGGGGGGCCAGAACCACAGCCAGCACCGCGGCGCCACCGCCCTCGGCCGCCCGGATCCCACGGCCCTGCTCCGCTCAGCCTGACCTGTTCCGCATCCTACCCGTGAGCTGCCGGCCGGGAGGTTCCCGCGCGCGCCTTCGCTGGGTTTCGCTCCTCTTGCCGCCCCTCCCAATCTTCTACTCGCCGCCTCCTCCCATTAGCGCCCTCCAGTAGGGGATTGGGACCCGCCTCCCGGGCTCCATCACTTCCTTCTCTCTCTCTCTCTCTCTCTCTCTCTCTCTCTCTCTCTCTCTCTCTCTCCCCCCTCTCTCTCTCTCTCTCTCTCTCTCTCTCTCTCTCTCTTCTACTCTCCACAAGCCGTCTAAGCAGCGGAGAGGATGCTTTTTGGTTTTGTGTTGTTTTGTTGTTTTGTCTTTTGAGGATGCTCTGATTTGACTGGTTGCAGCCTCTGGACTCTCCTGCCTCTGCCCCTCCTAACCAAGTTCATTTTCACAGTTCCACGAACAGGTCCACCCGTAGAGATCAGACTGCACAGCTCAGGGAAAGCAGGCTTCTGCACTCAAGTACGCACTCACATGCACGCTGTTTCCTGCATTTTACTTTGTCCACTTGGGTGGGCACGGAGCATATTGCTTCCCACTTGCCCATCAGCTCACCCCAACACCCACCCCAAATTCATGCTGCCAGGAAATCCCCATCACAGAATCAGGGAGCTGGAATCAAGACTGGCGTTTTCAGACACCATCCCTTTGCGGGGGGCTGCCTTTTCACCCCGAAGTACCCTTTTCATTGCCCTCTCCGAACCCCTGCTTCACCCCCTTCCCAGTTTCTGAGAGAGCCTTCCCGCCAGATGGCATTGATTATTCATTCATCACCCCATTTTTTATTAATCAAAGACATACATAATTGCCCATCGGAGCTTGTGATCAGCGTGAGATAGCCAGCCCGACCAGCTGCGAGGCGAAAGAGCTGCTGTCTTCCCGCCTGTCCCACAGCTTCCTCTTCAACGACTGGGGCAGCTTCTTGTATATTAGACCCAGACCCCCATGCCCAGCTTCCTGGCCCAGCCCTCTTTCTAAAGAAGAAATAGAAAGGTTCTTCGGAAGGCCAGAACCAGGAAGTGTTTTCCAGATCACTGGCAAATCAAAAGATCAAGGAAAGCCACTCAAGTGACCTACTGGTGGGAAAGGGTGCTGCCATCCTGCACCCCAATGACTTTGGAGATAAGCAGACAGAGGGGGGCTCCGGGCTTCCTCACCTGTGAGGAGAGAGCAAAGCTCCTTAATTATGGTTGTCCCAAAAGAGGCATAAGGTGGGTGTCTAAGAGCCTGGGGGAGCCCAGGCAAGCAGTGATCTCTTTGCAGCCCTGTGTACTAGGCCTGAGAAGTAGCTCAACAGGTGGAGACCTCAGAGGAACCTGCCCAAGGTCCTGCCACAAAGCTGTAGTATCCACTCAATCCCAAAAGCTGTGCTCTTAACACTCCTGCTTACCAAATGCTATTTGGACATGGCAGAACACAAGTCATTTCTTCTTTTAAGAGGGGGAAAGATGGGAACTAAAAACATAGCAGTTTAAGACAACAGGAACTGCAATGCAAGATTTTCCATTCTACTGCAAGTCACAGACACTGAAATTAATGCAGCTCTGGGCTTCTGCACTGGGCTTACATTTTGCTTTCCGGAAGCCTTGGTAGATAAGGAAGTGGGAATAACAAAGGATGAACAGAAAAAGTCAAAGCTAAGATAAAGAGAATTTAACATGCAAATCAGCAGAAGCACTCAGAAAGGCCCAGCTCACAAGCTATTTGAATACCTACGACCAGAACACAGGACTCAAGGCAGACCTTCCAGGACTCTAAATGTTCCCTTATTCCTCCCTCTTAACCAAGTGCCCCCACCCACCTAAGTATGCAGAAAACACCACCCCTAGTAACATGGCAGGCCTATTGAAACCATCTGGAGAGAATGCTAGATTCTCTGAGTCCTTAAGGTTTTATTTGGTTCAAGTTCCAACAGTTAGCAGAGGCAGGTGCTAGTCTGATCATTCTCTGGCCTCTCTCCACTGAGGATTAGTGTGCAACATCAGAGAGCCGAATGATTGTAATAAGGTCTGACGGGCTCCACCATGTCTTCAGCCCTCCTCTCTTTTCCTCTTTCCCCTTCTTTTATTGATTGCTTAGCTCAACAGATAGGTGTAACGCATCAAGCTCTGTGCCAGATGCTGCAATTCAGAGAAGAGATTCAGTGTCTTCCCTCAAGTAGCTCTCTAGTAGAGGAACAACAACAACAACAACAAAAACTGATTACTAAAAGGAGGGAATGCTCTTCCAGGCAGAGCCCAGCACAGTACTTCCAGCCAAGGGCATGGGGTCAAGGCAGAGCCTGGACAGAGCAAGAACATTCAGGAACCAGCTGGGGCAGACACAGTGAGGGTACTGGCAAGACTTGAGGCTAGAGCAGGTACCTGGGTGAAGGTGTTTGGATTTCAGCCTGTATCAGTCATGTCCTTCTGGCTCCATCCGTTATAGCTCTCCTTCCCATCCTTGACCACTGCCACAGCCAGCTATTCCTCATCTCTTGCTCAGGCATTTCCAGCCTCTATGGCATCAGGGCATCAGCCCTTCAGGGTTCCCATTTGATGACACCACTTATCTGCTCAAATTCTCTCCAGTCAAGCAGCTGGTGAGGATTGGCCCATGTTTTGGGGATACCAGTCATAGATATCGCATTACAAGGAGAAGGTATTCTTATCTCCCAAGGACTGGTACAGGGAGAACTTTTCCTTCCCATCACTAGTACATCTGGATGCCTAGGCTCCATCCCATGGGGAAGTGGGTTGATTTATTAACGTCAAGGATGAATGGTTAGCCACTCAGGGCAGTGTGAATGAGCAGCATTGAATCCCACCCTGGAGGGGGGAGCCTGAGGCTCTAGCTCAGTTACCAGAGTTTTTGCCTAGTATGTACTAGACCCTGGGTTCTAACCCCATCACTGCATAATAAACAAGGTGTGGGGGTGCGTGCCTATAATCACAGCACTCAGGCCATAGAAGCAGGAGGATCAGAAGGTCAAGGTTCAAGGTCAGCCTGGGCAACATGAGACCCTGTCTCAGAAAGAAGGAAGGAAGGAAGGAAGGAAGGAAGGAAGGAAGGAAGGAAGGAAGGAAGGAAGGAAGGAAGAAAGAGAGGGTACTCCTAGCACAAGCACTGCAGTGCTACCTTCCAATGCAGCCCTACCTCCCCTCTGACTGGTGTCCTCAGGAAGGACCATTCCATCTCCTCAGTTGCCACTCCCTGGACAGAGTTCACACATTCTTTCTCAACCCCTTTCCAAACAGGTAATCCATGAGCCATCCACATAAAGGGCTTTGCTTGCTGATAGACCAAGCACACAAACAAACCAAGCAAGCTCTCTTTCCTTTCAAAATCTGGGCTTGTGCAAATCAACGTTTGGCTTTCCCAACTCCAGTCTTGAAAGGGGATTTGAGAACCTCTTTTGAAAGTCGAAAGAGTAAAAGGTAAATGCAAACATTTTCCTTTTCATTTCCACTGGAGAGAAAAATTCCAGTCTTCCTAAGGTAATGCCAAAAAAAAAAAAAAAAAAAAAAAAAATCAGCACCACATTGATACTCAGCCAATTACCAATCTCTCTGAGCTTCCCTCCTCTCATCTACAAAATTGGAGTCGGGTTACAGTGTCTATTATAGTTAATGTATGAAAATTGCCCAATTAGTACAGTGGCTGATTAATAAGTAGCAGCCATTGTTGTTAACAAAAATTATTTAACTGCTGGAAAATCAAAAAGGAATCACATCAAAAATAAAATTAAGTTATATTTGAGAAGGATTGCAAAGTATCCCTAATAACAAAGAAATAAATGAGTCTTAAGGTCGCTGTGTCATAGCTCAGTCAAGTCACCTGTTTAAGAGCCCCATCTGGGGCTGGAGAGATGGCTCAGTGGTTAAGAGTACTGACTGCTCTTACAGAGGACCTGGGTTCGATTCTCAGCACCCGCACGGCGGCTACGAACCGTCCTTAACTCCAGTTCCAGGGGAATCCGAAGCCCTCTTCTGACCTCTGCGGTGCTGCATGACACGTGTGCACTCACATTCAGGCAATACACTCATACACATAAAATAAAAATAATAAATAATAAATATTTTTTAAAAAGAGCCCCAAGCCCGGTGTGGTGGCGCACACCTGTAGTTCCAGCACTCTGGACGCAGAGGCAGGCGGATCTCTGTGAGTTCAAGGCCAGCCTGGTCTACATAGTGAGTTCCAGGCTAGCTGGGGCTACAGGGAGACCCTGCTTCAAAAAGACAAAAAAAAAAAAGCCCCATCCTAGGGAAGCAAAAACCGAGGTAGGGTCAAGTTAAGTGTCTGCATGGTTGTGCTGCTGAGCTATGAGCAAAGTCAGTTCCTGAAACTGAGTAAACAGAAAGGGGAGGGGGGCCTTAGAGCTGCTCTCTCGGGGGGAGGGGGTATCTCAAAGCAGTTCTGACCAGGGTGGGACATGACTCAGTGGCTCTGAGTGAAGAGGAGGAGACCTCTTTGCTCTGGCAGCCCTTCCTCTTCAGAGGACCATGAGTGTGAAAGGATGCACAAGGAGGCACTGGAACAAGCCAGGCCAGCCACCAGCTCAGCCCTTGAGGACATGGTCAGTGGCAGCTGTCACACCTATTGCAGCCTCTCTCCCACTTTGCAGAGAATGAGGCTCCCCAGCCAGTCATAGTGAGCTTTAGGGATAGAAATAGGAGACCTCACCATACCTGGCCTCCAGAGTGTCCTGCTGCCCATCTTTTCTCCCCTTAACTTCACTGCCATGTTATAACAATTACTTCCTCATTGCAGGAGCAAAATACCTGACAGAATCAACTGAAAGGAGGAGATGTTTATTTTGGCTTGTGGTTTCAGAATTATTTCAGTCCATCGTGGTAGGGAAGGCATGGCTGTGTTCATGGTGGCAAGAACATGTGGTAAAGCCTCCTTGCACCTCAGCAAACCAGGACTCAAAAAGAGATAGACCAGGACTAGAGCTGGGCTATCCCTTCAAAAGCTCACCCCTGTGACCACCAGCCAAGCCCCACCTGAAAGACACCACATCCTTCAAAATAGCACCACAAACTAGGAACCAAGCAATCCAAACATTAGGCTGTGGTGGAGATTTCACACTCAAGCCATAACCTTCAGCTCCTGAGCCATCTTACAATGCACAATAAATTTAGTCCAACTTCAAAAGTCCCCAAACTCATTTTCTCCCATAGCCCTAACAGTTCTAACAATATTCAGAAGTCTAAAGTGTTTTCTGAAATTAAAAGCAAACTCTTAACTCTGTGATCCTGTAAACATGAAAAACAAGTTACATACTTCAAAATATAATAAACATTCCCACTCCAAAAGGGAGGGACAGGAGAACAGCAAGGAAATATAAAGCCAAAGCAAGACCAAACCCCAGCAGAGAAAATATTAAATCCTGTTGCTTCACATCCAGCATCCAGACCACATGATCGCAGGATGCCTGAGACGCTGTCCCACTGTAACTATTTGCTGTACAGTCTTTTTTCTTATACTAGCTCCATTCAGTACCTGTCACTTTCCCCAGATGTTCCACATTCCTGGAACATGCAACATCATGGTGTCTCCATTACAACCTAGGCTTCACCTCCCTATCTTCTTACATAGCTCACCCAGGAAGAACACGCCCATGCCAAGAATCCAACCCTGCTACATCCTATCTGCCCTCATGAGCTTTTTCTTTTTCTGGGACTTCTGCATGAGTTCCCATAACCCTATAACTCTTTCCTTCCATTTATCATCATCATCATCATCATCATTATTATTATTATTGCATTTTGTGTGTGTGTGCACATGTGCGCGTGCACATGCGTGCACATGTGAAAGTCGGTGGACAACTTGCAGAAGTCAGTTTTCTCTTTCCACCACATAGGTCTTAGGGATTGAATTCAGGTCTTCAGGTTTGGCAGAAGCACCTTTATCCATTGAGCCATCTTGCTGGCCCAACTCTTACATGGTGTATACCTTCAAAACCAGCACTACATAGATGATGCCAAGTTCTGCTGCTATCTCAAGATGTAGCCTGGCACCCTTGGAGCATGACTGCAGTGACTTCTGAGTACCTCCACAGCTAAACCTGGAACACACTTCCCTAGCTAGTTGTTAGCAAGCAAGACATCCTTGCAACTCTGTATTTTCAGGGACTCTCTAAAGGAGAGTGTTTGACATGCGTTTGCATCTGTGTATCCTGGAGCCTTCAACAGGTGTGACCTTATGTTCAAGATGCCTTTCCTATTGTCCAGGTGCAGTGTGTGGGACTTCTTAGTGGCACTAAGCTCTTTAACAGTCCATGACCTTGAAATGTGCCTTTACTCACCAAACTGTACATTTTTCACCTTTTCACTATACTTTTTTCTCTGGATCTCATTGTAAACCTGGATAAAAGCAACCAACCACAACCATGCAACAGCCTGCCTTCTATGTGGTTTGCAGTTTCCACCACCAAATAAATTAGTCCGTTACTTTTGAATCCAGCCTCACTCAAATGTGTAGGTGATGGGCAGAATGCAGCCATTAATATATTCTGGTTCAATTTTCAGTAAGATCTTTGTTCCTATCTGAAAGCTCATGAGTCATCTTTACTGTTTGCATTTCTATTGCCATTCTGATCCTTAGAACTCCCACCAGAATTGCCCAGTGAGCTCTACTTACAGCATTCTTGGGCTTCTCTGGTCTGCATCTCCAAACTGTTCCACATTTCTCCTGCAAATCACATCCAAAGGCCTAAGAACCACATATTCAGCTTTATCACAGTCACACCCACAATCTTTATACCAATTTTCTGTATCAGCTACTTTCCATGTCACTGTGACAGAATACTGGACAGAAACAACTTAAAGGAGGAAAGATGTATTTTGGTCTATGGTTTCAGAGATATTTTGGTTCATGGCAGCAGAGAGGGCTTGGTAGCATTCACAGTGGAGGGAGCATATGGTGGAGACTCCTTATATCTGGGTGAGCCAGGAAATGGAAATAGCCAGGTGGTAACCAGCACTGGGATATACCTTCAAAAGCTCCTAGTGGCATGCTTCTACCAGTCAGTCTCCAACTCATAAAGACTTCACAGCCTTCAAAATAGTACCACAAGGGGCAGGAGAGATGACTCAGCAGGTAAGAACACTTGCAGTTCTTCCAGAGGACCTGGGTTTGATTGCCAGCAATCAACTCCAGTTCCAAGGGATCCAAGACTCTCTTCTGGCCTCCACAGGCATTGCACATACTTGGTAACTTACATACATGTAGGCAAAACACTCATACACATAAAATAAAAATAATAAAATAAAATGTTAAAAACTAGTACTGCAAGATGAAGACCAAGCACCCAAAATAGGAGCCTATGGGGGGCATTTCGGGTTAAAATTATTACCTGTGTTCATCAGGGGCCATTTATAGGTAACTAGATTGTATTGGAACAAAATGCCTTCAAGAGTACTGACAATGTCTAAATCTGAATTTTTTTTTTTTTTTGACTTTTTGAGACAGGGTCTCCCTGTAGCCCCAGCTGTCCTGGAACTCACTATGTAGACCAGGCTGGCCTTGAACTCACAGAGATCCACCTGTCTCTGCCTCCCAAGTGCTGGGATTAAAGGCGTGCACGACCACGCCCGGCCTAAATCTGCTAAATCTGCGACTTTAAGGACCATGCAGGAGAACACTGTATCAACTCCAGGGTGAACACCACACCAAGTGCAGATCCTGTGCTAGTTTACACATTGACTGTTCCCACAAAGGCCCATGTGTTAAAGGCTTGGTCCACAGGGTGGTGCTATGGGGAAGTGGTGGACCTTCTAGGAGGTGGGGCCTTATAAGAGGTCCTTAGGTCTCTAGAGGTCCTCAAAGGAATTGGAGAAACCCACTCCCTTCCTCTTTCCTTTCTGCTTCCTGACCATGAGGTGAACAGTTTGCTTCACCATCAAATCAGCTCCCTCACCAGAGGCCTAAAAGCAAAGGGTCCATTCAGTCATAGACTAAGCTTTCTAAAGCCCTGAATAAGCCTCCTCATTCATTCTTCCTCTCTCGCTTCACTCTCATTTTGTTTTCAGACAAGATCTCTCTATATATCTCCACACACCCTCAAACTCAAGATCCTCCTGCCTCAGCCTCCTGAATGCTGGGGTTTCAAGTGTGTGCTACCGTGCTTGGCCAGTCTTTACTGTTTTGTTTTCTTTTGAGATAGGATTTCATGTATCCCAAGTTGGCCTCAAACTTGCTATATAACCATGGATGATCCTCCTGCTTCAACTCCCATGTCCTGGGATTACTGATGTGAACCACCATACCTGGTCTTATTTAAGCCGAACAGGGGGTGAAACTCGGGTTTTATACATGCTAGGCAATCACTCTACCAAAGAAGTCACATTCCCAGACCCTAGTCTTTTTTCTTCGTAAGTTAATTGTCTCGGGTATTTTATTGTAGTGAAGGAAAGGTAACACACCACGTATTGGACACTATTTGAAGTGTTTTGTGTTTATTCTCTCATTTGATCTCACAATAATCCCATCAAGACAAGAGTTCTTATTAGTACCCATTATATAGCCACTGAGGCCCAGAGAAATTGAACAATTCCCCCAAGATCACTTTGAAGTAAATGATAGGGCTGAAGTACAAGCCAGGATGTTCTGGAATCAGCTGATATCCTTAACCCATCCTTTATCTAGCCTCCCTGAGGAGTCTGCCTGCCCCCCCTCCCCAGGAACTACACAAAACATGAGCTGTGGAATTGCATCAAAAGAATGTATCAGTTACTCAGTGCAGAAGGAAGAGATACACACTGCCTTCAGAAAGCATTGTTCGCTAAAATGGTAGAAGCATTGTCATAAGTCTGTCTCCCAGCTCCACTCATAGCCACACAAACCTACCCACATACATTCTCACAAGAAGGGGAAATGTATCCAGGAGATGGAAACATGATTCTTCAGTGGAAATAGCAGGAATGGTTCATGTGCCCAGCTCCCCCAAGATGAAAAGAACAGGAACGAGGTGAACTGATGGAACACTCCTCTTCTGTTACTGGGAAAGGCTCCAGGAAGCAGGATGTGATGGTTAATACCAGTTGTCAACTTGACAGGATCTAGAATCCCCTAGGAGACAAATCTCTGAACATGGCTATGAGGAAGTTTCCAGATTGAAAAGACTAAAATGGGAAGACCCACCTAATTGTGGGTAGTACCATCCTATGTCCTGGATCCCAGATGAATGAAAAAAAGTGAAGTAAACCAAGGATTCATCTCTCTGTCTGCTTCCCAGCTGTGGATGCAATGCGACCAGCTGTCTCACGCTCCCGCTGCTGTACCTTCCCTGCCATGATGGAGTGCACCCTCAAACTGTAAGCTAAAATAAACCTTTGCTTCCTTAGGCTGATTTTTGTAGGTAATTTATCACGGCAACAAGAAAAGTAACTAAAACATAGAGAGACCTCCACTTGCTGGGGACACAGGTAGGATGAGACCCCCCCCCAAATTCCCTCTAAGTATGCCTGAATTCTTCTATACCTCTCCCCTTGAGTTGTCCAAGTGAGTTTGTGGTGAAATTAAGGGAAGACCCATCAGGATCTGTGAACCAAGCATAGAACAAGGAAGCAGGAGACCTGGGGACCTGCCCATGATACCTGGACCACACTGAGCATCTTTCCCTCTGAATGCCTCAGTTCCTTTCTCTATGAAGCACATGCTGAGCATGTCTCATCCCCGGCTCGCTGAAATGCTGGGCCTCAGTGCTGAGGCCAACACTGGGCAGGAACCTGTCATGAGGTGCCTGCAGGCACTGTCCTTCCCACCCTGAGAATGCTTGCTTGGAAACTGAGATGACCTGACAGTGACTCAGAAACCACAGAAGTTCCCTGAGCTGGCTGATGAGGTATTATAGATTGTACACACTGCTCTCCTCATCTACTGCAAAACCACAGAACTGCTGCGATCGCTCTCAAGGAAGGAGCTCTCTACTACAAAGAACATTCTGCCCTCCACATCTGAAAGCTAAGGGTCACCACTAACAGAGCCACCTCTGGGGCATGAGGGATGTACCAAGTGCCAAATAAGACTCCTTCCAGAAATGTTCTCCATGAAAACACCCTTCAGGGCATTCATAGAGGCAGAGTAATGATAACAATCACTAAGTGTCGCTTGTGAACCAGGCCTCAAGCTAAGGGCTTTTGGTGGGGGAGGGAATTATTTATTTTTACTTTATGTGTAGGAGTGTTTTGCCTGCATGGTATGTAAGTGCAATACATATACTTACCCACATGTAATAGCTGCCCTTTGGGTGCTGGGAACGGAACCCTGATCCTCTGCAAGAGCAGCAAGTACTCTTAATTGCTGAGCCATCTCTCCAGTCCCAAGCTAAGAGTTTTGTATGATATAGTGTGTCCTCTGTGTCTGCGGGTTCTGCATCCACAGGTTCAATCAACTGCAGGTCAAATATTCAGGAAAAAATGCAACTGTACTAAATGTATAGCAATCATTTTCTTTGTCATTACGCCCCAAAATAATACATTGTTATATTTTTTTGTTTTGTGTTGTTGAGTCAGGGTCTCAAGTAGTCCAGGCTGGCTTCAAAATCACTATGTAGCTGAGGATAGCCTTGAACTCCTGATCCTTTTACCTCTAACTCCAAAGTACCTGAATTGCAGACATGCATCACTGTGCCATCTATTAGAACAACTATTTATTTACATGACATTTACACATAATGTCCTGTTATTCATAGGGCCTGGAGAGATGGCTCAGTGGATAAGAGTGTTTGCTGTGCATTCACAAGGGCCTGAATGCTAATCCCTAACACCCATGTCAAAAAAAATTGGGCATGGTTGTAAGTGTCTGGGACCTAGCATTGGGGGTACAGAACAAGTATGTCCTGGTTGCTGACTGGAAAGCCAGGCTAGTCTAAACAATGAGCTTCCAACAGACTGGGCAGCAACATAGGAAGATGCTAAATGACTTCCTCTGGCCTCCACATGCACAGACACATGCACACCCACACCTACACACCTACACACACACACACACACACACACACACACACACACACCATGCATAATCAAACATATGAGAGAACTGTGTGTTTGGGCTAAATGTAAATACTATGCTGTTTTATATAAGGGACTTGAACATCTGTATATTTGGGGATCCTGGGTAGGACAAGCCTTGGAACCAGATCTCTGTGATTCTGAAGGACATTTGTAATTATCTGATGCTCAAACCACCCCATTAAGAGAACGTTAAAGGTGAGGGGCATGAGGCTCAGAGGGATGGGGAAACTTGGCAGAGTCACTCAGCCAGTAAGTGGGAAAAGATACACTTGCAGCTCAAGCAGGCCCCAGGGCTGGTGTTCCAACCACCATACTGAAGTCCTTTTCTTCCTTTGCCAATGACACCTCCTTCAAGAAGCCACCCTGACTGTGTCCTTCTCCATCAACCACACTCTTCCCTTTTCATACCATTCTTTGAGCATCTCTTATTACCCTGATGGTATTTCCTCTCCAGCCTCTCCCTGGGAGGTTATTATGATTAGGTATAGAGGAAATGGCTCATACTAAACAAACTCATGAGAGACTGATTGATGAGCCTGAAATGCAATTTATTAATTTACACTGAGAAATGAACCACCCCCTGCCCACAGCCAGGAATTCTGAGGTTGACTGGTCAGCACGTCCTCTTTCAGGAAGGACAGACTTTTGGGAAAGGAAATCAATACCAGAAGGTTCTTTATTCAGTACAAAGTCAGTGAAGAGAGTTGATGGATTGACACACAGGTGAAGCCTGGCATACCTCTAAAGCCTCCTGCCTGCCAAGACCCAGAATATCTGAGGTAGAGCACCCTGGGTGTCATCTCTGAACAACTCTGGATTGTTCTGGATCCTATGGAAAGCCTACCTTTTGGGTGTTTACCATGATTGTGGCTGGATTTCTTATCTACTTGTTTATTTAGATGTGTTTATGTAGTTTAACAGAACCTTACAGCAAATTCCTACTGAAACTTACTGAAGACAAAGAATCCCTCTATATTAGTCCTGCTCCCTTCGTGGAACCTGTGTGTGTACCTGCACTATCATTCTGTCCCCACATCTCCTTGCCACGGAGTGTCACGAATACTGGAAAACATGAAGCTGGAACCAAACTGTCCATATTTGAACCTTGAGTTTGTGTGTGTGTGTGTGTGTGTGTGCGCGCGTGTGTGTGTGTGTGTGTGTGTGTGTGTGTGTGCTGTGAATACATTATCTAAGTCAGTCACCTCTTCTCTAAGTCAAGGGTCATGGCAGCATTCACCCCAATATGAATCAAGAAAATTCAATGACAGAATACATGTGAAGTACTTAGAACAGTGTCTGGCATCTGGTAAGCAATCAATACTTGTTAGCAATGATGAATAATTCATTTCATAGATGAAAAAGCTGAAGCTGAAAGAGATGAAAAGTCAACCAAGATCATACAGCCAGTAAGGGTGAAGATGTAATTCCACACCAAATACCTTCCTTCAGTTAACAAAGCCTTTCCTCAAAGCTTCCTTTTAAAAACATTTTTATTTTATGTGTATGAATGTTTTTGCCTACGTGTATGTAAGTGCACCACATGCATGCAGTGCCTGCAGAGGTCAGAAGAGGGAGTTGGATCTCCTGGAACTGGAGTTACAGGTGGTTGTTAGCCGCAAAGCAGGTGCCAGGAACCAAACCTAGGTGCTCTGCAAAAGCAGCCAGTGCTCCTAACTGCTAAGCCAACTCTCCAGTCCTGAGCTTCCTTTTTTATTAACACATATTAATGGGATTCAGTGTGATATTTCTACACATGCACACAGCACACAGGGGTCATTCCCATCCATCCTTCATCCACCCCCTACCCCTTGCTGCAGCAGTTCCTCCAGTCTCTAGGCATCACTTGTCTACTTTCAGGGTGACAAATTTTTCCACTCATGAGAGAAAACATCCAGTGGTTTGTTTTTTTTTTCCCCCTATGCCTGTCTTATCTCTCTTGGTATTATGCCCCCCCACCCCGTTCCATCATTCTTCTGCAAATGACACAATAGCATTTTTAAATTTGTGGCTCAGTCACCAGTTCTTATCCTTGAGCTTTTGTAGGAAGCTGAAGGGGAGCTCTTTTTAAAATGAAAATACCCACCCACCTGCCAAAATGGATAAATTTTCAAAGAATGAACCATCAAGGTAAGGCGAGACTGCAGAACAACCAGAGGGAAGTGTGTAGGAACAGTTGCTTGGAAGAATGTCTGGCAAATTTCAGTGGAGTTAAACAAACAACAACTGAATCAGCTGGGTTCAACTAAGGAACCAAAACTATTCTGTGTATATGTGTGTCTATTTGTGTGACTGTCTATGCATGCATGCATTTGTGTGTATGGAAGTATGTACATCTATGTTTCTGTATATGTATCTATGTCTATATGTCTGTGTGTCTGTATGTACTTGTTTCTATGTCTGTGTGTTTGTGTGTCTATTTCTGTGTCTTTATGTGTGTATGTCTATGTCTCCATGTGTAAGTCTGTGTTTCTGTATGTATCTTTGTGCGTGTGTGTGTGTGTGTGCATGTGTGTGTGTGTCCTGTGTGTGTGTGTTATGGGTGCTCAGTCTTAATTATAGATCCGATTAGGCCATTATGCACAGGCTATTGTTATCTTGGCACCTCATACTGGATCTTCAATTCCTCGAGTCAGACAGCCATAGCTAGACATGCAGTGGGGGAGACCCACAACAGGCTAGACCCCATAAGCATAGGTTGGAATCCCAAGAAGATGGACTGAAGTCTTAAACCCATGTCAATTCTTTCTGCAGTCACTGGTGCTGTGGGAATTTTGCAGAAGTCAAGGACCTTCCCCACAAAGGTCACCTCAGAGACATGCGACTCAAGAGCAGAGCTAAATGAAGGCAGATCTAGCCATGGCTGCGTGCCAATCCGGCCTGTCAGAGACTAGGCACAATGTGTTTGAACTATAAACTGGCTTCTGCTTCCTTTTCACCCTCCAAATCTCCTCCAGCATCTCCCTCAAAGCCCACCCTCACCAGAAAAACACAGGAAAGGGAATTCAGCTTTCCAGGTACAAAGGAATTCAGCTTTGCCAACTCATCACATCACAAACCTACACCTCTGCCCATTGACAAGCAGTTCTGTCAAGATACTCGCCCAAAACAAAGGAGTGTATAAGTTCACCAAACAATAAGCATGAGACCATTTATAACAGCTTTGTTCATAATAGTCCCAAGCTGGCAATGGTTCACTGCCCAATGATAAGAGTGTGGATATGAGCAAATTGTCTTCTTTCTATTCATGCAGTAGATACCACTCCCCAACAAAAAGAACAAATCTTTGGCTCACACAGCATTTCACAGACAAGACATCAAGCAAAGAAAACAGACACATGGGGCTGAGGATGTGGTTCAGTTGGTAGAGTACTTGCCTAGCATCCAGGAAGCAAGCCCTGTGTTGGATATTCAGCATGGAAGTACATACCTTCCTAAGTTCAAGGTCATCCTCAGCTGCATAGTGAATTCGAGACCAGTTTGGGAAGGAAGGAACGAAGGGAGTGAGGGAGGGAGGGAGGGAGGGAGGGAGGAAAGGAGGGAAGGACACAAAAATGCTTATAACATTCAGTTCTATATGCATAAAGTTCAGAAGGGACAAGCCAGTTGAGAGTGGCATTAGGAGGCAGAGGTTGGGCAGCTCTAGGAGTGAGGTGAGTTCATTGCCTTGTCAAAAGTGCTACTGCATTAGCTACTTCTCTCATTGCTGTGGTTGAAGGACTGATAAAAGCAACTCAAGGGAAGAGACATCTATTTGGTTCACAGTTCAGAAATACCATCCATCACTGTGGCAGAGCTTGCAGTACAGTCTGTTCCTCATGTCTTGGAGGAACAGGAAGCAGAGACTATATCTGAACCAGGGCTGGACTACCGCCTTCCCAGCACCCACAAGGTGGCTCTCAACTGCCTGTAACTCCAGTTCCAGGAGGATCTGATGCCTCTGATCTGTGCAGGCACCTTCACTCATGTGCACATACACACAGACACACAAG
The DNA here is from genome assembly GCF_000622305.1 of Nannospalax galili. Classification (NCBI taxonomy): domain Eukaryota; kingdom Metazoa; phylum Chordata; class Mammalia; order Rodentia; family Spalacidae; genus Nannospalax; species Nannospalax galili. The sequence goes on from NW_008340932.1 coordinate 1,725,706, forward strand.
AATACTTAAAAATAATAAAATAGTGCCAGTGTGGTGGCACTCAACTGTAATCCCAGGGCTCAGGAGGCAGAGGCAGAGGCAGGCAGATCTCTGTGAGATTGAGGTTAGCCTGGTCTACATACTGAGCTCTAGGCTAGCCAGAGTTAAAGGGACACCTTGTCTCAAAAGAACCAGAAGAAGAAGAAAAAGAAGAAGAGGAGGAGGAAGAGGAAGAGGAAGAAGAGGAGGAGAAGGAATCTTAACAAAATATAAATGGTTTACCTTAGCTTTCAAAAAGTCTGCTGTTCATGGAACTCTGTTGGGCGAGCACTACCCTATGCCATATTTATACCCTACTTTGTTTCCCATTCTGCAGATTTGGTCATCCTTAAATTCATCCTAAACTTTTCAAGGATGGGAGAACAGACTATTTTTATCCTTCTTCTCTGGGATTTGAAACATATTCTTTTCCTAATGTGTGTAGGCATACTTGTATGTATATGTGTGTGTGTGTGTGTGTGTGTGTTGTACATACACATGTGTTCATGTGGGTATGAAGGCCTGGGGACAGTCTTGGATGTCATCCACCTCTTTTAATATTTTTTAAGATTTTATTTTTGTTTTTAATTGTGTGTGTGTGTGTGTGTGTGTGTGTGTGTGTGTGTGTAGTGTATGCACACGTGATTGCAGGTGCCTGCAGAGGCCAGAGACATTGGATTCCCCCATCAGCTGAAGTTCAGCTGCCCAACATAGTTGCTGGAAATTGAACTTGGGTCCTCTGGAACCACTGAGCTATCTCTCCAGCCCCCTCTTTAATTTTTTTTTTGCATTTATTGTGTGTGTGCACATGTCTGTGGGAGACAGGCTTGAGCCTAGGGTGAAAGTCTTATTGACAGCCATACAGCAGGCCCGAGGCAACAGCCTGACCCCTGGAGCCACAAGAAATGCCTTGTGACATTTGCTCCCATTGGCAGATCATGAGACCTAGAGCTCACCACTCCCTAATCACCACCCTTGGAATTCCAAATAGCAACACTTAGATAGTGCAACAGTCAGGGTCATGTGGTTTCCAGGAATCCAGGCTCTGTAATCTGAAACCCAGTATGCTAATGAGGCATCCTACCTTCTATTCTGTGATAAGACATTAAGTCTGTTATGCTAATAGGACGCTAAGTCTGTTATGCTAATAAGGTATCCTACTTGCTGTGCTGTGATTGGACCACTACCCCTATACAAGCCTGTGCCTTCCTGCAATAAACCAGATCTGTGTCACTAAACCTGGCCTCCTGTGTCTGAATGTAGCTCTGCTGACACAGTCTCTTCACCAGACCCCCCCCACTCCAGCCCTGGGGTCCGGGACTGGGCAAAGCAGCGATGACAGAAGGCAGCACCAGGCAAGCAGAAGAGTGGCCTCAGCCCAGGGCAAGCTGAGGAGCAGCTTCCACACCTGTGAGAACAAAGGAGCAGGGCAAGCAGAGGAGCAGCCTGGACACCCGTGAGAATGAAGGAGCAACATCCGTGAGAACGGAGGAGCAGCCACCGCTGGTGGTGACCACACATGTGCACCACAATGAAGGTGTGGCAATCAGAGGACAACTTGAGGAGTCAGTTCTCTCCTTCTACCATGTGGATTCCAGTGACCAAATGCAGATCATCAGACCTGGTGGCAAGTGCCCTTACCTGCTGAGCCATTTTATACATATATATATATATAGTATATATATAATTTTTTGCATTTTTTATTGAAATTGTTACTGATTTTCATATAATATAGTTTGATGGCATTTAGATCCACCTCCCCCTGCTCCACCCCCCCTACCCACTGCCCCCCTGCCCACTGGGCCCACCAAAAAGTCCCGACCCTATAAGTATATATATATAAAATATGGCCTATAGAGTACAATTTTTGTCTCCCAATGTCCTTCAGTGTGGATCTGTTCATGGGCCCACCAAGAGCCCCAAACCTATAAGACCCTTTCTTACCCCTCCCAGAAGCCATCAGCTCCTATAGTGGAACAAGGGCTGGAGAGAAAACTATTGCATCCCTCAACTCTCACCAGTAAAGCTTCCTTATACCACAGAATGTGATGCACACAGAAGGCCACAACAGGCCAAGTTTTCAAGAATATGAGACTGCACAGTGTATATCCTTGGATAAGACTCCTATACTGAAGCTCACGGACCCACAACTTAGGAACCAATGCGGAAGAGTGGGCAGAAAGATTGTAAGAGCCAGGGCTGGTTCATGAACACAGGAAGCAGAGGCTTTCAAGCCACTGGAAGCTTGCATATGTGAACTTGTGGCAATGGTGGCATCGAGCACAGGACAATGTCAAGTCAATTAAACAAGGGTCCAGAGGGGAGGAGAGAAATGGGTGTCAGGCAGCACTAGACTGAGAACTATTGGAGACTGATTGCTACTGGGTGAGGGAGAGTATGCCTTACGTATCATCTCTAGATGGGTTGACTAGACTCCAGTGGACAAATTTACACTGAAGGACATCTGGGTATAAATGTTTGACTGGATAGGACTTAACATGTATGTCAGAATACATGAGGTCTGGTGCAGGGATGAGGGAGGCATGGATAGGGGAGGGAGTCTAAACAGTTCTTGATTAAGAACTGTTGTATGAAATTACAAAAGCTCAATAAAAAATTTCAAAAAAAAAAAGAAATCAGGTAAAGATTTCAAATGGAGCTTCATACTTTTTTAAAATTTATTTTATTTTTATTTTATGTGTATGAGTGTATTGCCTGCATCTGAGTGTGCCCATGTCATGCAATGCCAGGGAGGTCAGAAGAGGGCTTCAGATTCCCCTGAAACTGGAGTTAAGGAAAGTTCACAGCAGCCATGTGGGTGCTAGGACTCGAACCAGGGTCCTCTGCAAGAGCAGTCAGTGCTCTTAACCACTGAGCCATCTCTCCAGCCCTGGAGCTTCATACTTTTATACCACATATTTTTTTGGGGGGGCGGGTCTTTTTGAGACAGGGTCTCCCTGTAGCTCCAGCTGTCCTGGAACTCACTATGTAGACCAGGCTGGCCTTGAACTCACGGAGATCCGCCTGCCTCTGCCTCCCGAGTGCCGGGATTAAAGGCATGCACCACCACGCCTGGCTTATACCACATATTTTTTAAAAATTATTAAGAGCCAAGGGAGTGAATGACCACAAGGAAACAGAATCTTTCAGACAGCTTGTCATTCACTCATATGAACTCACAGCAATGATGACAGTATGCACAACTCCCATGTAAGTTCAAACCAGACAAAATCCCAGTACAGATATGGGGTAATGTATAAAAATTCCCAAACCAGCGTAAGGAACTTATGGTAATTGAACCATCTTATCAGCCCCCAACCACCTCCTTTTGAGATAACATCTCTAATTGGCCTGGAGATCAGCAGTTAGGCTAGACTAACTGATCAGTGAGCCCCAGGGATCCATGTGTCTTCACCCTCATGGTACTGGGATTACAAGTAAGCACCACCACAGGGATCCAGTATTTTTCACATGGGTTCTGGGGATCAAACTCAGGTCCCTATGCTTGCAAGGCAAGCACTTTACCAACTAAGCTATTCCCATACCCTTGAAAGAAATTAATGCATGTACAAAAAACAGAGTCAGCTCATACAACTTCATCAAACAAAGTTTTTTCCCAGTAATACACAAGACATGTTCATCTCTGGGGTTGAACAGATTTTTGTTGTAACATGCCAAGCAGCTTAATGGCTTCCCACTCTCATGGACCATTCCCCTGGGAGCCAGCAAGGAACTGGAGCATCTCTGTTTTCATCACACTTTCCTGCACTCTGAACACCACTCCCCACCCTCTCCTGGTATGAACAGAACCCAGCCAGAGCCCAGAACCAGTGCTCTATCCTGGGAGGCTGGATCTTGTAAGACTGGAGAGTCTCCCTCATAGGGGTGGGGATGGGATCTTCCCCAGAAAGAATTCATGAAGATCAGGAAAGACCTAGACATAAATGGCCCAAGCTTCACAAAAGTATAGCCTTCCCTTTCTTTTTTTCTTTCTTTTTTTTTCGTGAGACATCATCTCATGTAGCTCAGGCTGGCCTCAAACTCACTATATAGCTGAGAATGACCTTAAACATCTTATCATCCTGCCTCCACCACACAAGTGCTGTGATTTTTAAGTATATATCACCATGCCCAGTTTATGCAATGCTGTGGACTGAACCCAGGATTTGGTGTATTCTAGGTAAGCACTCCAACAACTAAGCTACATCCCCAGCTCACCTGTCCTTTTCTTTAAAGTATAAATGGAGTCAGTGAGATAGCTCAATGAGTGAAAAGAGCTTGCCGTGCAAGCCTGACATTCTGAGCTCCGCTCCATCCCTGAAACCAATGGCAGAAAAGGAAACCTGATTCTTCAGAGCTGCCCTCTGACCTCCACACACATGCTGGGCATGTGATATGCAATCCCCACATTAATAATACACACACAAACACACATACACACAAATAATAATGAAAATTTTATTGCATTTATTTACATATGTGTAAATGGTAAAAAAAAATCATAAATGCACCTGCGGAGGAGACCATGCACACGCAAGCTCTGGCCCCACTTTCTCTCCTGTGCCCCTCCTGAGCCTGTATTTCCTCCCTTCACAGCTGCACATGGCTATGGCATGCTGTTTCACATTACAAGAAAATAGACAAGATAGGGCGCTCCTCTCTTGTTTTTACACAGCTCTACAGTTTGCAAAGCAAAGCATTTCCTCATAACTGTCATGTTACCCCACCCATCTAAAGAAAGAAGGGGGAGTCTGGGCTAGGCAGATCTTTCTTTCAGTTTGGCTTTGGAGACCCCTGTGAGCATACAGATACTTCCCAGGGATTGCGGAAACACCATCAGCCCACAACGAAAAGATATTTCAGCTAGGGGGAAGTGACACCCAAGAGGTACCACTGCCCAGTTAAGGGATGAGGCTCAGGCCCAAAGCCTGAGCAGGTGAGAGGGGCAGGGCAGAGGACTGAGGTTCCAGAGGCCTACGGCTCCAGAAACAGTCGGGAGAAACTATGTATGCTTTCTGTGCAATGTCACTTGGCCATCAGGTGACATGTAACAATAACCTCTCTTCTGCCTACCAAGGTCAGACTAGAGTACCTGAGCTAAGGAGGGAAGGCATAGCTCCTGAGGCCATACTTAATCACTGGGCTTCCTCCTGCTGGGGCACCCAGAGTTCTGCCCACTGTAGCTTGGACTAGCTGCAGTCACACCTAATTCATCCTCCTCCAACTCATGCAATTTAGAATCAGGACTTACCAGAGTTTCTTCCCTTCCCAGATGGAGTCAGCCTTTAAGTCACACAAGAGCAAAATGATCTTGAACCAAATCTAGAAGTCTTAAATGAAGCTGGCCACCCAAGAAGTCCAATGCAAATGCTGGGCTTGGAGGAATACTAGCAAATAGGTCCAACAGAGTGGGCTGATAAACTGACCCACACAGACAGTAGGCCCCCCTCCCTGTGCCCCCTACTGGTCCACCAGAGAACTTTTCCTGCTATAACTATGTATTTAGGTTTGGGGATTGAATTTAATCTTTTTTTTTTTTTAATGTGTACGTGTGTATCTCTGCGTGTATATGCCACATGTGTACAGGTGCCTTCAGAAGCCAGAAGAGGGTGTCATATCCCCTAAAGCTGGAGTTACAGGCCATTGTGAGCCACCTGACTTGGGTGCTCTAAATTCGAGTCTGATCCTCTGGAAGAGCAGCAAATGTTCTCAACCACTGTGCCATCTCTCCAGCCCTGTGTTTGGGGACTGAAGTTCATTTATTTATTTATTTATTTATTTATTTATTTATTTTTATTTTATGTGTATGAGTGTATTGCCTGCATGTATGTAAATGCACCTGTGTGGTGCAGTGTCTAAGGAGAACAGAAGAGGGCATCGGATCCCCTGGAACTGGAATTACAGACAGTTGTTAGTTTCTATGTGGGTGCTGGAAACTGAACCCAGGTCCTCTGCCAGTGCTCTTAACCACTGAGACACTCTGCAGCCCTTAGAGATTGAAGTTCTTGATTTCTGAATTGTCCCCTGTGGCACACATGTGCAAACACACACAATGTGGGTGGGGTCCTTCTGTTATTTGTTCAATGACCATCTAGTGAGTGACTGCTGTAGACCAAGGACAGGTCCAGATGCTGAAGACACAACTGTTACTAAAAGGTCCAAAATCAGTCAGGCATGGTGACACACACCTTTAATCTCAGCACTTGAGAGACAGAGGCAGGAAGCTCTCTCTGAGTTCCTGGTCATCCAGGGCTACAAAGTGATACCCTATTAAAGAAAAGAAAGAAAGAAAGAAAAAAAAAAGAAAAAAGGAAGGAAGGAAAGAAGGAGAGAAAGAAAGAAAGAAAGAAAGAAAGAAAGAAAGAAAGAAAGAAAGAAAGAAAGAAAGAAAGAAAGAAATCCCAATTAAATCTAAAGAGTAAATAGCTTACAAAGCATACAGAAGGTTATGAACATTGTGTGATTACTTTTCCCATCACAGTGGCAAAATACTGACAGAAGTAACTAAGGGAGGAAGGATTTATTTTGGCTCAAGTTTTCTGGTGATGTCAGTCCATCATGGTGGCAAAGGTATGGTGGTGGGTGCTCGAAGCACAGCTTGCTCATATATTGGTGGATCAGGAAGTAGAGAGTTAGCGCCAGAGCCAGAAGTAAATATAACCTTCAAGGCCCATCCCCAGTGACCCACTTCTGCTAGCTAGGCCACATGTCCCGAATGTTCCACATCCTTCCAAAACAGCAGCAGTGGCTTGAGACTTGCGTATCAAACATCAGAGGCTATGAGGGAATTTTCACATTCAAACCATAATGAGAGAGAGAGAGAGAGAGAGAGAGAGAGAGAGAGAGAGAGAGAATTAGAGCAGGGTATGGAGAGAACATGGGGTACAGGATTAAGCAAGGAGACCTTACTGAAAAGGTAGAGATCTGAGCCAAACCTCTAAGGGAACAAAACTCATCAGAGACATGTCTATCTGATCACTATGAAATCTCCAGGCCCTGGACCTACACTTGGCACCCAATAATCATTTCATAAGTTATTAGCTGGATGGGACTGGGGATTGTAGCTCCATTAGTAGAGTGCTTACCTAGCATAGTTGAAGTCTTGAGTTCAGTTCCCAAAGTGAATAAACTGGGCATGGTGGGTCATATCTACAATTTTAGTACTCAGGAGGTAGAGATAGGAGGATCAGAAGTTCCAGGTCATCCTTGACTATCTAACCAAGTTCAAGGCTGGTCAGGGCCACTTGAGACCCTGTCTCAAAACAAAAACAAAGAAACAAAAACAATTAAACAGGTAAATGACTTGAGTGGATAGATTTTCTTTTCCTCTGTTTCATATCAAAGTCTTTGACACAAACTATAGTCACCTGGAAGGAGGAAACCTTTGAGGAACCAATTGAGGAATTCTCCCTATCAGATTGACTTGTGACCATGTCTGTGCGGCATTTTCTTGATTGCTGATTGATGTAGGAGGGCCCAACCCGCTGTGGGTGGTGCCATCCTGGGCAGATGGGCCTGGGCTGTATAAGCCAGCTGGGCAAGCCAGGGATTGCAAGCCAATAAGCAGCATTCCTCCATGGTCTCTGCTTCAGTTTCTACCTCCAGGTTCCTGGGTGAGTTCCTGCCATGACATCACTGGATGATGATGTGTGAAGAGGAGGCAGAAGCCAAATAAACACTTTCTCCCCAAGTTGGTTTTGGTCAATGTTCTATCACAGCAACAGACAGCAGACTAGGTAGATAGGGGACTATGGTAGCCATCGTATTTGACCACCATCCCCCAACAACTCTTTTCTGTCCCCAATGAGGAAGTGATGCAGTTTGGGGTTCGATCTCATTGGTAGGACTGCTTTGATGAGTCCAAAGAAATCACAGTAATTTCACAGTCCTTGCTGAGAGGCTGCTTCAGGAACCCTGGCAAAAACAGTTGCCATATACATGTTCCAATGAGCAACTCAGGTGGGTTTTGACCTAAGAAATTCCAGACAGAAGAAAGGACTGACTGGGTCATGTTAGAGTTTGAATATGAAACATCCCCCAGGCTCATGTGTTGAAGGTGTGGGTCTGCAGCTGGTGATGCTGTTTTGGGAAGTGCTAGGAGGTAGGACCTCACTAGAAGAAGTTGGTCCCTGGTATAGAGGAGGTGTCCTTGGGAGTTATGACTTGCCCTGGTCTCTTCCTGTCTCTTTTCAGCTTCTTGGCTGCCAGGGGGCAAGCAGCTCTTCTCCTCATATTTTACCCTCCTGATATTTTACCCTGCCACAGCCCTAAAAACAATGGAGCCAGTCAGCAAGTCAGTGAGCTGAAGCCTCTGAAACCATGAACCAAAAAAAGTCTTTTGTTTTCTTGGGTATTTTGCTATAGTTACAAAAAGTCTGACTAACTTTGGCCACTTTGTCATTGTGAAGGTAAACAAGGAGATATGTAGTCTTGGCTGTCCTAGAAGTCAACTTACAGTCAAAACAGAACAAATATGGCTTAGGATGAAGCCACACTGTGGACAGAGCTTGAGTCCTTGATCATATCATTAGACTCAACCAAGTCTGGTATCTCTACCTCTGGATCTGCTGTCATGCAAGATACATATCTTGTTGCTTAAGCTAGCCAGGGTATTTGTTTTTGTTTGTTGGATTGGTTGGTTGGTTGGTTGATTGGTTGGTTTGGTTTTCTTTTTTCTTTTTTTTTTTTTTTTTTTTTTTTTGGTCGTTTTGAGACAGGGTCTCCCTGTAGTCCCAGCTGTCCTGGAACTCACTATGTAGACCAGGCTGGCCTTGAATTGGTTTGGATTTTTGAGACAGGGTCTCCCTGTAGCCTCAGCTGGCCTGGACCTCACTATTTAGACCAGGCTGGCTTTGATCTCACAGAGATCTGCCTGCCTCTGCCTCCTGAGTACTGGAATTAGGTAAGGTGCCACCATGCCTGGCGAGGGGTGAGTTTTGTATAACCTTCACTACCAAACATTCTAACAGATGAAGGACATTCTTTCTCCTCCTGCTGGGTGATTTAATAAGCCTAATTCTCAAATTCTTTGTGCTTTTTTCCAAGATCATCGAGGGTTGTCTTGCCCTGTGTGCCACCCAGTATCAGTTCCTCACTTTCGTCCATACCGTGGAGAATATGTTTTCCCTGTGCAGTGGTCAACATTGATTGTCAACTTGACAGGATCTAGAAATCACCCAAGAGACAAGAATCTGGGCATGCTTGTGAGAGTTTCTAGATTGGGTTTATTGACATGAGAAGACCCACCTTAAAGATGAAAGGCACCATGCCCTGTGCTAGGATCCTAGACTAAATAAAAAGGAGAAAGTGAGCTGAGCACTAGCATTCCTCCCTCCCTGCAGATTATGACCAGTCGCCTCTCCTGGTGCTGCACCTTCCCCACTATGATGAAACATATCCCCTGGAACTTTGAGCCAAAATAAACCTTCCTTCCTTAAGTTCCTTCTGTCAGGTATTTTGTCACAGAGATGACAAAAGTAACTAATAAACTCTATCTTGGAAATAAGGACAGAAAGTCCTAAGAAAGAGCTCAGGGAAGATACTAAAATACATCTTGACTGAAACTCACCTCTGAAAATATCACCAGCTACTGGTCAGAGAAAGGAAAGGATAAGATCCACTGAAAGGGGCAGAGAGGGCACTTAGGTCCTGAATGTATAATAGAAGAGGGGGTTCAGCCCCAACACCCTACTACTCCTGCCTTAGTCCACAGGAGCTGAGGTGCCACCTGTAGCCTAGAACATCCCTATTCTTAAATGAATTTTGCCTCAGGCAAGAAGTTTTTCCTTTTTTAATTTTAAATGTTAAATTATTAAAGAGATAATACATATACCAGGTTTAAAAAAAAACAGTATAAAAGATTACACAGTAAAAACAAGTCTTAGGGCAAGGGTCATATCTCTGTGGTCAGGGTCATAACTCCATGGTTGAATATGTGTTGGATGTGAGGCCCAAGGTTTGCTCTCCAGCATCCCCTTTAAAAAATAAGAAAAAGTGCTCATCCATTTGGGCAGTACCTAGAGCATCCAATGCCGGTGGGAGGCAATACTGAGAGGAGTTGGATCTCCATGATTTCCGTTGCTCACACCATATCTTCAAACCCCTCAAATTAATCTGAGATTCAAGTACAGTCAGTTGTGCAATCCTAGATGCAGAAGAAGCCTCTAGCCCTCCCCTCTCAAACAAATACCTTCCAACACAGGATTCTGGACAGATACTGTTTCTGTTTCCTCTAAGACCTTAATGTGTGTATAATTATTGAATCAATATTTCATCACACAGGCTTTTGACACAGGTAGCAGCATACTGCTACATTGTTCCATATCCTACTTTGCTTAGAGTCTTTAAACAATTTTTATTTTGTATGTATGTGTGCCTATATGTTGCATGCTAGTGCATATAGTGCACATGTGTGTGCATGCATATGAAGACCAAAGGTCAACCTCAGGCATTGTTCCTCAGAAGCTGCCCACCTTGTTCTTTGATAAGAACATGCACAAGGGAGATAGGCCTGGAACTCCCCAAGTGGGTCAGGCTGGCTGGTCAGAAAGGCCCAGGATCTACCTGTCTGTGCCTCCCTAGCTCTGAAATGACAAATGCATGCCACTGTGCTAGGTTTTTTATGTGAGTTCTAGGGATCAAACTTAAGTCCTTAAACTTGCAAGGCAAGCACATTACCAACTCAACCAGCCCTTAACTTAGGATCTTTGATACCATTCACACAAGAACATATAAACCTTCATTCTTTTTGTATTTTTTATTAAATTTATTCCTTGACTTTTTTTTTTTTGAAACAGGGTCTCCCTGTAGCTCCAGCTGGTCTGTAACTCCCTATGTAGATCAGGCTGGCCTTGAACTCACAGAGATACACTTACCTCTGCCTCCTGAGTGCTGGTATTAAAGGCGTGTGCCACCACTCCCAGCCTTTTCTTTGGCTTTTTCTTAATCTTTTTAAAATTTGAAATTTTATTTACTTATTTATTTTTATTTTATGTGTATGAGTTATGAGTGTTAAGCCTGCATGTATGTAAGTGTACCTGTGTCCTGCAGTGCCCACAGAGGACAGAAGACAGTGTCAGATCCCCTGGAACTCAAGTCATGGATTGTTGTTAGCCTCCATGTGGGTGCTGGGATTCTAACCAGGGTCTTCTGCAAGAGCAGTCAGTGCTCTTAACCACTGAGCCATCTCTCCAGCCCTAATTTTAAATTTTTTATGTTACAAATATGAGTGTTTTGACTGAGTGTATGTAAGTGCATCACACATATGCAATGCCTACGGAAGCCAGCAGGGGGTGTTAGATACCCTAGAACTGGAGTCATGGATGGTTGTCAGCTGCCATGTTGGGCTCTCTGCAAGAGCAGCCAGTGCTGTTAACCTCTGAGCCATCTCTCCAGCCCTCTTTGACCATTGTAATGGCTGCATACATAAGTAGTAGACTTTGTGCCCTTAATGCCTCATTGATGAGGTTTAGGTTTTTCTGCCATATAATATGCTGCTGCAAACAAGGCTGCATTGCCGGTCCATCTGCAAATATCCATGTACAGACTTCAAGAGTAACTGCAGTATAATTTCCTAAAAAGTGAATTTCTAGATCAAAGAGTATGTACATTTTAAAGTTAATAGATGTTTATCAAATTGTCTTTCAAAGTAGTCATACCAATTAACACCCACACCCTTGCTAGATGAGAGTGCCTCTTTTCTCCACTTTCTGGGAGGCAAGCAACTCATAGATCAACTTTGAAGGACATGCAGGTGGGAGTGGTTGGCCTGTTATATGACTCCTCTCGTGACTAAGACCCAAGAGCAGAAAAATAAGATTGAGGACTTTGGGGATCCAACAATGTCAGACTTGAATGCCTTTTAAAAAATACTTTATTATTTTTCTTTTATGTATATGAGTGCCTTGCCTGCATGTGTGTAAGTGCACCCATGTTGTGCAATGCCTGCAAAGGTCAGAAGAGGGCCTTGAATCTCCTGGAACTGGAGTTATAAATGGTTGTTGGCCACCATGTGGGTACTGGGAATTGAGCCCAGGTCCTCTGCAAGAGCAGCCAGTGCTCTTAAGGACTGAGCCATCTCTCCAGCCCCGAATCCTACCTTTTCACTTAACCCAGGCATCCCTGGAACTCACTATGTAACCAAGGTTGACCTTGAACTTCTGATCCTCCTGCTTCCACTTCCCAGTGCTGGGATCACAGGCATGAGTCCACATGACCAACACGAAATATGTGCTCCCTGTGTGACTTGAGCAATGTCTTAACCCTTGGTGGGCCTCAGTTTCCTAAGATATAGTGCAGAAATTTTTCAGCGCTATATCTGCTCGTTATGAAGGGCCAGCAGGAACAATGTATACCAAGCTGCTGGCCCCGCGTAAGCAGGTTTCTGAACCCGAGTTTCCTCTTTCTGCATGAATAGTTTTCTCTAGGTTTGACTCAGGCAAGACCTGGGGAAGTGCTATGTTTGGGGTATGGGGTTTGGGGTATGGGGTGCAGGTGGGTCTGAATGCATCCAGTGAGAAGGGCCACAAAGGCTCAGGATGAGTGGACCAGTAGGGTCTGATTCAGGCCTCGCAAGTGGAGGTGGAGCAGAGTCTATCAAAGAAGACTGGAATGAGAGATCGGGGCTCATAGTGTGGCATAGTTAGGTTTTTCCCAAAGGGCGATACACAAGATCACTGTGTTCTGTTTTATTTTGTTTTGCTTTGGTTTTGGTTTTGTCTTGTTTTTCTGAAACAGAGTCTCCCTGTAGTCCCAGCTTGTCTGGAACTCACTATGTAGACCAGGCTGGCCTACATCTCACAGAGATCTGCCTGCTTCTCCCTCCTGCATGCTGGAACTAAAGATATGCACCACCACACCAGGCTCATTGTGATTTTTAAAAATACTGTTAATGTTTCTATTTTACTGTGCAGTGAAAAATATAAACAACACACTTAAGAGATGACTCCAAGAAGAGTCACACTTAGGAAAATGTTAATGTAGGGACTGGGGAGATGGGTCAGTCAATCAAGTGCTTGCCACCCAAATACGAGGACCTGAGTTCCCAGCACCATGTACAAAGCTGGGTGTAGTAGCACATGCCTATAACATCAGTGCTGGAGAGGTGGAGACAGGGAGACCTGAGGCTTGTTGACCAGCCAGCTTAGTGAATCAATGCATTCTGGGTTCAGTGAGAGACCCTCTCAAAAAATAAGGTGGAGGGGTTAGAGAGATGACTCAGTGGTACTTACTGCTCTTCCAGAGGACTCTGAGTTCAGTTTCCAGCACCCACATTGGGTAAAACACAACCACCTATAACTCCAGCTCTAGGGGATTTGATGCTCTCTTCTGGTTTCAGTGGACACCCCATCAAGTGTGCAAATATACATGCAGACCCCATATACACACATAAATATAGTTTTTAAAAGTGAGTGACTGAGGAAGACACTCAGCATTGACCCCTGGCCTCCATATACATGTGCACATACATGCACACACATGTGCACAGACAACATGTATACATACACACACACCAAAAATGAACAATTTGGTTGGGGTGGCTTTTGTATTTTTGTTTTTTGAGACAGGATCTTCCTATAGCCCCAGCTGGCCTGGAACTCACTATGTAGACCAGGCTGGCCTCGATTTCACAGAATTCCACCTGCCTCAGCCTCCGGAATGCTGATATTAAAGGCATGTGCTGCCACGCCTGGCAAAATAATAATAATAATAATAATAAAATAATTTTATAAATAAAATGCTAAAGTAGGCATTTAAATATTTAAAAGGTGATTTGACTTAAGTTTAAAATTTAAGTAATTCAGTCAGGCATGGTGGAGCATGCCTTTAAGCCCAGCACTCTGAAAACAGAGGCAGTGGATCCTGGTGAGTTTGAGGCCAGCCTGGTCTACATATTAGAAGCTCTAGACCAAACAGAGCTACATACTGAGACCCTGTCTAAAAAGAAAAATCACTTCAAATAATTAATACTACATGATATGTGAGCCACAGCTATCCCAAAATTGTAATGGTGTGCTGATATACAGCACTGACTGTAGAATTCAGTATGAGATCTGTGAATCAAACAGACTGAGATTAGAGCCCAGCTCTTTGACAGGGTAAAGTCAGGCAGGTAGGTTAACCACACTAGAGCTCTGGCTCCTAATTTATGAGAGTGATAGTATTTATCTCCTAGGGTTGTTACAAGGTTCAATGAAACCATATGTACACTGTGCTCATTTCATTTTTTGGAATGTAGTATAAGGAATTTTCCTTTTGATATATTTTGATTAAAAGATATTGTTGTTAGGGAATTCATTCAGTAGCATTATTTCAACAGTATTAATAAAGAAGATAGGTTAAACAAGAAAATAAGAAAACTACTCATCATTCTCCCAACCTTCAATAATTTTCATTTTTGCATATTCTCTTCCTGACTTTGTCAATATGCATACTTATTCTGCATGGCTGCAATCACTGCTCGTGCAAATTTTGTGTCCTGCCCTTTCTTAACAATAATACTTGGACAGCTGTTGTTACATTTAGCTGGATTGCTTTTGCAGACTTTTGCACACCACCTCCAAAGACATAGAAACCAAGGCTTCACACACCCTTGCCAGCTCCGGGTGATGATGTTTATTAGATTCTGCTAATTTAATCAGTCTGAAATGCTATCCTGATTCAGCTTTCATTTCCATCTCTTTGATCACAAACAAGTTAAGCTATTTTCCAAATATTTGTTTGCTCTCTCCCTATCCTCCTGGGAGAAGCAGCCACCACATCTTCTACCTGTTTGTTGAAGTCTGGACAGCCGTATGATAGATTCCAGTGAGTGCTTTAGAGTGGGTAGATGCAAATCATTTGCCAGCCAGATTTAGCCACTGAGGCTTCTGAACAGGATAACGCGTGATCAAAACTACACCTTGGGAAGATTAATTTTTAGATTAATTGAGGAAAATGGACTGAAAGGCAGAGACACCTGTCAGCAGGATCTTGTAGTGGGGGTCTGGACATGCCAGTGACCCCAGAAGAAGGTTTCATGTCCTTCCTACTAAGACTTGTAGCTCTTCACCCACCCACCCCCAGATGCCTCTGTCTCATGGCCTCCCTTGAAAATCCCATGGCTTCAATCCAAAGAAGTGAGGGTGAAGAATTGTACCACCCTATCAACTACTATATAACTAAAGAAAGTGTTGCCCAAAGATGGTCCCACGGTGAGGAGATCCCAAAACACCCATCCCTCTGGGGTGTCTTCAGGAATGTATTAGTTACTTCTCTGTCATGGTGCTAAAACACCATGAGCAAGGCAACTTACAGAAGAAATAGTTTGGGGGGGCCTTACAGTCCCAGAGGGGGGAGTCCATCCTGGCAGGGAAGACATGGCAGGAAGCAGCTGGAACAGAAACCTGAGTGTTCACATCTTCAAACAGACAAAGAAAAGGGAAATGGAAGTGGGGCGAGGCTAATCCCTCCAGCACTCCCACACTAAACTTCCACAAACAGTGTCACCAACTGGGGCTAAGTATTCAGATACTTGGAGCCTATGGAGGACATTGTCATTCAAACTACCATAGAGAGATAAGGGGAAGATGGGAGATTAACACAACAGGGAAGTGGACCCATCAGTCTTTTCCTGATAATACAGGTTCCAAGACTAAGAGCCTAAGTCAACCCTTCTAATCAAGCAGAACTTCCAAGCACTGCCTCACCCCACCCTGCACCTTGAATTCTAGCACCCTGATGAGCGTGAAAAGGACCTTGCACCATGACTATTAGATTAGGAGTTGCCGAGCAGAGTGTGTGTCTGATAAATCAGAAATATTTCCAAGTGTCTTCCTGGGATGTGCCAGGTGCAACAAGATAGGCAGAATCGGAGAAAATATGGGTTCTGTGCTAGGTCACTTAACAAGCTCACAGTCTAAGGAGACAGATGCCCTCTTCATCCAAGAGGGAACTCCAGTGGATACAGTGGGACCCTGAAACAGTAGACCTCCAGGAAGCCAAAATCCTGGTCAACACTGCATGGAAGAAAAAGGGAAAGATTAGTGTGCACCTGGATGCAGAGCCTGGCCCTGTGGCTGCTCAGCCGCATCACCTCTTGATGAAGTTATGTGACTTTTTGGCATGGCTGTAACCAACATGTGCAGAGCTGGGGCCGAAGTGCAAACAAAAGTACTATGATAGCACAGTTAAGAGTTCTATCCTTACCCCAGCGGTCCAAGCCAAGTAAGAGTTCCCCTCAAAGTAACCCTTGCCTCCCAAGCCAGATCACCAATCTTAAATTCTACAAAGGAATCTGATATTAGAAATCTAGGATCAAATTTAGAATGACCAAATTCCCTGAGGTTCTATATAGAAATACATCATGTCCTACTCTTTTCCCAGTGACAGTTTCACCCCCAAACAAGAGGGCTCAGGGACATGCATGTAAACACCCCCATCTGTGGGTCTAAGGTACATCTGCATCTTCTCTAAACACGTCCCCTGGGGCCAAGTTTCTGCTGTGGAAACACACATGAGAGAAAGGTGGATTGGAAAAAAGGCTAGTGGGTGTCCTAAAAGTAGAGTTGGGCCATTTGAGCAAAAGACTCTATGATTCCCCAGTGCCCAAAGTGCAGTCCAAAAGGAGGATACAGCCTCTAGGAGGGCACATCCCCTTGGTCTTCGATAGTTCTTACCCCATGGAGGGACACTGGCTGGAAAAAGGTCAGAAAAAGCTCCCAAAAGCATGGGGCTCAAGCAAGAGTCCTGTTGCCCAAGTATAAGACCACTACTGCTTCTCTGAGCTTGTTTCCCTTCTGTAAAAAGGAATACAAATAGACCCCCATGGCTACAGAGATGGCTCAGTGGTTAAGAACACTGACTGCTCCTGCAGAGGACCCAGGTTCGGTTCCAGCACCTACATTATGGTTAACAACCATCTGTAATTCCAGTTCCAGGGGATTTGACACCCCCTTCTGATCTCTGAGGGCAGTGCATAACACAGGTGCACCTACATACATGCAGGTAATACACTCATACACACAAGAAATAAAAATATCTGCCGGGCGTGGTGGCGCACACCTTTAATCCTAGCACTTGGGAGGCAGAGGTAAGTGGATCTCTGTGAGTTCAAGGCCAGCCTGGTCTCCATAATGAATCCAGGCCAGCTGTGACTATAGGAAGACCCTGTCTCAAAAAGACAAAAAATAAATAAAATTAAATTAAAAAAATAAATAGACCCTCCCTCACAG
Source organism: Nannospalax galili (assembly GCF_000622305.1). NCBI lineage: Eukaryota > Metazoa > Chordata > Mammalia > Rodentia > Spalacidae > Nannospalax > Nannospalax galili. Next base: position 1,742,934 of record NW_008340932.1, read on the forward strand.
AGTTACCCCTAAATCATCCAATATACAGAAGTTCATGACATGAAGTAAGAACTTAACAAACACGATTAGTATTATAAATAACACCAATAGACAGAGACCCTAGACAGTCACCAGGGAAGGAAAGAAACATGTTCTGACAACCTTACTCTTTTAAGTAATATGGTTTAGGGTTTTTTTAATTCCTTGTATTTATTTATTTATTTATTTATTTATTTAATATGTTTATTCATTTATTTATTTTGGTTTTTTTTTTTGAGACAGGGTCTCCTTATAGTGCCAGTTGGCTAATATAGACCAGGCTCGTCTCAGTCTCACAGAGATCTGCCTGCCTCTGCCTCCCAAATGCTGGGATTAAAGTCATGTGCCACGATGCCCAGCTTTTCTTCCTCATTTTAGAAAGGATCTGATGTGGAATCCTGTCCTCATCAGGCTTGCAGAGCAGGGAATGGTCCTCCAGGGGGAAGAGCTGGGCTGCACGGGTGCATCCTCCAGAATAAGCAGTGTGAACAGTCAGTGACCAGCTCAGAGCAGTTCAGGGGGACACTGACTAGCACTGCCTGGTGGACACTGAGAGTGCTACAGAGGCCAAAGTGAAGTCTGGCACAGTCCCTGAAAATTCTGTCCCCGGAACCCACATCCCACCGCGAGAGCTGAGAAGGTGAGAGCAGTATAGAATCCAGCTGACAGGTTCCACTTTCAGTAGGTTCCAGCTCAAAAGCCCCAGAGGATTGAGAAGCTCACAAAACCAGGTTCTCAAGAACACTGACTCCAAGATGTTTATTTTGACCATGGGGAAACCAAAGCCCAGAAAGTTTATCCCAGGTTACACAGCCACTCAGAGGCAGAATCCAGGCTGGAGCTTCTGGTTCAGGTTGGGACTCCAGCCATCAAAGCTGGCAACCTTGGCAGGTGCTGGAGGGGAGAATGGCAATATCAAGTTCAGCTCCCTGAGGAGGACATCCTAAGGAAGCTCTCCCAAGTTCAGCACTACAGTTGCTCCTGACGACCTCAGGTCCAAACTTCACTTTTTACCTGCAGCATCTATTCTACAGGTCATTGTTAGGGTAAAAGCACAAGTAATGAAATTATTTAGCATTATTGAGCATGGGGGTCAAAGACTCTGTTAAATTCTTTCATGCTTTATCTCATTTAATCTTCAAACAGACAATCTCCTTTTCGTGTTCTACACGAGAAACTGGGGGCTTAGGGAAGTTAAGCCACTTGGCAAAGGTCATCTGTTTAACTAATGAGCTGAACAGAGAGGTGTGAACCCAGCAGAGTCCAGGTGTTCCTGTTCACTGAGCCATCCTACCTTGTACATTAACCACCAAGTGTTCTAATACAGAAGATGCCAAACAGGTGGTGAGAAGAAAAAAAAAAAAAAAAAAAGCCAAGCCCGATGGGACTCACAGAGGAGAGGGGGCCCCTTGGCACACTGAGAATAGCCGTGTTCATAGGAGATGTAATGATCTGTGTCATTTGTGCCAATATTCTACCTCTTCTATGTGACTTTCTGGAAGGTTTCTATTGTCCAGACATTGGCTTTCTCTGGGAAAAGTCTATCCATCAGCCCCTTCCAAGATATCTCTGGCTTCCAACGGGACTGCAGGTCCATCTACAGCCACCAGAGGTCAGGCCAGCTCTGTGGCCAAGGCTAGAGGACCAAGTACCCAGAGACTGACCAACTGTCCAGGCAGAGATGGGCCTACATGCCCAGGTCACAGTCCTCGATTACCCTGTGCCATCAACCTGCTCTTCGGGAATCTCCAAACGCATAACTGCAAAAGCCCAACATGGGGTCTGATTCTAGTGGGCCAGCCCTCACCACAAAAGAATGACCTTGAACCGGTAATGAAGTCAGCTTCTCTGGAGAGCTAGACTTTATGCAGCCTGATGAGTGCGTGGTGTATTCTTGAAGTACAAATTAGGAAACTGAGTCACAAGGAAGGGAGTAAATGGTCTAGAGTCACTTGGAGAAAGCTACTGTTTAGATTCTGGAGAAAGGTGTCCGGAGGTTCAAGAAGAAGAGACTGCAAATGTGGATATCTGGAGAAACACCGGGTCAGAATAGCCCACAGGGAAAACCAAATGCACAGTAGGATTCTGGGAAACTGACAGTAGCCCCCTACCTACCAACAGCCAGACAGTAGTCCAACTTCCCAGATCACCTGTTGGGACAGGCTGGAGAGACGCATTCCCTGCCCTCAAAACGCTAGCCAAGTCAAGAGCGAGAAGAGGTGAGTCAGCAGATAATTATAGGAAACCGGGACACCTGTGTACGCGGTAGCTTAGCGAGGTTGGGACTGTCTAGGTAATCCCAAGCGGGGCAGAGAGACCTCTTCCCCACAGCTCATCCCAGGATCGGGACTTCCTTTCAAGCTCTGGTTGCCTGCCTGTACTGGGGTCCAGGGTCCCCTCCCACCCCTCTCAGAAGAGCTCCGGCCCAGAGAGCAGATAAAGCACACCTGAGTCAGCCCGCCGCCCACCCGCCCCTCAGCGTCTGTCTCCGCATCTTGTGATATTTCGCTCCCCGGGAGCCAGCCTCACTGCGCTCCGGAGGCAGCTCGGCAAACAAACCCAGCGACAGATTGTGCCACGGCTCATTCCGGGGAAGGACGCCAAATCCCACCCTGCTACCCCCAACACTCCCTCCCCGCCGCCCCCTCCAGTCCTCACCCCCCACCTCCCCAACCCCCACCCCGGCGCAGGGTGGGACCCAGGTAAACGCAGGACCCTATTCCTGCCTGATGCGGAGAGAAAGGGAGCAGGAGCCCCAGATACGTCCCTTTCTGTTTCTACCTGACCTGGAAACAAGAAAAGCCGGAGAAGAAATTCAGGGGCTGGTAGACTGGGAGCACCCCACCCTCCTTGCTCCAAGCAACGAGGATGGAACCAGCAGGGGGCACTCGAGAGTGGGGTGCAAGAGGGCTGGGAGCCCCCAAAGAAACAAGATGAAAAGGGACAAAGAGGAGAGGCCACGGGACACACCCGGAGATGGAGAGGCCACGAGGCAACGTGCCACCGAAAAGGAAAACACAAAGACACGCAAAGACCACGAGGCAGGCAGAGAAGACCAATGCGTATCGGGAGGAACGACTAGGAGAGAGGAACGACTAGGAGAGGAAAGCGAGGGAGAGAATGGAGACGGAGATCATTAAATATGAATAAGAGTGGGGGGAGAGAAATCCAGTGAGTGCGAGCGAAGAATGACAGATTATGGAAGGAACACAGAATGAATGCGAAAAATGGAACCAGCACGTATAAAGCGCCAACTGTATGCCACGCACTGCGTCGGACTCTGGCACAGATATTTGGAAAGGAGGAGCGCAGCGCCGGGGCCAGGGGATTCTCCGCTCCGCTCGCGGGAGCGGCCGCCCGGGGCTCCCACGCTATAGCCGGCCACGGACTGTACGCAGATGGCCCTGGCACCCGCGGTACGCGTCGCTGCAGCAAGCCCAACCCCGCCCGCGCTTCTTGGCGACGGTCCGCGGAGCGGTTCCCCCAAAGGTCCCACGCGAAATCCTTCCCGGGAGTGGCTTCTGAGAACCGATTACCAGGCACCTTGGGCGTGGTCAGGACTAGAGCTAACCTCATCTACTCCTTTGAAACAAGGCGCTTAGGTCAGGGATTGGCTGGCTTGGACCAGAAAGAGGCCACTAGGGGCGCCTGGGGCCCTGATGAGGCCACAATCCGCTGCTCTGTAAAAGGGGTATAAATTCCCGGGAAGCCTACAGTCTCCTCCCACCTTGGGGTCCTCTTCTGCCCTCTCGCGTGGGGTGAGATACCCCCTTTTGGATGCATCACGTAAACACACACTAATCCGTACGCGCATCCAAACTTAGACTCGTTTGTAAATGCTTTAAGGGGCAGGCACACACCCCCGCCGCCCATCCCAAAATCGCGCGCTTACATCCCCCGTGTGACCCACCAGCGCAGACAGCGCGCCGGTCGCCCCTCTACAACTCACCAGTGCGCATTGTCCCCTGTCTCCCCTCCCCCGACGGTAACAAAAGGTAGCCTGCCTGCACTCAGCCACACCTGCACCAGCATCTTCGCACGCGGGCACGCTCGAATGCACTTGCACACACAAACTACTGTGCACACTGTACAGTGGGGCTCCGAAGACAGGCGTGGAAAGGAAAGTGGAATCTTGGAGCTCACCCAGGGGACCCAAACGATCGTGAGGGACAGGGCAGGAGGAGGGGCGCTGAGAGGGAAACAACCCAGAAACCCCACGTCTTCTGGGAAAGTTAAGAGAGGAAAACCCGGACAAGTCCACTGGGGTTCCTTAACACTACCACGAGCATACGCACCCCAAAAAGGGATTTCTCTAGAAGCATGACGCCGCGAAGGCGATGGGAACACTGCCCTCCCGATCCCCCAAGGCTGGGAGGGGGCCGAGATGGAGTAGGTTAGACGAAGAACCACTCCCAACTCCTAGTGGTCAGCAAAGGGTTAAATCGGCAAGCCGGGAAGCGAGGGAGGAGCCAGAGAGTGCGGGAAGGGGGGGAGCGCTTCCTCGCTGTCCCCACTCTCCCTCCGCTAGCAGCCGGGGCGCACGGACAGACCGACTGACCGACTCCCGGTGGACCCACGCTGCCGAGGGGGCGCGGACACCAGGCATTCAGAGTCAGCTCAGACCTCTCCACCCCATCGCGCCCCGCCCCGTCGGGGCCGATGGCTCCTTCAGAGGCTGGCAGTCCCGGGGGCGCGGGGTAGGTCGCAGCGGCTCGGCCACGTAGCCCGGGGGACTCTCCGGGTCACCCGGAGCCCCCGCGGAGTCCCCGCCGTCCGTCCGGCGGGCTAAGGGAGCGAGCGGTAGCGCCCTCCCCCCGCCGCCCCCTCCCCCGAGCGTCCAGACAAGATGCTGCCCGGGCTTGGGCGCCTGCTGCAAGGTAGGGACCCGGACCGGCGGAAGAAAGGGAGGACCCTGGAGAGGGTCGCCTTTCTTCCCAGGCGCGAGGGTGGGGCAGTGAAGGGGGTGGGGTGGCCTGAGAGGGGAAAAAAAAAA